>NC_054869.1:39044280-39348065 GCF_018320785.1 Cheilinus undulatus | reverse complement strand
TACCCTTTCCTAGAAGCAGAAGGGAAATGCACACAAAGCATGGCTTGTGCCATGGTCTTGTTTGTGATAACTTCAGCCTCCTGCAACGTGTTTACTGCAAATGCTCATTTTGAAATAATGATGATATAGCAGCTTATTGTGCAGAAACTGAGGGGTAGCTGTTGGCTTCCTTGGCTAAAGGAGCACATAGGCTTTGGATATGTAGCCAGAATTGATGAAAAGAGAGAAAATTGCAAGAACTTTTAGCTACATGGTGGAACAGCAAAAACTGAAATCAAAAACAAGTCTTTGGGAAGAAAATTGCAAAAACTTCTGTTATTCAGCAATAAGAGACTCTGGACTGTCAAAGCATTGCTGCTTGTGTTCAGCTGTCTCTGAGTACTTTATAGGTTTATGTGTCTGCATGTGTGTTGGTGAGAGGATGAGAAAGTGTGGCAGTTTGGACACGGCACGCTGGGACTTTCCTGATGCAGTTCTTCTCCAAAACAACATCACTATGAGCAAAAGTTTAACCGACAACCACTGAAGACAAGACAGAGATCAAGAGTAAGAGCAACGGGAACAGGGGAAGACCAGAATGCAAATTTCCAGAAAAAAAATTAATTTTCAAAGTTGCCTTTTCCAATTAATTCCAATTCTCAGCAAAGGGCCATCAAAACGCTCTCTGCTCTCTCGGTCCAGATGTAAAACATGAACTGATTCATCTTCCGCAGGGAGGCTGAAATAAAATAATGTAAAGTGTTATCTTTGTACCCTGACTACACACACACATATACAATATGTGAACGTAAGCACAAAGAGTCTCTCCCCACTCAGCACACATGCAGACATGGCTGATATCTGCATGGTGAGCACGCTCGGAAACACAGCTAAGTGGGGGAATAATTTGCATTTCAATCTTTTAATTTGCTCTTTTTGTGAAATTGAGCCGACTTCCACGAGCTAAGCACAGCGAGTAGAGAACCCCATTTCGACGTCCCCCCTCAGGGTGATTCTGTTCAATTTTAATGTCTTTTTTTTTTTTTTTTTTTTACCCCGTTGAACTCTGTTAAAGCTCATATTCCTGTTTCACATATTGAACTCCTGTGGGGTTTCAACCTAAGTCATGTTCTGAACATGTCAACTCTGCAGAAAATGGGTTGAAGGCATGCGATCCCTCACTATTCAGACAGCAGCTTGGAAACTGAAAGGGACTGAAATTTAAAATAGACTGCAGCCCCTAGTTTACCTCTACAGGGTTGACAAACATTAAAAATGGCTTCTTATTCATCAGATGTGATAGTGGTGAAAATAGTAAAACTTTGAAGTATTCCTAACATCCTAAAATCCTAATATCTGCTGTAATCTGCTTTTAATTCAATTCACAATCTTGAATAAAGTGACTTTTTGTCATTAAAATAAGCCAAAACAAAGTGTTGAAAGACTATAAACGTTTTTTTTTTCTCTTTCTCTTTCTTGTTTTATAAAGTTTCCTTCAAATGAATTAAAGATGACTAAATGAAAAAAAATCTGTATATTTGAAAGCTCTGCAGTGGAGGCAATCAGTGTTTTTTCATTTCGATTTTCCCTCCAAATTGAGTTCCAAACCAAAATCCCAATGGAGTCCAACTTTATAACTTTTACAATTACTGTTATCTTCCTCCTCACACAGTCATAATTAGTCACTGTTTTGTTTTCAAGTTGAGTTTGTAATAGTTCTGACTTGACTCCATTTATTTTTTTTGCCTTTGAGTCAGTGTTTCAGTTTGTTGATTGCTTTTCTGATGATAGATACCATGCAGTGAGGGCATAGATTTGGTTACAACACTGGATGAAAGGCAAAAACCAAGATCCATAGATCCTGAATCATAGACATATTATGAAGATAATGTCATTTTGGTTGTTTAGAATAGGGGTAAAATATGAGACAATGCTGTATTACAATTTTATTGAACATGAATATTTTCCACTGTCTTTGTCCTTCAATATCCTCCCCTCTGCATCAACACACCGCTGCATTCAGGTCTTCCACTGATCAAAGCAGTGCGGTAGACCTTCTTTGGACAGTTGTCCCAGAACCTCCGGCGTTCTTTCTTAACTTCTGACACAGACTCAAAACGTGTTTCTTTGAGCTCAGATTTGATCTTAGGACAAAGGAAAAAGTCACATGGCGCTAGATCAGGTGAATAGGAAGGGTGATCAAGCACTGTGATTTGTTTTATATGAAAAGATTCATTTGCTGTTTTGCTCAGTTTAATCAAAAATTTCAAGTTAATGCATTACGCTAATCATTTTCAGAAACCTTAACAAAAAACATGTGCACTTCAATTAGTTGCTAGCAGTGAACTTAAGACTTCAACAGTTGTGTGTGAATGCTCAGCCTGTGATATTTAACACTCTGTGTGACTGAGAACCACACAGTTTTATCCTCATGATGGCAGTCTCTCTACTTGAGGGTCACATATTATGCAAAATACACTTTTCAGGCGCTTCTAACAAAAACATGTGCCCCTGGCTTGTCCCCCCCCCCCCCCCACTTTCAGAAAAAGTGTGCTAAAACAAGTCGTTCTCAGATTTCCCCTCATGTTGTCATGTGGGGAGTTAGCCCCGCCCCAATGTCCAGTTGGGCCTCCCCACTTAGAAGAAAGTTCCGCCCTCCTCCTGATCCTCCTTTTAGCTGGCAGCTGAGAGGAGGATTAGGAGAGCCACGTCCATTTCCTGAGAGGGGCGGTGTCTGGGGCAGAGTCAGACGGCTTATTCATCAACAAACTTCACAGGCATGTTTTGGGGACCTCTGAGACCAATATAAACTCATCTCAAAAGGGTAAAATATGTGACCTTTAATAGCCATACTTTTTAAATGAAGGTGTAGCAGTGGTGTACTTGTGTTGCTTTAAAAACCAGCCATAAACTATACTTCTTGCTAAAAGCACATAATTTATATGGAAACATTGTCAGTGTTAGAGGACAGTTAAGGGTGCTTTCAAACCTCACCCATAGTTTGTATGTGCTGGTGTGAAAGCTGTTAATAGAACCCTGGTGTGGACCAAACAACCAGACTCAGACAGCTTGAAAAGGAGAGCCTTGGATAACTTTATCAGACTTTGGTGAAGTCCATGAACTGACCTCCATTTATTCAACCTGTATTTAAGTGCGTATCATATCTCAGCATCAGATAAAAGTGATAAACAGAGTCTAGACCATGAAATCTAAGATCAGAAGGCATTATGCTTTTTGGATCAAACCAGCTACTGTAGCTCAAGGAATGTGTGTTAAAAACCACAGGAAGACCTGAAGGAGCTTGAGAAGCCGTTATGCAAGAGTTTTTCTTTATCCCTCTCATCAGGCTGCTGTCTGTAGGAGGAAATTGATAAAGGAAATGATCGTCCAGTATTTCCCCACACACAGACTTTACTTAGGCATCCCTCCTAGGTAGGCCCCTATTAACTCTCAATTTATTTATGTATTTTAGGAGAAACAACACTATCCAAGAGATGTCAATAAACAACCAATCTCCGCTCAATCTGCCCCTCACAGTGACAATCACTGTGTTGTACAGAACATTTATTACATCTCTCTTGAAAACAAACAGGATGTTTCTGATTCTCTTCTTTTACATGAATTTATCACTAGAAACATTTGAACAGTTTCTTAACATTTAGCTTTTAGTGGTTATAAAATGTGTTTTTTTGATCTTGTCAAACTCAGACATGGTATGGGACAAAGGACAAACATTTTGGACACTTATCAGTTTTTGTTGTATTGAGATTGTACTGAGAAATCTCCTCCCAAGCTGAATAAGATGCTGAGAAGCATCCCCACATCATGATGCTGCCACCACCATGCATTACAGTGGGCATGGTGTGTCTGTGGTGATGTGCAGTGTTTGGTGTCTGCCAAACATTGTGCCGTGCAATTTTTGATAACTGAACACAAGAAAGCTCCCAACATTTGACTTCCACTTTTGTGCCGTGTTATTAAAACAGATATGGATATGATTTTTTTTCTGGTATTATGAAAGTTTAAAGTCCTTGTAATGTGACTAATGGCTAGAATAAGTGCATTTTATTGTTGGATTCTTACCTTTTGATCCCATGTACAGATAAGAACTTTATTATTCTCAAACTAATGATGGCATTTCCATTTAATCAGTCTTGTACTGTCTTCTAAAATAGACCTTTTTCATCATGTATTCATGTTTAGCTTTATACATCTTGCAGATACATTTGTATGCAGATTCAGTTTGATGTGTTTTTGTATTATGTTATAGTTTGTCATGTGAAGAGCCTTTTGTCATCATCAGAGGTGATTCCCCGCCACCGTTGCATAATGCTATTCCATTCATGAATATTTAAAACTTTATTGAACCTATTACCATAATACCAATATTCCTATGCATATGTTACAATGAGCTTTAAATGCACATAAATAAAACATTGAATAATGTGGATTTATGCTCTTTATATGAGCTTCATGTGCACTCACAGAGAAATTATATTACCCACCTCCAACTGGTCCGAGAGCTACACACTGCTCTGGAAACACAGTAAACAATTACTCTGAGCCAGACAATACTGTTTGTATCATATTATGCATGCTGCATAAAAACGTAAATTATATTAAATTACCTCATTTATATGGGCCTGATGTGCAAAGACAAGTCAATGAAGTGTTAATCTTAGCAGCTAAATCATGAATTCTTAAAAGGAGAAGAAGAAAATAGTCAACAGTAGCTTGGCTGCCAAGTTTTTAATTGAGATTCACTTTTTTTAAAGTGTGTAATCAATGCAGTGTCCCCAATCAAAATTTAGATGACTTTCCCAAATCAGTTTGAACTCCTTTTCATTAACATTCTCTATCTCTTAAAGAGATAAAAACAATTAATCCAAAATTAAATGAGTGCAAGATATAAACATAATCACCTCCTATCAGTGTTCTTAGTTGAAAGAATATAATGGAATATGCTTTTTTAATTTAAATGTTAATGTTAAATGCAAAGAAATAACTCTAAAGTGTTAATTTTTGGAAACAACTTGTATCCATTGGCAGTTTCACCATAAGGCAAAGACAGGCAACTTCCTGGGGGCTCCAAAAGGCCTCATGAAAGTGTCATTACAGGAGTGCATCAAATATGAGTTATACCACTAAAAAGTAGCTTTCAATGATTAAAATGTGAATTTTGCCTGGCTGAAGTCATCAGCTGTGGACCACCATTCACTGATGTTTCACCCCTTTGCCCCAGAACCTCTCCTGGTGGCAGGGCAGTGAACAGGGACGTCTCTGCTGTCTGCTTTTAGCTAAGACCTTAGACTCTTCTTTGCCTGAGGCCTCCAAATTACAAAAGCTGGGTATATCCTTGGTCATTCATCTCTGTGATGGACCTTGTAAGCAGTCCATTTATCCCATTTCTTAGAAACTCTGAGAGTAGAATTCTTAGAAAATGTGAGTCTTTCCATTACCCTGTTTACATTAGCACAAAAAATGACTGATTTCTTTTTCTGGGTGAGCCAAATGTGTAAACCTAGTAACTGGTTGAGCCAATATTGGCAGCAACAATTGCAAACAAGCATTTGCAGTTACTGGTAATGAGTCTTTCACATCACTGTGGAGGAATTTTGGCCCACTCTTCATTCCTAACCCTAACCCACATTGGAGGGTTTTCTAACATGAATGGCTTGTTTAAGGTCATGCCACAGTATCTTAATCAAATCTAAACCTGGACTTTGACCAAACCACTCCAAAACCTTCAAACTGTTTTCAAACACATTCAGAGGTGGACTGACTGGTGTGTTTACGATAATTGTCCAGCTGCATAATCCAAGTGCTCCTTCTCCTTTGGAATCTTCTGGAAATTACGGTTCAATCAATTACAGCAAGTTGTCCAGGTCCTGAACCAGCAAAACAGCCCCAGACAGTCACATGACCACCACCATGTTTGACTGCTTGAGTCATCATTACGCTCTTGGGGTCATTTTGTGAGGCTAAACACTCCTGGGCAGTCTCATCACTGTTTCAAATTTTCTCTATTTGTGGATAATGTCTCTCATCATGGTTTGCTTGAGTCTCAACGCCTTAGAAATGGTTCTGTAACCCTTGCCAGATGGTAAGGGTTACAGTCAATGACTCTGTCAATGACTCTGTTTCTTATCTGTTCTTGAATTTCTGTAAAAGGAAACATTATGTGTTGATTTTCTTTTTGCATACTTCACTTTATCGGTTCTATTTCCATGATTTCTTTATTTGGCAGGTCTGGCAGTAATTAAGCCTGGTTGTGGCCAGTAAAGCTGAACTCAGCTTTCCAAAAAATGTGGTTAATCACTGTTAATGTGAGATTTGAAAAAGAGGCAATTACTTTTCACAGATAGGGGCCAGGTATGTTTGGATGACTCTATCCCCTTAATAAATGGAATCATCATTTGAAGACTGCATTTTGTATTTACTCTGGTTATCTTTGTCTAATATTAAAATTAATTAACAACCTGAAACATTCAGTGTGACAAATGTGAAAAAAAATGAATCAGGGTAGAGGCATAAATGTTGTCATGGCACTGTATGTGTGGTTTTATGTCTGCTTAGGGCTTCCATACTACACTAATCGAGCCCTCAGCTTTACGTAAGTGCCCTTTTGCCCTTAAACTTTGCATCCTAAACCATCTTACTGAAACTTTTAAAGATATCCCACAAACTTTCACCTAAATCTTGTGTACATTCTTTTCTATTCTGCTGTTTGTTGTGTACTTATTTCCAGCATGTTTTTATGATGCTCTAAGGTGCTTATGGGAAACCAGAGTGCATGCTGGGAAGGGAGATACTATTAGGCACATCTAAGAATCGTAAACTTCATGCGTCTTAGCTAAAATCCACAACATCACAGGCCTGCTGGATTCTAATATAGGCGCCACTTGATGGCTTGTGTAAAATTGCTAACCCCATGGAAAATCCGTCTACACTGGGGCCGATAACCGAGGCTGTTAGAGGTGGCACACATACAATGGTGAGATTGAAGAGCAAAGGGAAGGGGAGGTGCTGGAGGACGGATGAATACACTGTGTCATGGTCCTCCTCCCTTTCACTTTGTCGTTTTCTCTTCACCCAGGTCCCGGCAGAGTAATATGTCTTACCCAGGTTGTCTATAATCAGCAGGACACCTTCAGTCGAGAGTGATTGAGGTGCTGGGGGAGAAATAGATGGTAAAAAAAATATATAAAATGATTCCTGCAAGTCATCAGACGGTGGAGGTGGAGGGGTATAATCTGAGGCAGAAGGGGTGCCCGCTCACTGGTGAGATTTGAAGCTTTACAAGAAAGCCACAAATATATAAAACCCAACAGGATGTGCCCACCGCTCAGGCGGTTTCAAAGCGCCACTCATCTGGAGCTACCTTTAGCTGCAGCATGTCAACAAGGACGAGCGAGAGAAGAGGAGGAGGAGGGAGAAGAGGTAAGAGGTGCAGTGGTGAGAGAGGAAGGTGGAGGAACATGGTGGATGTTTCTGATGCAGATGAGATGGCTAGTGGGATAAGTCTGTGTGCCAAAGCTGCAGGAAACAACAGTTCTTGTATCTGACTAATTTTTCATTCCTGTTTCTGGCCGTTGCTGTTTGTTTCACCCGAAACTCCTGAAAACCGTGCAGAGACACATTTACAAGGCTGTGTGCTTTTGTGTGTTCAGTTTTAGTTTCTGTCCTCCTGAAAAGCTTTTGAATTTGAGTGAAAGTAAAAGAAATCAATGCCAAACAAAATCCGGCTCACAGTCTGATCTCAGCCCTGTTTGCATGGGATAGATTTTACCTTTTGACAAGTTTTCAAACCATGTCTATAATTTTTAAAGTAAATAAAATGCCAAGGAAAATTATCCTCCATATTTCAGCCTACACAGAGGTCCACAGCTGAAACTAATCCTTTGCAAATCAGCTAGTAATTGTTCAATAAGTGAACTAAGGATCACCTGAGTGCAGTGAATGTGCCTCAAGTGTTTGTAGTATCAAGACATCTGTGTCTGCAAGTGAATACTGTTATTTTTATTAAGCTGAAAGTTCAGCCCCTACATCTACGTCAGTCAGGACTGACTTATTACAAGTAGATTTTGATTTATAAGTTATATAAGAAATATTTGTAAATTTGAAATGTCTTTGGCTGATAAACTCTGTCATGACATGTACTTGAAAGGGGTAGTGAGGCAGACAGCAGGATAGGACACCTCCTTAAGGAGTCTAGATGGAAGGATGTAGGATGAGATGTAGAGCGACTTCTTAGGAGCTTGGCCCGGACACTGATGAGGTGGCAATTAAGGATGCAGGATGGACTTCTGAGGACCTGGGCACAGATGAGATGAAATGGAGGTGACTGGGGTGGAGGAGGGTTGCAGAATTTGCTCTGAAATGACAGACTGATTGGAGGAGAATAGAACAGATTTTGAACAGATTTTGAAATATGGTAGCATGATTGACAGGATGATTGCATTGATAAAGGTTGGGGCAGAATGGGATTAGTTAAGAACTTAAGTGAGTAGATGCCCATACCAGCTGATTACCAGAGCAGGGGAAGGGAGCCTTGTGAGTGAGTGATTAGGATTAATGGAAAGAGTCTTCCTGCTTGAACTTCCATTTAGCTTCATTTGATGACCCCTGGACTAGAGTGTAAAACACTGTGTGGTCACACGGAAAACAGTAGCAGTGGTCAGGGTAGGAGTGGAATGGTAGTAGCATTGTGCATAACAGGGGTGTTAGGTGCACCCAGTGGCAGAGAATATTGTTGTCCGTCACAATAAAGCAGCACAAAACATTGTTGAGGTACAGCAACAGAACAGAAGATAGTAGCATAACATCTAGTTTCCACAATAATAAACACTTGTATGCTGCAATGTCGTGACAGCTCTGCCATGACAAGACACGGTCTAGTACAACCATAAGATGAAGGATTACTATGGCTTTTTAACTTGTACTCAACTACTATATATATATATATATATATATATATATATATACACACACATATAAAATCATCATTTTTCTAAACTAATGCAGACATTCCAGTGTGAAACTTCTACATACTGTACCTTTAACCCACCCATGAAACAAACAAGCTTACCTTCAGTATTTTTTATCTCTTTCACTTAGATATAAAATATGATAACATGCAAAAGCATCATCAAGTCAAATTTTGTTCCCTTGTGAAGACATTCATTTTTATTTTTCAGTTTGACCCATCGCTTGAATGCGTTTAGAAACCTGGTTATCACCGAGTGCGTCACTTCATCAGCGCTGTGCATAAACACGTTATCATAATCAGGCATGCTCTGTTGCCTGGAGATGCTGGAAAGTGTTGATTACATTACTCATAATTGCAGATGTCAGAGATTATTGTATTTGCCACAGAGTGGAGAATATAAAATGCTTCACTTTAAAAACATGTTTTTCTCCATTTAAAGTGGCCCAACTTCAAACACTTTGCCCTTAGATGGGAAGCATCTTCCTCTTATCTGCCTCTTTCACTCAGAGCAGTCACACTTCTACAACATGTGATCATACAGTATGGGTAATCATGTTTAACGTAGACTTCAGTCAAGGTGTTTTGGTGCTTTGATTATGGAGACGTGGATGAGAAGCTGCTGCTTGAGCGTCCTTCCATCTTTGTAAGAAGTTGGAAAAACTGTCAACATTATTTTGTCTTAAGACTTTGAGTGAAGAATTCTGTGACATGAAAAAGCGGTTTAGAGGAAAATAGAAAGAACCTGCTGTTTTATAAACAGCCTGATTGGCAAAGCATATTGTGCAAGATTATTTAGACAGCAGAGGAAAGTTTGAAAGTTGTCACGATGGTTTAGAAGAGGGCTTTTGTTTTTCTGTTTGGGAGTGATTTAAAATTCAAAGAGTTTCACAGAAAAAGAGTGCAGGGCTCTTGAAAGACAAGTATAAAAGAATGGTAAATAATGTTAATATTATTCTTTACTGAGATCTCTTCAGTCAGACATTTAAGTTGGCTTTTAAATACCAAGCATTCTCTTTGTAATCCAGCTAAAAAATAATAATCCTAATGACAGATTCTTAGCAGCACTACATCTGTCATCCACCACTGCTTTAGTAGCCACTGTAAAACCATCTGAGCCTTTTTATGCTGCTTTTATTGTTGTAGTTTTCTTGAAGCCTACACAGTCAGTGGCTGTCAGTAACAGCTTCTATGTGCATCACTGAGTCACAAAATAAATGTTTAAAAAAGTTCAGAGTTCCACATGAAAAACAGCACGACATGAGCAGAGATTCAGTAGCTGAGTATCTGTAAATTCAGGGATAAAAGTCAAATCTTTGCCTTCGGCTGCTTCTTTTTTCTTTTCTTTTGCTGCATGTGTGCTGATCATATGTTAGATACTCTATTGTGCTCGCTGCTGATTTATTCTTTTTCTCTGAGGAGCCAGTCTGGCCAGCCACCGCTGTGTTGGCTTTATATAACTGTTCAAAAAGACAACCTTTCGAAGTACGTGGATAGACCAGATTCCATGTCTAACATCAGAAGGATCCTTCTTGTAAAGCTTCCAGCGGATATGTTTGTCCCCAGCCTGAGAATGGCCGGACCAATCAGCCTCATTTAAGGTGACTATAGGGGTTTAGCCATCTAGGTTTGGCCTTGTTTGGAATTTATCACACGCTTTCACCTGAGAGGTCCGGAAAAACAACTAACTTGAAACCTCTTATCTAAATCTTTCATTTCTAGACACTGAACAATTACATTTTACCTGCTGCATTGCCAAATGAATTTACTAATTCAAAGCTTTTCAGGCATTATTTTTGGCTTGTAATGTCCTGACATAAAATATTTATCAGTGCTTGTCACATGAAGTCTACTGAGATGTTTTCAACCAGAAATTAGGAAAATACAGTGAGTAAGATTTACTTTGTGCAGTGCATTTTCTTTTCAGTCATTTTAATCAAATTGGTAATCATTGTTTCAGTGTCGCTGCCATCAGGCCAAAGCCTCCTATATCCAAAATCACCACAGTTCAGGAATAAAAAAAAAGTTAGGTAAATAATGTGACACTGCTTTTTTTTTTTTTTTTTACTGTATATTTTGTAAAAAAAAAAAAAATCAACTTACAGATATTGAGGGTGACAAAACAGAAATAAAGTTCTTAAAAAAATCAAACTAAACTATATGCTTTTAAAACTAATTAAAATTAAATTAGATTAAAGAGAAAATCCCCTTAGATAGTAAAACCCCATGGTTTGATCTGAAAAGACATCACACAATGGTAAGTTTTGGTCTTATGTTGTATACAAACATTAAAATTGAATAAATGAAATAAAAGATGAAGAGCCCTTTTGGGTCTCACTCCTGACAGGTATCTTATATCGCCGGAAAAACTAAAACTAACACTTAAACTATTAAAAGCTAAACTAAAACGAAGCATTTTTGCAAAATTAAAAAGCTAAACTAAACTAGCAACTCAGCTGGCAAAACTAATTAAAACTTCACTGAAATGTAAAACAAAAGGTAAAAACGAAATAAAATAAAAACTATTTAAAAACCCAAAACTATTATAACCTTGATGGAGATACAAGGTGTTGGCCTGACGCCAGCTTTTTTATTTATCTATTTAGTTATCTATTTAATGTAGTAAAGGGAACAAAGTTTTTTGGTGTTTTTTTATGATTATTTTTTAAGAACTTTATTAGAATACAATAAAATAAGTGGAAAAAAATAAAAGAAATTTTTGGAAAATATTGACTTGGTTTAAGAAGTACCTGAACAGTTTGTTCAGGATTTGGATCAAAATCATAAATGTGCAAACTAAACATGATACTAACGTGATTGGGTTGTCAGATAAGACCATCTGTCTGATGATTTTGCATGAAGAAAGAAGAAAAATTCCTACAAGTGTCAAAGTACTTGGCTGTAAAAGTAATTCTGAATCTGATGTTTTTGTTTGGTACTTCTAGCTTTACAAGCCTGCCAGTATATTGTTCAGTGAGACCGTTGAAAGAATGAAATTATCCAAATTGTAGTAAAAAAAAAGAGTTACATCATTTTGTTGCAGGATTGCAGTGATTCCTACTGGGAGCTGACATCAGCTGAACATACTCTAACTCTCTTTCTTCATTTAAAAAGCTCTAATGAACTGTTCCGGTCGTCTTTCATCCAAGAATAACTGGAGTGTGATGATGTAACTTTGAAGAGAAAGCTCAGAACGGTTGGCAGCGGGAATGTAGATTTTAAAAAATGATGGGGCATTTGATAGAAGTGGATCCAGAGCTGTGGGCAGACACTGTGAGGACCTCCTTCTCTGTCTGAAGCTGGAGAGAGACAGAGAGAGATTGAGACAGAGACAGAAATTATTCAAACATGTTGCTGCTGTTGTGGGACCAGATCCCAGAGTCACAAGTTTGAAGGAGTGGATGCCTGGAGCACCTCTCGGCACACTTCAGAATAATAAACAAGAGACTGAAGGTGCTTGTGTACATCCACAGCATGCGGTGAAGAGTGCTGTAATTGTCTATAAGTCATCCATAATGACAGAGCTAGTCCTAATCACCAATTTGTTCACAGTGTCTGACCCTTTGTCTTGTTGACACTGGTTGTTTTACACTCATAGAGGATGAGCCTGTCCACTAGCCTGCTGTCCTCCTTCTTAATGTAATGCCATTCACTGACTAACCAGAACACAGGTTACGGATTTGGCAAATTATCATTTGAAAGAAAAATACGAAAAAAAAAACTCTGTTCAAGATTTGCCTGTCAGCATTAATGCATTAATCACAAACATCAAAAGATGTTACTACGCCATGAGTTAAGTCACATTAATACGACTTTTTTACGATTCTTTGGATCATGGCATGATGCGTTTCTTTCTGAGATCTTGTTGCTACTTCCATTTGTCTGACAGGTTTATTTAAGCGATTTCTTGATTCAACAAATCTGGTGGTAATCAGGCCTGGTTGTGGCCAGTGAAACTGAACTCAGCTTTCCAAAAATGGTGGTTAATCACAGTTAAGCCATGATTTAACAAGGGAACAAGGGGGGCAATTACTTTTTCACATAGGACCAGATAGGTTTGGATTTTTTTCCCCGCTTAAAAAATTAAACAGTCATTCAGACACTGCATTTTCTATTTACTTGTGTTGTCTTTGTGAAATATAAAAATTGGTTTGATATGCAAAACAGTCAGGAATCAGAAAGGGGGCAAATGTTTTTTCACAGCACTGTATGTGGGAAAACACACCTATGTATATGAGTGTATTTTTCTGCATCTAGCTCTATTCTGGCTCACTTACACATCTTTTTCTGTTTAATTTGGACTGCTTCGGAATCCCTCACGGTCTTGGATTGTAAAAATGCCATATTGTTCTCTGTATACTTACAGTAAGTCGAAAATTTTTTTCAAACAAAAGCGCTGTTTTAGTGGACCTTTATCTAATAGAGTACGTTAAAATATAGTTTTCATTTCATAACGTTAAGATTGTGCTAAAAAAAAACGATCCCAAATATGTGCATGGTCAGCATTTTCTAATTGGTTTGTACTGTCAAAAGAAAACGATAAAAATATAAAAAACAAAAATAAACACATGTGGACCTCTGAGAGTTTATAAATAAAATGAGAAAAAAGTGAAATATTGAAGAGTCTTGGGCTTCAATTATCTATACAGGTGGAGGTCTGTGCTCTCTGAAAGGGCTTTATACATTTAAAAGATGATCTTTAGGACTCCATCTCCTAGGAGAATCCGAAGAAGAAACTGGAGCACATGAGTTACTTTTTGAAATTTAATGTGGTGCAAAAGACTTACATTTTGACACTGCATGTTCATCAGAGTCAAAATCTCATGTGATCCAGTTTCTTCTTTGGCTTTGCCTGAGAAGGAGTCCATTGACTCATCTGTTAAACTAAAATATCAAGAATTTAGTATGAAAACTAATCTGTGAGAAGGGCTGTATAGTGCCACAGGTGTTACCGCTGTCACCTTTAACCAGTGGCTTAGATAGGGATTTTAGGCCCCAGAAAGAAAATTAGACAGGGTCCCCTAAACTGGCAAGCCAAACAACAAATGTTGCCTCATTTTTACTAATATCTATGCATTTTAATGTGTTTTTGAACCATAATTCCCCCATTTATGAGCAATGTTTTTACTATGTTTGGAGGAGCAGGGGGCCTCCAGTATTGTATTTTTCTCCATCTGATACAAATTTCAGTCTGTTGACCTATTCATTTAGTCACTTTGATTCAATAATGTCACTAGTTACTAAGAGATAGTGATGGGTCATGAGCAAAAGCTGCGGCTCTAAGAGCCGATACTTTGTAGTGAATCAGGGTCACATAGAGTGAGAGCCGGCTCCCAGTTTTTTTGGCCTTTCACCGCTTAGCTCTCATAGTGCTCAGCCCCAGCTTTGGTCAGAACTTTGTTTTGATTGGCCAGCATGGCGGTCTTGCAGCCAATCACATGTGAGGATAAAGGATTATACCATTATGTGAAAACAGAGAGGGGGGTGTCGCTACCCAATCTGTCCCGGAAACCCGATTTGTGCTGCGCATGTGCAAACATGCATCTACATCCGCTCTGCATTAATTCTAGCCCTAACAGTGGAATTTAAATGCTAAACCTAAGAATGGTTTTGTGACAGAATAAATGCACAAAATTAGGCAATTATAAGACTTCTCATAAAAACACTGAATACAAAAGGGTTTTCAACACACTAACCATTATTTTTTGGGAAATTAAGGTAAAATATAGGGCTACAAAAGATCCTGAATAAAGAGCCGTTTGGGAGTCGAAAGAGCCGACTCTTCTTTGGGAGCTGAGCCAAAGAGCCGAACTTCCCATCACTACTAAGATCCCCCCCCTCCGCTATGCCCATGCCTTATGGTAAGACACTTCCATGGTTCAATTCCCTGTCTGTCAGGCCTTTCTGTGCGGAGTTTGCATGTTCTCTCCAGGTACTGCAGCCAGGGCTTGAAATGAACCACCAACCTGCCAAATACAGGTGAAGTTTGTCTGTGACAGGTACATGTGCAACTCCAACTAGCCACTTTGGCAGATTGAATTTATGATTGTCATAACCTGTGTTTCAATCTACCTGTGCTTAAATGTGTTTATAAGTTAGATGCCTATCTTAAGGAGGATTATTTGAACATAAAGGGAGAATTTTTCCCTCCCAATATAACTGAAAAGTAGCTTAGATAGCACACAAACATAATGGCTTTCTTCCCATATTTTATATTCAGTTGTATTTTATTCCCGGCTGGATGGGGGGCAAGGTTTGAAATTTGGAAATATAGTGTTCATTTACATTACAATGGAGTTTAAATGTTGAAGAAAATTTTAACATGCCAGAGTCATAGTCATTATCTTCCCAACAACAAAATTGTGCCTAGAGAAATTCAGAGTGGCTAGTAACTTTAAAAAAACTACCAGCCACAGCAGATATGGGGCAAAAAAAAGTTCATGTTCAGCTCTGACTTCAGCTTCCTCCCACAGACCAAGTACATGCTGATTAGGTAAACTGATGACTCTGAATTTTCCGTAGGTGTGAGTGTGGCTGGTTGTCTGGCGTTTAGTCCAGGGTGTACCCTGCCTCTCCCAAAGTGACAGCTAAGATCAGTTCCAGCCCCCTGCAACCCCAAACAGGATGAGCCATGTAGAAAATGAATGAATAATCAGTGAAAAATGATGTGATTATAAATCTAAGACTCATTGCTGTGGGGGAGTAAGTGTTGTGGTTTAACAAGTAATGTGTTAACTGGCAACTGTCAGCTGAATGTGTCACAGTTGCAACAGATGTTGAAAACTGAACATTTCTGGTTATGTCTAAAATAGACTTGAAAGGATTATGAAAAGCCACTACGTGTTAAGCTTGTTTTTTTCCTGTTCATTCAGAAAAGGCTGTCTGATCCCCAAAGTGATGGTCAGTTGTTGCTGGCTGCTCTACTTAATGCTACTCTGGGTGTCTTTTATTTAGCGGCTCAGACCTGTGCTTTAGGTCATTCTTCCTCTTATCCTGTGGAATGTAAAATCCCCAGAGCACCCTTTTCTTTAATGAAAACAGGAGAGGTTGCATGTCTTTCTCCAGTACAGGAAGTGTGTTCATCAGCAACAGTTCTACATTACTGGCACCAGGAAGTAACACTGCTATTCATTGCTGCAGGTGTAAACCAAGGAAGTAAAAGCAGCTGCACAGGAGACAAACACCAGTACTTGTGTGTGTAAATTGATTTTTCCTAGCACTCGTATTTGCACTAAACTCTCCTGTTCTTTAATACTTTACCTTTTTCTGTTAGACCTTCAGACTATCTGTGGTTGGATTCTCCTCTCTCATCTCCCTCTTAGTTTAGCTAAATGAGCACAAAACACACAGATGACTGCTCACGGCTACTGAGCGGGCCTTTTTCCAGAAATATGCTGTGGCTGTGAATTGTAATTGACCTCACGTTGTTAGGAAAGTAATAAGAAGTACAACAGCATATTATATAGAAACAGCCAAACTACAGAACCACAAAAACATTCACATAGAGAAACACACACTGTGAAACACACACTGTGTTTGGGAAGCTGCCAACACATCCAGTAAGAGCATCAACAGGTTCTCAGATATATGAGGAAGCAGGGCAGCACCCTCATCCCTCAGTGTTGAGACAAACTAATCAGAGAGGAAGATGATTGAGTCCAAACAACCTTGATCCTGTGTGTGTGGGCTGTAAATCTGATAGAGTGGGGAAGAGGCCAACACACTTTGTTCACAAAGTGGTTTCAGGTGAGACACGGAAACTTTTCAGTGATGCTGTTGCAATTTATTAACTGTCGATTTGACATTAACATCCAAATGAATCAGACTAGAGCTCTGAAAATAGCAGTGTCTGTGGCAGCTTCTGGAAGATCTATAACTGGAACTTTACAGTATTTTATTATTGACTTTATGCAAATGTTGTATTTCTATTGTAAGATTACACATCATGCATCCATCCATCTGTCCATCCATCCATCCATCCTTGAAGCCTACATCCATCCATCTGTCCATCTGTCCATACATCCACCCATCCTTCCATCTATGTGCCTGTCTGTCCATCTGTCTGTCCATCCATCCATCCATCCATCCATCCATCCATCTTTCTGGCTGCCCCTCAATCTCTCTTTCATCTATCCATCAATTCATCCATACATCCATCTGTTCATCCATCCATCTGTCCATCTATGCATCTATATATCCATACATCCATAATCCAATACATCTATCTGTCCAGTTGCCCATCCACCCATCCATCCTCTCATCTGTTCAACCGTCAGAGTCCCCAGAATTCATTCAAAAGTATATGATTATCTTTTCTTCCAAACATGATGTAGTTGAAAACTTTTCTCATTCACAGCACTGCAGCCTGCAACCAAAGGTTACTTTAATAACCTATCAGGTTGATCTTTGTTCCACCTGGTGGTAAAATGCTTTTGTAAGATACCATATTGCTGGACATTGACGGTACTGTCGTGGTCCAAGAAGAAGGGCTGTGGAGGTTTCTGTGGTAGTGTGATGTGTAGAAATATTATAAGCAAAGACTGACTGTGATTCCAATGACTCTGACCTTGATCTCCAAAATCTTATCCCTTCATCCTTGAGTCAGAGTGGAGTTTTGTGCAAAGTTTGAAGAAAATGTGCCAAAGAATTCTTGAGATATCGTGTGCACAATAATGGCCCAAATGTCAGTACTTGCATACGGACACAGGAACAACCCAAGCACATAATGCCTTCTTCCTTGGCTATCACCAGCATGGAGGCATAGAAAACAGAATAATCAAATACTGGCAGGCATTTCTACAGCAAACTGATAATCAGATTAATTGGCAACACTACTACTGCTAATCACTGATTTTCACTAAGTTTGTGAATTTTCTGTTATTTTAAGCTATTTTAGGCTTAGCAATATTTTACAAACAACTGTTGACCTGGGAGTTTGGGGATTTACTTTAAAGAAGCTATTTTAGCTGTAAGATAGTATATGGTACCTTGAGTTATCTGGCTCCTCCAAGCATCACCTCTGTTCTACTTTATAAATCATACTGAGAAACCTTTCAAGCGTAGTACAAAGAAACAGAGAAGTGTTGTGTGCACAGCTACATGGAAACAGAGTAGAGAATAGCAGGGGGAGCAGTACAGTAGAGAAAAGATTGGGAGTATGTAGAGCTATATTGAGGGGACACACAATAGGGTTCCTTTGAAGCTGCGGGCTGGCACCCACAAAGCAGCTCGATTGCTATTCCTGCTCTCGAATCCATAAACATATTCACATACAGTAGCACCTTAGTCAGTAGGTTTTCAGGAAGTGTGGGAAAAATAAAAGGTTCCTCTGATAAATGCTTTAAAGAAACTCTTCTTTATTCTAAGCCCAACAGAAAGGAGATACTGTATACAGAAATAGCCTGTTATGTAAACGGCATTTTCTTGAAGTGGTTTGAGGCTTTATTTTGAAATAGTAACATGATGGGCAGGCCAGTGCAGCTTAACTTCTAGGCCAGCAGTTTACATGTCAGAACCTGAATGAAAGAAGAAGAAAGGAAGGTGTTGTAATCATAAAAATAACAAACTTTTTTCAGATAGCTTTAAAGCTGATCCGAGCCTGGCTGAGGAGGCAAATGTTAACCAAGAGGCTAGCACTAAGATTGCTGATACATTCACTGACATTACTAAATCACACTTTAGGAGGGCCTTTTATTTGAGTCAGTGAGGGGCCCAGCAATTTCTGTGAGCAGGTCTGCCCATTAGGAAATTTTTACTTCCCCCATTTCTCCCTAATTTGACAGGAAAAACTTTTTGCTTTGATGGACAAGTGTGAAAAAGCATATTCAGGAAAATGTCAGTGCCGAATGTATGAAAACAGCTGCACTTGCAGCTTGCTCACATCCACATCACCCATGGCTCTGTCGCCTCACTCAAACATGAAGTACAGTGTGATTCTGACAACAATGCAGATCCGACAATTTCTGGAAAATCCTCATGAGTTGGGTTTTCGCCTCACAACTTGACACTGTCCCTGCATGTTGGACAGAGGAAGGGGGTCTGGAGATGGAAGGTAATATAGCAGAGTCCACTATATGATGTGACAGTAGTTTCTTTGCAGATGACGTCATGAAGCAACAGATAACAACCCTTGGGGGGCAAGAGGGGATTTCTGCATGAAGAAATGTTACATAAAAGGCCATATTTTGAGCTGTTTTTGACTATGCCAAGCATTTGAAGTGCAGAATAGAAACATTCTTAATTATTGAGCTACTTCAGGGGTCATCAATTACATTTTCACAAGGGCCAGCTTTAGTTTTGACAGAGACTCTGGGAGCCGGACTTTCAAATAGGCAAAAATGAAATAAATGTTTTGGTCTGATTAACATATTTTTAAATGAGGATTTTTATTTTCTTTCAAAATGCAGGGCATTTTTAGTCACTAGCAGTGAGATCTATCCCTATAATCTGTAATGCAGCAGGCCGCAATAAGACAGGCCTGCCCACAGAATTAGCTGTGCCCCTGAAAATCTCAGAAAAGGGGCCCTCCCCTGTTGTGATTTAGTACCAGTATTAACTCATTTTTGGCACTTTTTTCAACCCCTTTTCAATACTCTATTCTGCCATTCTGCAGCATTTTTGGCCCCTCTTTACCCATTTTTGTTCATTTTTGCCACTTTCCACTCTTTTTGCCACCCTTTTGGCAACTTTCCTTCCTATTATTGCCCCTGTGTGTCACTCTATAACCCTTTCCACTACTTTGCCGGGCTATTTGTGTTGTTTTTGCCACTTTAAACCCATGTCTGATTCTTTTTGCCTCTTTTACTCAATTTTTTAAATTCTTCAGTCCCTTTTAAACCACTTTTCTTGCATATTTTATCCCATTTGTGTCACTCTATTTTATCTATTTGTTGCCACTTTTTACCCTTTTAGAAATTTTCCACATTTTAACCTCTTTTCACCAATTTTCAGGCAAATTTTTTCCCCTTGTGCCACTCTTGAGCCTCTTTTCATCACTTAATCTGGCCATTTCTGCCAGTCCTTAACAATCAAAAAAAAAAAGTACTAATAATGGCTGACAAGAAAGATGTTAAGTCATTCTACATCTATTTCAATACTAATTGTTTTGGGGGTGGATTTAATAGCTGCAGACATTTAAAGCTGAAAGATAAAATTCAAATCCCAACATCTTTTCCTCCTTTTCTGAATTTACAGGACATAAAGCTTTAGAGGGCCTGATTTGGCCCTCGGGCCGGCTGTTGATGATCAGTGAGCTACTTTCTTGTACCAAAGGTAGAGAAAAATTCTGTAATACAACACTTGATTCAACAAAGCAGTCTGAAAATGATCAGCAGCTGTCCACAGCAGACACTACACTGTTCAGGATGGTGGGGTGGGGTAAAGGAGGGGTTGCTCCTCCTGAAGTCCACTGTCATCTCCACAGTCTTGAGTGGGTTCTGACCACACCAGGGGACCAGCTGCACCACCTTCCATATGTAGACTCATCACTAGCGATGAGGATTGTTAATTTTTATTGATATTGATACCCTTAACGATACTCCTTATTGATCAGAGTCCTTATCGATACCACTATCGATATTTTTCTATAGTTTGGTGGAAAAACAAAATGGAGAAAAATATTTACACTCAAGTGGTCTAAGCTGAGTACTGCCTGAGTTACAAAGCTATGATTCAGTCTGTGACATCTTTTTTATATCCCTCAAACACAAGCACATTCTTCATATTCACAGCTGTATTTGTTAAGGTTTCTCGTCAAAAACTGAGGTTAACTAAACAGATCATATTTTCCATCTTCAGCTCGTTAAGTTTGCTAATTAACTTGAATTCTGCTGATTCCACCATGGATTTCTACACTAGATTAATACTATTAACAAACAGGACTTACTACAAAGTTTTGGAACACTTTTCAGCATTTATCTGAGCAGCTGAAGAAGAAAATTGTCTGAAGCAGCTGAATGGAATGATATGAGAGCCTGTTACTCCCAGCGCAGGCAGATAATAATAATTGCATGTGACTTGCAGGCAGCGTCTTTTTTCCTGATGCCAACAGTTGGTCTGGTTTAATGTGATGCACAATATTGATCGCTTTTAGTTTATGTTCCCCTTGATAGAACTGATGTATGTTTTTACACCAGTCTTATCTTAAAATGATGTTACGTCACAGAGCCTGCGAGACTGGATAGCAGTATCGGTAAGCTAAAATGTTATTGATTTTCAGATTTTTTAAAAAACACAGAACCGGGTCCTTATGGATTTGGGTTTTGATTCCCATCCCTACTCATCACTATCACGGACAAGACCGATGACAGTGGTGTCATTCACAAACCTCAGGAGTTTCACCGAGGGGCCCCTGAGGTCCAGTCATTAGGGAGAAGAGCAGTGGGGAGAGGACGCGACCCTGGGGGGCACCATTGCTGGTGGTCCGAGTGTTGGATGTGATGCTCCCCTGCCTGATCTGCTGCTTCCTGTCAGTCAAAGATTATGCCAGTCTTGCTCAGTTAAATGATTTAGATTTATGACCATTTTTATGTATATATTTCATGTTGTTTACTCAATATAATGAAAATTATAATATATCTATTCACGCTGTAGTGTAAATTGCCTTGAACTATAAGATGTTTTTTACCAGTAGAAAATTTAAAACAGAGGGTTCATGCCCCCTTATAGTCAAGCAAAAATGTAACAAAAGAAAACAGTTCAAATAAAAGCAAAAGGAAATCACTCTATTGTATTACCTGTTAATCTCTAACACTGCAGATATTCAGATCAGCTTCCAATATGAAGCTTAAACCTTTCTGTCTACATTTAGACATTTAACTGTCTAAATGACATGGTTGTAAAAACAGAAATTATTGTAAGGTAATACTGTATAAGCTTCAGTGCTGATATTGTGACATTGAGTTACACAGACACTAAAAGGGCACCAGGAACTTCAATTATTATACTCTGCACTATTTCAACTACATTTTAAGAGCTTCACAGTAAACGGGATGAGCAGTTTCTGAAATTTTGGCAACTTTAAAATCAATGTCAAGCCCCTCCTTAAATAAATCACATAAAGGGCTTTTTTCAATCTTCTTCTCAAAGTTCACTTAATTTAACTGAGCTTCATAAATCTGATTTTTTTTTTTTTTACAATATCTGATAAAGATGTTCAAACTGCCTCTCTAACTGTTACTCTGTCCTCCTCTGTCTTTCTCTCAAACACACACACTTAAAAACACACACATCTTCAGAGCACAAAACCAAATGACCTTTTCAGACAGTCTGTTGTACTTGAACTTGTTTTGACATCAGTGTTGTCCTGGGACAAAGAGAACTAAAACATCTCAGTGAAGCTGACAGTGTCTGCCAACTTTCATATTTTGGGACATCCAGATGCAAAACTTCAGCAGTCATTGTCCCAAACCTAGTATATATTTTATAAAGTCACTTTTGCAGCCAGAAATAAATGTGAAAAAAAAAAAAACAATCTGAGACAAGATAATATATTTTTTAGTTTTTTGTTCAGCCACTTGGCTAGAATTTGTGCATAGCTTCCTTAGGTTTAATGATGTGCAAATGTCATATTTCCAAAGCTCTGACATAGTCTGAGATGTTGCAGTCATTGTTTGGGACATGTTTGGACATTTCTGGCAGTAGGTGTGAGGAGAGAAAAGCTACTCTTCCTGCTGGTTGTATCCATACAGACCTGCCCCTCTCTATACGCAGACCACGCATAGCGCATAGGGCCTCATCACCTGGGAGGGCCTCACTTTTAGTTTTTTCTTCTCGCTCCCTCTGCACATCAGGCTGGTGTTTTTATGGTAATATGATCAAGGTAATGTATATGTGACCAAACACAAACTTCACCTTGGTGTCATTAACACAAGATTTTTGGAGATCGGTTCCATCCATGATCAATTAAGTGTGAACAGTGTCCGCTTGCTCTGCTTCTCTCTCCTGCTCACTGATATTTGCTGCACCGAAACCCCCATAGATACACCCACTGGTCCACAGCCTCTCTTGTCAAAAGTCAACTTCTTCCATTATTTAGTTGTGTTTTGATGATGAAACTTCAAAAAGTTCCAGCGCTGATTTTGTTCAGGATTTAATGACTTGTGCGAACTTTCTCATACAGATCAGCTGTTTTAAAATCAGATCACGGGTGAACAAACCAGCAACATTATCGCTAACGTTCGTGTAGGGGAAGGGACTGCACAGGATAAATTGACTTAGCAAAGTAAATCAGTCACAATTAAGTAGAGACAATAAGGTAACAAATGCAGCTTTCAACAAATGCACCTAGAAACGCTTCCTAGAGCCAGTTCTGCCCACATCAAAGCTTCTTACTTGTGATCATGGTGTGTGATTAGAGTCTGATGTCCAACAGATCCAGAAGTGAGCAGTGGTCAGTCCAGTCAATGTTCCTTCCATGGTTCCAGCAAGTTAAAAGTCTAGTGGTGCCAAGATTCAGCTTTAGGAGGAGAGTAGGGCTCGCATTGTCCTACTGAGGTGGGGGAAGTTTTGCATGTCCTTCTTTGGATAGCTGTGGGATTTCTGCAGCACTCCTGTCCTCAAGTTGGGAACAAACAGTTTACAATGGAAGACAACTGGTCTGCTGCTTGGATGGCGGTGGAGTGGCCCTGAATGGGGGTCTCTTGCCCTCTCTGATAGGTCTCCTATCAAAGAGGGACTTTGTCAGCTATATATAATTATATAGTATAGTGTAGTATATATATATAATTCGAAAATTTCTCTCCAAACAAAAAAATAAGGCTTCAGGACTACCATTAAGGCAGAGTCTCTGTTTCACGAAGACCGCCAAATGGCTTATTTCCTACACTTGCTTTGATTAATTTAGCTAAATGGGCAAGGGCCTCATGTTGATTTTTAGCCTCCAAGTTACAGAAACAAAACCACCCGGCAGGGCCAGAGGTTTTCCATATAATATAGAAAGGGCTTTCCATACCTAGTAAAATGCTCTTCATGTATTCTCCAATCCATCCTTTGTTTTTTTTTTTTTGTTTTTTTGGAAAATGCGTACCTCAGCTTGCAGGAACAAACAGCAGATGAAATGAAAGTAAAGATTTCATTACCACAGTGCTATGCATGAGCATCTCTGCAGGGAAAAATAAACTAAAAGTCTTGAAAGACTGACAAATTTTCAAACATGTAACAGAGCTCAAGATGTCACATAATTCAAAGCAAGAGCAGCCATATGGGAGAAAAAGACAGAGCAAACATGAAGGGGGATTATTTGACATGAATATAAGGTGCAGCACCACATATTATTCTGCCCTCAGGGCTCGTGGTAAAACCTGATGTCAACAGCAAATGTATTGCCTGAGAAAGATCCAGTGAACCAAGAGAGGGGGAGACAGAGAGGAAGAGATAACAAGCGCTGTAAGCGATGCAGAAAAGGCCTGAAAGGAAGACAGAAAATATCAAGAATACAGTAGAGGAAGAGAAGAGGTGTGAGATAAGGGGGACATGGGATTACGGGGGTGTCACATATATTATTGAGTCTGGGCTCGGGGAGAGCGTCTGTTGGTGTGAGTCGACATCACAGCGATCCCCTGCCACAAGGATGAATGAGGCTCATTTCTAACAGGCTTCAATAAAGCAAGTGAGGAAGAGCTCAGGCGCTGTGAATCAATCATTACCCTGTGTGCTTTTGTGTTTGCGTGTATTAGCTATGCATATATAATGTCTTCAGATTTCTGTGTATTTGTATAGAAGGGTTAGCCCACATCTACCTGACAGCAGTGGAAAAAGATGAATGTGTGCTATTTTTTCATCCTGGACAAAACATCCAAACATTTTTTCAGGGTTAGAGTGACAGCCAATTTTGGCGCTTACACAAAGCTGAGACGTTTTATTTTTTTTATACAGTTGCACAACAAGATTTCACAGGACAAGGCCACAAAAGCTGTTTTTAACACAAGACAGGGATAAAGAGGTTTTATATTTGCAGCCACTTTTCTTTGGAATGTGCTCCAGGCTATGTTAAATCCTAATGGGGCGGCCTGACAAGCATTTAAACATTAGGTTTAAATTAATCAAGCTGGAAGTCGGTTTACATAATTTACTGCTAATGCGGCATCCATTTTTCAGCTTGTGTCCAAACAGTTCTGTCTGCAGGGCTTTAAGATGGATTTTGTATTAAGACATTTAAAAAGAACTAGATCCACTTTGCAAAGGTTACATCTTTGAAGTGTGTAAATATTATCAAATCTCCAAGATGTCTTCTTGTGATATTTTAGATGAGCATGGATTCAATTCTATGCTCTTTCTTCCACTTCGTGCCGCCATGTGAAGATCAGATCTCTTCCAAAGCTCCAGATCAGATCTGTTAATCCAAACGTAATCTTTCAGGATGTGCTTTGCTGTTTCAACAGCTTGTTCTGCTGTAGCAAAGACTTCTTGAATGAGTTCAAGTGATGCTTTTTTCTCTAACTGAGCTTTCTTTCTTTCTTTCTTTCTTTCTTTCTTTCTTTCTTTCTTTCTTTCTTTCTTTCTAGGTGGAGAGGTGCCCTACACCACTCTAGCCACGAGGATGATGATGGGCTTTTGGTGGATGTTTGCTCTTATTGTCATCTCATCGTACACTGCCAATCTAGCCGCTTTCCTCACCATCACACGCATAGAGAACTCCATACAGTAAGTACTCAACCCCTTTTATTTCTTTTGACTGTACTGTAGGTTTGGCTGAGACTGGTAGGTGAAGTGTCCATCAGATTTATAGGGATAATTCTGTATTTTTTAAGTTGGGTTGTATACTAGAGCATTGCCCCTTCAAACAGGACATGCTTGGAAAAGCTAGGCTAAACAGCATAGCAGACAGACTTTTTTTCTCCACAAAATCCATTTAGCTTTGGGTAAAATGGGCAAAAAAACAATGCTGGCTCAACTGTACGCTATATCAAACTTTTTTTTTTTTTTTTTTGGCATTTTTAATTTTACCCCGATAGTCTCTGTGTTTGGCATTATTTTGCAATGCCAGCTTCATCTACCAGGCACATGCTCTTCTGCCTCAGCATATCTGAACAGCTGTTAAAGTTAGTTATTACAGCTCAGTTTCCCACTTTTCTAACCTTGCAAAGCAGATGGCTACGCCTGTTTCTTTGTTTCTCACTGGCAAATCCATCTGAATCGTTTGGGCCCGGTTAGAAAGTGACAGGACCAATCAGCGACAAGTACTTTTAGGCATTGCAGAGTTGTGACGTATGCAAGCAGCGACAAGAGGCCAGTGCAATTATGGCGGAAGACATAAGCGTGGATGCTGCTAAAGCACCAGTTTTATCAGAACTTGACATTTCTTCGTTAAAAGATGAACAAAGAAGAATTGAGTTCTTTTCTTTTCAAAAACGACAAAAGTTGTGTACTGACATGTCTACAGTCGCCATGGTTTGCTTTATGCAGTTTTATATGGCGTAGCTGTGCACGCGCACCTTGGTAGTGGCGACGATGTCACGTGTTTTGTTGCTCTGATTGGCTTGTAAAGATGTGACAGAGAGAACTTTCATCTTATGTCCCTCTGAGTTGTTTTGCAAATGCTCTGCCTTTCCCAAACGCTGAATATCGGTGTGTCAGGTTACCACTTTTCCACTTCAACAGTAGTTTTCATCTATTGCTTGTCTAATTATCAGCCATTTAACGAATGAAGCGACAGCCATAAACTAACTTTGAGGACAAATTTCTATTCAGCTCTTCCGGTCAGTGTTGTTTTTTTTCCTATTTAAT
This sequence comes from Cheilinus undulatus, assembly GCF_018320785.1. Taxonomy (NCBI): domain Eukaryota; kingdom Metazoa; phylum Chordata; class Actinopteri; order Labriformes; family Labridae; genus Cheilinus; species Cheilinus undulatus. Next base: position 39,321,376 of record NC_054869.1, on the reverse strand, counting down.
TTATCTTTTAGAAAAATTGAAGAAGTCTGGTGAAACGGCAGCATTCGGTAAGGAAGGGAACTCTGGATGGGTAGTGATGCAGGCTGCAGGTGTCTGTGAGCTGCCATCCTTGATTAGAAAAGTCCTAAAGAAGTTTTGTGAAGTCCCACTCGTGATAACAGCAGCTCTTGTATTCATGAGCTCAAAGTTTGTACACTTAGACCAGAAGGTAACTTGTAATCTCTCTTGCTGACCAGTAAAGTTTGTCTCCCCTCTTTCTTCCTACTTCTGTAGAGGTATCCCCTCATATCCACCGCAAACTGCACGTCATCATCACTCCAGTCAAAATCTTTCATTTCAGTTTTGTTTTTGTCTTAGCTACTTGTTCATTCCTCTGATAAACCCCTGAAACAGCTGTTCAGATACGCTTAGGCGGAAGAACATGTAGCAGGTAGCTGAAGCTCGCATTGCAAAATAGTGTCAAACACAGAGGCTTCAGTATAGCGTACAACTAAACCAGCATTGGTTTTTGGGTCTGTTGAAAGTGGCAATGCTGTTTAAATTGTGATATCAACGTAGTAGGGGAGGTAAGAGAGAGAATTTCTCTGTGTTGGCATGGTTTGCGGTTGGAGCTAGGGTTCTGGAGATCATGGTTCAGCCCTCTGGAGGTGTCATGGGACTAATTAAATGAAACACTACAGCAACTTTGACAGCTTAAGTGAAGTGTTGCCATCTTGCTGCCCACTGGAAACGGCTTCATATTACAGAGTTCTGTCACTGTCTTTCACAACTTCACTTGTACAGTGTGAGTACTCAGGCTGTGCACGACCAGCAGACTGTATAGAGTGACTGTGCACAATACTCGTGTATCACAAGCAATTCAGTCGCACAGCATGAGCTGACTTTTCACCACAACTGTTAGAGAGTTGGGTGGAAATCCCACAGTGTATGCCCAGCTTCGAAGGCTTTTAAGAACAAATTTCCTCTAAAAACGTGTTGGTTTGTTGCTAACCCTCAAGCGCAATAAATCCACAGCGGTCTGAAGTCTCTGTTAACAGATAAACATCATGTGTTAACAATATTTGTGCAGATTGAACATGCATTCAGAGATTTGCTTTGTATTTTGTAGCATTTTGGACATACAGTCAATATTGGTAAGGAAAACACACTGGCAGCTCACCATCTTTTCCCAAGTCTCTAACCAAGAATACAAGAACATAAATCTTCAACCATTTTCCCCAAAACTAACTTTTCTAGTTTTAGCTCTATATGAAGCTGCACATCAAATTCATGCATACATTTCGGCTCTGTAATGAAATCAGTCCAAGCCCAGGAGGTCTTAATATGTATGCATTCATTCACACATATGCAAACACTCATGCTAAATCACAGCCATGGAGTTTGTGTGTAGAAATGCATACATGACAAATGGTTTCCAACACTCAATTTCATATTGCAGACTTCCTCAAGTGTGTCTTATTGTATCCCAGTGTGGAAATCTGTTCAAGCAGGCAGGTGTAACGCACCAGAGGCAACACACTTATGTGCCCACACAATTACTCTCCCTATCCTTTTCTATTCCCTCTCTCCAACATATTTCCTCTTCTCTTTCTTCATTCCATTGTAGGACAGTAATTTCCGTTCTGCTGCACGTTCGGATCCTTCATTGTGTCTGCGTGTGTTTTTATGTGTATGTGTGGCCGTGGTAATGTTCATGAAGATCAGGAAGATAAGGAAAAACAGAGAGCGAGTATGAGACACAAGAAAGTGTGTTTTTTTTTTTTGTTTTTTTTAACATGTTCCTGTGCAGTTGGAGGCAAAGCCTGCGTTCACTTTTCCACACACACCCACACATAGTCAGTCCCACACATATTATTTCCCTAAGCTCTGTGCCCTGTGTTTATCTATCCTTGTGATAATATGTTCGCCTGCCTCTCTCCTGGTGGCACTAGGAAACACTCATCTCTCATTGGACTAATCAGCATGCCGAAACATCCGCTATGCCCGGCAGTGCCACGGTTAATTGTGCTTGGCTTTGGAATAAACAACATTTATTTCTCTAAATCTCATCACTATCTGTCTCCTAATTTGTTTCTGCCACTTTGTCTCTTCATCATTTCCTTTTTGCATCCTTTTTTCTTGCCTTCTCTCCTTTCCTTACAAGTTTCCTCCCCTCCTTTCCTTACAAGGCCTCCTCTAGTCTCTTGTAAATGAAGTAATCACTTCTATTATTAGTTTTTCTTCTCTTAAACTTGCTGTCATTATGGAGAGCCTCAGTGTTCACCGCCTCATTCAGTATCTATTGAGCTAATTAAGGATTTCCATAAATTTCAATGCATTATCTTTCATGTGTTGACTCTTCTGGGGTCATTAGTGACATAATTACACCCTAAATGGTGGCGCCCACATGGCCTTTGGGCTGCAAGTATGGGTGGCACAATGAGCAGCTAGAGCCCAAAATAAACAGCGAGTAATCATAAAGGCTAATAAACATCAATGAAGAGAGGAAATGAGCAGTTGAGTGAGAAAAAAAGGGCTGTGATGTTGCGATGAGTATGCACTTTTACGTGATAAATACTTGATTTACATACCACACAGATGGGACAAGAGCAAGTGATTGAGAGAGCAAATTAGCAAACTATGGAGACAAAAAAATCAAGCAAATGCAGCGACAGGAAAGAGAGAGAAGGCTCGAGGAAAGATGAAGGCATGGCCGTCTCAGTGAGCCATCAGAAGAGACAGGGTTTTTAAGTATTAATGCCCCTGTTTCATCCTGGAAATGAAATAACAAGTGAGCATTCAGAACCCTCTCTGGACTATTTCACGCTTGGATGTTTTCCCTCAATTTCAGTGTGAATCCTCTAGGAAAACAGTGAGGGATGGCAGCAGAGAATGGTGAAGAGAGGAGGCAAGAGAGGAAGACACAAGGAGACAAAATGGTTAAAACATTATAAAGTGGAAGAGATGGGAAAAAGAGGGTGAAGGAAAGATCAGACGGATTAGGACAAAAGGGGTAGAGAGTGTTGCAGGTTAGGAGGTGGAAAAAACAAACAAGGAAAGTAAAAAGAGAGTGGATGGAGGCATGAAGAAGAGAGGGGAAGGTTTGAGGTTTGTGTTGATGAAATTCAGAATGAAAAATGGATTTTGGACAGGCGAAAAGAGAGAGATGGAGCAGATGAGCTGGTGAGGGTGAAAAGAATTAAAGACAAATACCTTACACAGCCAGTCAGGCCTCTGTGTGCTAATGTGTGAGTATCTGAGCGTATCGTGACCAATGGCTGTTTTGTTTATATGCATTAATGTCTGTTGCACCGCTGTGGTCGGCCAGAACAGCAGAGCTGTCTTGTTTTTCCTACTGGCAGCGGCTCATTTAGCTAATTAAGCTCAAATGAATCTTTCCGGGGCCATGGAGTCAAGTTTTACTGTCACATTGTCTCTGTGACAAGAATCCCTTACAGCACTCATTTTGTGACGGCTCATGGTCACAGTAATGAACCAAATAGTTAAATTAACTCTTGTATTGTTGGGGTACAGACGCTGGCTACTCCAGGAGTAGAGAACATTCACTTCTAATGATGAGACCTTGTATAATAGTGTCTAATTTTGAAATACAATAAACTGAAAAAATACATTTCTTGATTATGAGCTTAAAATAACAAGGAGGTGGGTTTCTGGTCACCTAGTGGTTATGTCTGTGTGTCTGTGTGCAGAGGCTGTTGGCCTCAACAGACCTGGGGTTCAGAATTCTGCATGTCTTTCCCCACTCTCCATTTTCCAACTCTGTCCATTACACTGTTCCTCAAATAAAGGCATAAGAACCTATAACTCAATCTTTAAGAAAGAAACACAGGGAAAGTCGATCATCAATCATTCAATCTTAATTTGTATAGCACCAATTCATAACCAAAGTTATCTAAAAACACACAAAAAGGGCAGACCTAGACTACTCTTGATGTCTTTTTCAGTCTAAGCCACTTAGTCAAGAAAAAAAACACTAATATTTTCTTTCTACTAGCAGCTATTTTAAGTATTTTTTGCCGTTACTTATATTTGGTGGTATGGCTGTTTTTGGTTCCCCATGCCCTTTGGGATCCCCCTGCCTTTTCATTAGCTTAGAAAGCACCAAGCTGGAGCAGCACCCGTTCCTGCCCTTCCTGTGCATACAAGGAAAGCCTGATGCATGGAGAGAAACCTCAAAACACTCAAAGCAGAGCAGAGCATCTGTGACAACAGAATGACATTGGTTAAGTCAGATGTAGCATAATGGAGGAGCTGGGGTGGAGGAGGGGTGCAAAAGCAGCTTGCAGAGGGAACAGGAAAGAGAAGCCAAGCTAGAGCAGCTTAAGTACGATGGCATGACTGCATTTAGCCAATAAGAAGCTTAGTGTGAAGCGGATGGCAGTCAGCTGATGAGGGATTGTGTGCGATCAGCTGATCTCGATGAAATGGCAGCACTTCACACAGTGGCCAGCCTAAACTAAGCCTAATTTGTAAAGACCCAATGTTTATCATCATGTGCTCATCATTACAGTGGTGAGGAATACCCTCCCTTTAACAAGCAGGAACTGAGAGCAGAACCAGATTTATGTTGACAGCCATTTGGGGAAGTCATGCTTGGGGTGGATGCAGGAAGAGGGACTAGAGAAACAACAAAACAACAAATGGAAGACAAATTTATGGCTGTTGTGGCCATAAACTCATTTTCCATTTTGTAGGATATGAATATCAATAATGATGGCTTTAAGCTTACTCTTAAAGGTAGAGAGTGTCTGCCTCTAGAATCCTGACAGGTAGAAGATTCCAGTGGAGAGGGGCCTAATAGCTGATATATAAGGATCTACCCCCTATACTACTTTAGGGTTCTACCTAAAGTCCTAATAACACAGTACAGTAGTAGTGTACTGAACAACATAATACAATACGGTGTGATATGTGACAAAACCATACCATACCATACCACACCATACTATACCATGCTGTACAATACCATATCATATGCTACCATATGTTACAATAAGATGATGACAAGAAGACAAGAAGACAACAGATACTATACCACAGGCAGCAGTATTGCAATACTTGAGACATTCTAAGACATCCATGAAATTATGTATATCACTATATCTGATGAAAAGTATAAAGTGTCCCCAAAAAGATAAAGTGAAGGATTCATACAGTATATTCATTTTCAATCTAGTGACATTTTGACATCATTTCATGTTTTTCCTTTAACTCTTTTAGTGATTTCAGACATTATCCCACTCTGTTACTGTTCTTCTTTTTCTGTGCTTTATTGGCTGGTGGACTAATGCTTAAGTTGCAGTCCTTCATCTTATGTAGCGGTGATGCTGTGAGTCAAACTGGGAAAAAAAAAAAAAACTTTTAGATATTTTAGATTTTAGATAATGAGATCCGGCACCAGCAATTTAATAATTGGTTCACACAAGTCAGGATGACAGGATGGCTGTATTAGTACTTTCTCCTTCTTAACTTTCAATTTAAAGATAAAAGAAAACAATCTAAATTTCATATGTGTATGGTGGTCCCAAATATTGACAGAATGCATTATATACAGCATCATGGGATATATTAACTGACAAGACAAAACCCCAGAAGACTTTAACGCGTGAAAACCCTGCTCCTAATACCTTGTTTAGCTGCTCCACATAAATAAATAAAAACATAAACAAATGAAAAACCTCTTCAGGTTTTTAGTACTTGCTGTTCCAGGTTGCTGGGACATCAGAAGTACTTCTAAGGATCTTTTAAAAAGCTAAGCAATTACAGTTTATTAAAAAAAATACAGCAATTATAGCTTACACAACAAACACAAAGTTGTGTTGCATTATAACCTCAAAGATTACAGGGGTTTTAGTTTGGTTTTAGCAGTGAGTTGCCAATGGTTTTCAGTGGAGGATGAACAATTACCAGAATTTACTCTCCAGGATTTACACACAGAAACCTCATTTGGATGCAATAATTTACTTTAGGTTTAGGCTCTTTTCTCTCCCTCTCTCTAGTTTACACACAACGCATATTTCACACTTGTGTGCTTTACTTTTTATTACAGGAAACATTGAGCTCTAACTACGTAATGAGTGCATAATTTCACACATTTTAGAGAGGGTCAAGATTTATGCATTTCAAAATAAATCATTTTAATGTATTATTGTGATATTTTAAGATACTGGATTCTGAGTTTTCATGATTTGTAAGCTGCAATTGTTAAAATTCAACCAAAACAAGGGGTTAAAATATTTTAGCTTATTTGGAATTGATCTAGAGTATGTGAAAGGTTAATGTATTGAATTAGAATACAAAAAAGTTTTTTTTTTTTCACAATATTCCAAATTCTTGAGATGCATAGGATTAAACAGCTGACTGTATAGGTTTAAGCAGCCTAAACAGAGCTTTTCATAAACACCAGCTGTCAGCCAGACAGCTTACTTCATCACATCTGGCTTCTTTTCTTCTATTGTTGACTAAATTAAAAAAAGAAAAAAAAAGTTTCACTAACTATAAAATTCACTTTTTCTGTACACTTGACTGTATTTCAAGATGTGTTGAGTTAAAATAAAGTAATATTAGATTAACAAGACTGGGATAAAACCTAGTATATGGCTGACTGCAACTATCTGGGGTGCCTGTTGAAATATCTGACTGAATTGTGTGTTCTGGCAGTGATTTTTTGTTGGGATTTGTACTTGTGCTGTCCCTAATGTCTTTGGGTTGAGAATTGAAAGATCCCAAAAGTTTTAAATATAAAGCCCTGTCAGCAGGAAACAGATCGACTCATACATTGCATGAATATATTTGACATACATCTGGGAAGGTTAATAAAATAAATAATACTGCTTTGTCAAAATATTTCCCAAATAAATCAAACTCTAAATAGAACATGGGGACAGTAGATAAACCATAAAACTGAAAGTATGACTAAATATTACATAATGTTTTGTATAAAGGTTACACAACCTGGTACTGTCCTTATTTATATGGATTTATTGTTACACATCAAGTCAACCACAGCACTAATGTTGTTGGCAGAACGGTGAGGAGAAAATATCCTCCCTTTATTCTGTGCTCTTTTGTGCAGGGAGGGGACACATCACCACAGGAGATGCGCAAAATATCTTCTCCACCATGACAAGCTTTTGTTGTAGCTTTCTGATCTGGTTTTAACAAGAAATGTGATCTAGCATCATCCATGCTAACAGCTAACACAGCAGAAGGCCCTGGATATGCTGGACAAGCCGACCATAATGATCAGAAATCCATACCGAAACAGAGCTGGAGTAGAGCAAAACATCTGTCACAGAAATCTTTCAGTATTGCTCTGTGAGTATGTTTTAATAAAGACATGTCCAGTTCAGACAAAACCAGTGCTGTAGCTAAGTCCCTGCTAATCCCTCTACTAGCAGATCTTGTTTACAACCACTCACAACAACTAACCCTTCTCCCCTTAACTATTATATACTCATGCCAAAGCAGGTCAGCAGAAGAGCGATATCGTTTTCTGTAGGAAAAACTTCCAGTTTTGCTCTCTGTGCTTGCTTTATTAAAGAATTGTCGATATCTGACTAAAGTGCCACTATGGCTAATTTGAGCTAATCGCTCCATTAGCAGACCTGACTCTGTCCATTAAAAACTGCACATGGTTTATTTACTAAACAATAATCCAACATTAATTTGACTGAATTTCACATCATGAGCAAAAAATGTTGTGACCTGAGCTTGACAGATAGGCACTGCTGAAGTTTGTGAACAGTGGAACTTGTTGGCGGATAAAATTCAAGCCGCTGTATCGGAACTGGACCATTTTTCAGTTTAAAAATAAGAGCAAAGAGCTACACCCAAAGCTTGTCTATGCAGAGATGTTTTTGCACGTCTCCTGACTGGCCTTGGCATCAATTTTATTTGTCAAATGACAGCAGCAGTAGCCTGTAAGCTCATTACAAGCACATGCCTACTACCTCATTTTGTGTTGGCGCTCTGATTGGCCCATCATGAAAGAAAATTCGACCAATCATCATTCAGAGATTTTTTGAAAAGTCCTGCTCTTCCCAAACACTTAATATGGGAGGTTTCCCAGATGAATGTGAAATATATTCATGTAATAGATAAATGAAACAGTATATCTGGAGTGTCAGGTTACTGCTTTGTAACGTGAAAGAAATTCATCCATGAAACCAAAACCTTGGTTATCTAATTCATCCAGTGGAGTGGGTTTTTTTTAAACCTCTATTCGAAACTACTCCTGTCTTGATTTGTTTAATAGACCAAAGAAGGCAAGATTTTTAACCCCCCCAGGCTGGCTTCTGTTTCCTACATGCTGACTACTCCATATGTCTGTTGAAAGTCCTGATGCATTAAATATACACTCACCACCAACCTTCATTCAAAATCTCTGTGTCTTCCTCTGTTATCTTTTTCTTTTGAATTATTAACAAATGCTATGCTTTTTAATCTGGATTTTTTTTGCCTGTGCACACGTTGCTCCCTCCCTCTCCCGCCTACATAATCTTGCACCATTAAATAACAAGCTCAGACTTCCTGCCCGGTGAAACCAATCCACAGAGGGGGAATCCTGGTCGGAAAGTGCGCTGACAGGCGTACATCGTCTCAGGGGAGTGGTGGGGAGGAGAAATTATTAAGGCCAAAGATTAATTGACGGCAATAAAAGATTCATGTTCACAGCAAAGTTCATTAAAATGTTCAAAGGGTTTCTTTTTTATAGAGCAGGTCAGAGAGACAGTCGAGGAGGGTGAGAGAGAAAGAGAGAGAGGAGCTACAGGGGCTGTAACTTCCACTCTGTGTGTTACATTACCTGTGTGTGGGTTTGGATGTACACGTGTTTTTGTCTTAGACAACACTCCAGTAATAATGTCAACCTACCTACTCATATTTGCACCCATTGTTAAATCTGCTCAGTGGGTGTACTACAGCTGAATTAATGAAGTAAGATACACTTCTCTTGTTGTTCTTCATTAAGCAGGACATGTTGAGTGTTTTGTGTGCATGTTTTCCTGTTACAAATGTGTGTCTCTCAAATCCATGGGTGGTATGCAGCAGCCATTTAACAAACAAACAGTAATTAGTTCCTGTAATAGTTCTCCATTACATTTCTCAGCGGCCAAACTCTTTGAGAGGCAACCCAAGCACTGTTGCGTTATAATTAACAATAGCTCTTGTTTCCCCCCAGAGGTGGCAATTTATGGGTGAAGGGTAGAACGAGAGAGAGAGAGAGGAGGTGAGAGGAAAAAATAACAAGGCAGACTGACTTGTGCCTTTTCCAGTTCTATTTCTTAAGTGCCTCCCCTTTCCTCGCTATGATTGCAGAGATCAACCATGTGCAGCTTTTTCTGCTCTGTGAACTAACCGAGTGCTGCTGTCTCAACTGCTTTCCACCCACATTTTTCTCACATTCGTCAGTCATAGCCAATCACAGTTTTTTTTTCTATTTTTGTTCCATGTCGATTACATGTCACTGCCAACTCCCACAGCTGGCCCATGGAGAGTTTAGATCCAAATCATCACTCACTGATGGGAAAGAGATGGTGTGAACTGCCGTACAGCTGGGCACTGCATGAATAAATCATGTTGGCTGCCCAAAGCCCACCTCTGCAGACCTGGCCAGCCCTCAATGGGACGAATGGAGACAGACACAAAGGCTTGATCATTCAACATGTCCTCTCTGGGTACATGGAAGTGCCAAAGCAGAGGCACTACAGTGAGGGATTCATCCAGGCCAGAGCCAGAGGATTGGCAAATGCCTTAAATGCTCTCCATCACACCTGTGTGCAACCTTTTTATGTTTTTTATTTGTTTTTGGCTGTACACAGGTATTTGTGCTCAATCAATTATTTCATTCCCTCGTAAAAGGTAGAGACCATGGATTGACTTCTGATGAGGCAGAACAGTGTAAAGGAGCTTTATGACTTTTAATGAATACTTGAAGGCTGCCTGGCACACCTGGGTGATGCCATCCAGTATAAACTGTGTTCCAAATTATACTGGTTTTGTTCATTTTTTCCTATAGTTTATATACTTGGCAGTCAATATGATTTTTCATTCCTCAACAATCATTGTAATCTGGATTTTATTTAAGAAAATCACCAGTGATGCAGTGTTCCAAATTAATATGCAAAGCAGAGTTTAAAAACACTCAAATCAAAGCTATTTCAATTCAAAAGCATTGTTACTCATCAAATTCCATATTAACATATGAGCCCTTCTTTGATACCATCTTAAAAACTCATTCATCCATTGAACTTGTAAGTCCATGTATAGTTTCTGCCTATATTTCCTTTGAGGATGCCAGAATTGCCTCCCAGAGCTCCAGTTTTGAGGTGAACTGCCATCCATCCTCACAAGCTTCCCTTTAAATATGCTCCACAGGTTCTCAGTAGGGCTGATGTGAGGGGATGATGGTGGCCACACAATGATTTTTCCTCCCTTTATGCCCATAGCAGCCAAGGCTTCAGTGGGATATTTCACAGAATGGGACTACGTATTGTCTTGCACTAAAACGATTTTACTCTAGAGGGCATGGTTCTTCTTCTTATACCATGGCAGGAAATGGGCAGTTATGAACTCCACAAATTTTGCTGAGGTCATTTTGAAATCTTAAAGGGGCCTACCAACTCACTTCCAATGATTTCAGCCCAAAACATCACTCCACCATCTCCTTGCTGATATTACAGCCTTGTTGGGACATGGTGGCCATCCATCAACCATCCAGAACTCCATCCATCTGGACCATCCAGTGTAGCACGGCATTCATCAGTGAATAAAGCTGCTCTTTAAATACAATGAGTTTGCCTTACAGAAACTTTACCTCAACAAACCCATCTGGGCTCTGAATCACACACAAATCTTTTCACAGTATGGCGATCTCTCTTAATTTTGGTAGAATATCCAGTGATTTCATACCTTTCGCAAGATACTGCACTATGTCATATGTTTCGTCTGCAGAAAGATCTTTCATTTTCCTGTATTCGTGAGACCTGAGACTTGCTTAATAATGTGGAACTGTCTCCTTAAGAAGTTTCCCTTTAATGAGGGCTCACCTGGCAAACCAATGACTAAACCTGTCTGAGATTGATGTCAGTGATGGAAACTGACAGAAGAAGCAGCACAGTTGAAAACTTAAATAAAAAAAAAAACTAAAAATCTAATATTTTTTTTAATTGGAATTGCATTTGCATAATATTTTGGAATACAATGTATTCATTGTGTTTCCATTGATATACTACGCTCCAATCCCAAACTTTGACCACACAATGGACTGAAAGATGAATTCTTAGACAGTTTTACCATTAGACAAAGGTAAGGCAACTGTCTGGGACCTCAAGATACAGCATCAAATAATACCATTGGTTAATGATTCTGTTGTTTACCTGTATTGATGAATGGTTTTAACACAGAGTTGATCACAATGAAAAAAGACAAAAAACAAAACCTGAAACTACCTTCCAAGAGTATTTTGAATGCAAATTGGGTGCAAGCAGTGAATAAAATGGCATCAAATAAGGTTAGGTAAATCCTTATATGTGAACTGGTGGAATACTGTGTGTCGAAATGGCTTGCAATAATTAAAAAGTATGGTTTTTGACTTCAGAACTGATATTGCACCAATAATGAGCACATTTACTTATTTTCATAAGTCCTACCTGGCTGAGAGACCTTTTAAAAATATTAAGATGTGATGAGTTTGAGTTACGGAGCCCTTGCAAGAGGTGATAAGCAAGTGCTGGTGGGTATTTGCAAATTTCTAATTGAGATTTGAGTATATCCTGCAGTCCTATGGCTTTAATTCCTGATAGGAGGTACTTAAACAGATTTTATTCACAGTTTGATTGCTTTTAGCTAAATGGTCTTTTCCTGAGGACTCCAAATAACTAAACATGTCCTTGAATTCAGTTGAATTATTGTCTTCTTTTACTTGTGTTCAGCTTGTGCACCTGTTTCTTCTCATTTTTTTCTTAAAAGGCAACTCTAAAAAGGTTAGAAGTATTAGCAACACATGAATTAGGATTTGAATACCGCCATGTATGATTTCCTTGTTTTTCTGTGCTATGATATATTCATAATAAGGCTACATGCAGTGAAACATGATGTTGGTGCCATGATGGTTGATGATGAATACAAATACCTTCACACCTCTATGAATTCTAAATTACAAACCAAAATTACTCTTGAATTAGTGAAATGAAGCTTAGTGTTAGTTCATGCAAGACACAATAGTCATACACCCTACCACAATCAGCTGACAGCCAGCTCATCCCAGTTATCACCTCCCATATCCCACAGCCAATCACAGCTCTTTCTCTCAACACAAAGGTGCATTTAACTATAATGTACTTCTCACTAATCCCTGCTTGCATTAATACTGATCCACCATGCTGTTGTTGCTGCTGGTAAAGCTTAATACCCTCCACCCCAGCCTCCTCTTTTATAGAATAAAGCTTGTTACACCCTCATATTCATATTCATGCTACTATTGATTAAAGGCGTTTGCTCTATTATTATTGTATTTAATATGCATTATCATAAATGTATCTATCCAAACGGAGTTTCTAGCCATGTGACAGACTCTTCATTTCTAGATAGTTCAGATGGGTTACCACAGCTCATTCTGCTTTAACCTTGTCTGTGGTGTCCCATAGAGTTTGGCCTTAGGGCCCAAATTCTTCTTGTTCTTTTTTTTCTTTCTATACAACAAAGGGATTAGTTAGACTTGCTAAGCCAAGGGATTGGTCAGAATCTATGTCGGTCATCAGGCAAATCCATCTTGAAAGACTCCAATCCACAATCTTTGTGCTGAATCAAACACAGTTCGGTCCAATTAGATTTTAGGAGAATGAGGCAGCAGCTACAGGTGGGGTTACTGTAAGCCGATTGCAATGGCTGTTGCTTTATGAAGTGGTCATCTCAGATGTAGCATTAATAAAGTGGCAGTTTTATCAGAACTGGACCACATTTCTCTGTTTGTGGACCAAAAACGTTTTTTTTTCTGGTGTGTCAGGATAGAGATGTGTCTTTTTTGAGGGCGACACAGATACAGAACAAACTTGGAGGGCTGTTTGACTATAATAAGGTGTCATGAATTTTAGATAAAGCCAAGGTTATGTTTGTGGGAATATTAAGACAAACACAGAAGTTGAAACTTGACAATATAAAAATGGAAAAAAGTTTATAAAAGTTTTTGGATGTCTTAATAGACCACAAGTTCTGCAGGAAACCACACATAAAGTATTTACCTTGTCATTGACCAATATTACTACAACAAAATCCACCAAAGAACAGCTAAAATTGTGTAGAACAATGCTATGTGTATCTAAATAGCTGAAAACAACCAGAAAACTCAATTTTTTTGTACCACTTTTGCCTCCTTAGGTCTCTCCAGGACTTATCCAAACAGACCGAGCTGCCTTATGGTACAGTGTTGGACTCAGCAGTGTATGATCAGGTGCGCTCCAAGGCCATGAACCCCTTTGAGAGGGATCCCATGTATTCCCAGATGTGGCGAATGATAAATCGCACGGGAGGAGGAGAAAACAATGTCGAAGAGTCTAAAGAAGGCATCCGCAAGGTAAGTTTTTAATGAGCTGCTATTCCTAAACTTAAGAGCATTGAGAGAAGGAAAATCACAGTCATTTGTAAAATGCTCGCAAATGTTGAATGTGATGAGGTCTGAATACATGGGAGCAGGTGCAAGGTTGAAGTCAAAGCCAGGCATTCAAAGCGTTCACATTCAAGCCATCACTTTCCAGTGTTTACCTTTTTTATTTTGTTTGTTTGTCCTTCAGCCTGTTTTCTTAAAATTAAATTAGTCTTTGGGGCTGACGTGTGCACTGCTTTATAATTTGAGTCTCCACTGATGTCACCACTGTAATGATGGATTTTTGAAATAAGACTTGAAGGGTCTTTTTAAATCAGCACTACAGCAGCATTTAAGATATAATATATTATTTACTTCAGATGTTTGAATCAAACAATCTCATTAAATCTCTTCAGCAGTAAAGAGAGCAGAGATAAAGGGATTGGTATTTACAAGTCAACATTTACCTCATCTGAACCTCTCATATCATAATGTATAATGTAAGCTGACATTAGCATTTGAAAAGATGATCCTGTGGTTTGATCACACAAAACCATCCCATCTGTCCTAGAGAGTGTTTCTGCCTAGTATTACGTTCAATGTCCAAACCAATCATAAAACAAGTCATGTTGAAAGGCACAGCACAATGTGTGCAAATGTTTCTGAATATGCACAGCTGGTAAATAACATCACAACACTTTACACAGAGGGATCATTTAAGTATTATCTCTGTTGTAATGATACCAGTAGGGATGAGAGCACACACTTATCCTCATAGAAAAACTCTCCTTACATTTGAATGCTCGAGTTTATAAAAAGTAATAGTGCGTTCACGTTAGGTACAACTGTTTCATACTGCTCCTCCTCTCTCTCTTGCTGATCTGCATTCACATGACATGCCAACACACACTTGCATTGTTTTTTTTTTTTAGTTTTTTTAGTTTTATTTTATTATTATTTCATCGTGCCATACACCAAAAGAGGTGCCCAGCCCTCACGGGCTTACAAGACACTGAAATACAAAACAAATAAGAGCAATCAAGCAAAGATGAGAGCAACTCATCACAGTACATATCAGACAGGAACAGATCAAGTGTTAACAAAATGTTGTTCATTTGCAATTAGACTATACACTTGTTATTAGACAGCAGCTTTAGTCAAATATAAAGTGTCCTCTTACGCTGTTGAAAAGCATTCAGCACAAATTGTGCAAGTTGAAACACTTTGTGAGTAAACAAAAATTTGAGTCTTTCTTCATCAGACATAGAAAACAAATCAGGACACTCTGCAGACATTTTACAGAAAAGCTGACATCTTAAGTTGTGATACAGAGGACAATAGAATAAAAAGTGCATTTCGTTTTCAACTTCACCCAAATCACACAACACACACATTCGCTCTTCCTCAGGAACAGCATGGAAGCGACCTGTTTCCAGGGCAAGAGGAAGAATGCCACATCTGAGCTGAGCACAGACAGATCTCTGAGCCCTGGTTAGGTTTAGAGTGACATATGTACGGTCCAACACAGTAAACTGTGATATGTATGTATGGTTTGCAAATCTACCAATGAGAAGAAAGAAAAAGAGGCAAACAAGCGCATTTGTATTCGTTTGTGCTTCAGTCAGTAAAATCCACCCCACAGTCTACTATGCATGTTTTTATCTTATTTAAGTCAACAGCAACAACACTATTCCAACTTCCACATCTACCATGCAGCAAAGAGGTTTAAATGTGCCCGTGCTGATGGTTTCTGAAGAGACTGAAGACATCAAGGATTGCATTTACAGCTGTACTTGTTCAGTGCTACAGTGCTCTGTAGCAAGTTGCATCAGCTATGTCTAAGTTTGTCTACCCTACATTGAAACTAGTTAAGATGTAACTTGAGTCGTCTCATTCTTTGGTCGCACTACAGAGATGTAAAGTCATTTGCTACACTGTGAAACCAAACAAGTTGAAACTACTCAACATTTTTGTTGAAACTGATTGCATCAAAGTTTTTAAGTAGTGAAATAGATTTTTTCAGTGGTCATTACTCGTACATTTATGTTGAGTTGACTTGGCTTTTAGAAGTTAAACTGCACTGTGGAGTCAGTGAGTAACTGTATCAGTAACTTCGCTCATGGTGCAAAAGTCTCTAGTGCCCAAAGGCATTCTGGGTAAGTCTGTATATTAAGGATGATTTTCAAATAATTTAAGTACAATGAAAACATTTAAACAGTTAGAATGAGTGGGTACTGTTTACTTTCAACTGAAAAAGTGTTCAATTTACTCAGAAAAATAGAGCTGAAATAGCTGTTTTGAATTTCTAAGTTAACAAAATTTATTTATTTTTTAACAACCATCAATCGTTTGATCTTACAGTGTAGAAAAGCATAATAGTCAAACAAGTCAAACTATCATCACAGATATGACCTTTTCACTTCATTTGACTAATCAGTGGAACCATTTTAATGCATTGGTTGTTACAGTGCTGCCTCTCATACTGGATTGTCTGTGAACAGACTAACGGCTGCATATAACCGTTCATCTTGAAACTGCAATGAAAGAGAGTGTAAATATGTGGTGGAAATTCTCGCCATTCATGAAGAGCTAAAGCGTGAGTCCAAAGAAAGCCATATATTTCTAAAGAATGTAATTGATCATGGAGAACAGACTGCTGACACCAAACAGCCTGCCAGCCACAAGCATCTTGTACAAATTTGGGGACACATTACTTATATTTAAGCACAAATATCACTTCAGTCAGGACCTTTTTTGAAAGAAACACTTGCTTTGCAGCTATGAATATTTCTTTATTAGCAGGGAGAGAAGCAGCAAAACCCCCAGTGCAGAGCGAGCACCAGTGACAACAGAATGAAACTGATTAAGCCAGACGCAGAACGAAGGAGGAGCTGGGGTGGAGGAGGGTTGCAAGAGCAGCTTGTCGTGAGAGCAGCAGAGTTTAGCCTAACAGAGTAGTATTAGTAAGGCAGCCTGAGTGTGATTAGCCAAAAGCATGATTAGAGTTAATCAGCTGGCTGTCAGCTTATGAGGGCTTGGGTGAGATCAGCTGATCTCAATTATGGCAGTGCTGGACTCTGTGGCCAGCCTGAACTAATACTATATGACTGATTTAATAACTTTGGTTTTATTTTAAATTGAGCTCTTCATCATTTTAGATTATATTTTAGATTATATTTTATCATCCTTCAACCCCCATGGTGTCTTATGACCCCCACTTCAGCGATCACTGGAGTAGACAATGGATGAATAATGGTAGTGGTGTCTTGACTTTTGTCCCTAACGTGAAGCCACGTTGTTATTGTGCTTATCTGCCTGCTCTAGTGTTTGACTCAACAGATATTATGAAGATCTTACCCAATGTTGTGGTTAAGTGTGTATCTTGTCAAATCCCTGGTTTCTTTTGATACAGTATATAAGCAGCTCAGTCTGTAAGAACCTGGTTTGGAAACTAGAGAGTCAAAGGTTCAAGCCCCATCATGGACAAATGGCAAAAACTGGGCTGGTGGTCTTAGAAGTGCTGGTTCACTTTCTGAGCTCTGCACCAAACGTCCAACTGCTCAGGGCTACTCGTCAGTGTGCAGCCCCCTCATTTTGACATCCCTCCATTAATGTATGCCCTTACAACCTTGTTTGTGCATTTGTTTCTATATCAGTCTGTATGTGTGTGTATGTGTGTGTAGCACGTTTTGGCAATAGAGTAAAAATAAGTCCTGCTTCAGGATTAATAAAGTGTGTCTTCTTATTCATGAGATTCTAACTTCACTTACAGAGGTATTTTCCATCAGTGTACCAGTGAAGCTTAACTCCACTTCATATCCTTCTAATTCAAACAGCAAATTGAATACTAATACAGTATACAGTACATCCTTATTGTCCGCAGCAGCACCACAGTCCTGTTTTGATCTACAGCTCATGCTACAGGCTTGTCTGTGCTGTTCGGGGGATAAATCCATCTAAACGATGTTAATGATACACAGATAACAGGCACATGCTTAAATACTTAATTCCCTTGGTGATCACAGTAGCATCATAACTACCTGACTGCTGCATCTGATTTGCATGCATCCCACTTTCTGTTTGCATCGCACGTCTCTCTCTCGCTCTCCTAGGGAGGGCCTCACTCTCTCCCGCCTTCCTGCAGAATATATTAGGGTTGAACCGTTGCCAGCAATGGAAGCGTTGGAAGTGTTGGGAGGAGGGATTAAAGTGGCAGGTGGTGTTTTTTAAATGATGAGATAAATGCTGCACATAACTGCATATAAGCACACGACTATTAACATTCACTCACACATATTGCTTGGCTGCAGAGGTGTTTATTTAGCACTTATAACTAATTAGTCGGGTGTCAAGAATCATGAATAAGTCATTTTTATTATTGCCATACAGTTGTGTGCGTTAAAGCAAATTTATATTAATAATACTGATTATTTCTCCACATTTGCAGCTTTAAAAAAAAACACCGCACCTCTGATATGATTTCATAATATTAACATCAAAATGTTCATTCAGTACCTACAAAGTCCTTATATCCTGTGTGTTGGAATAAGGATCACATTTCTCAACACAAAGAAGGGTAAAAATATCGACTACATATGCAAACCCTGATATATAGTCAAGTAAATACAACACAAAGATGAGATATTTATTTTTCAGACAGATTTATTTTTACGTTTTTGTAAATACACACTGTGAATTTGATTCCTGCAACAAAACCCATAAAGTTTGGACAGGGGCATATTTACCAATGAAAACACTTTTTCTGCATTTTCAAGTCATAGAGCGTAACATACGAAGTCACATGACCAGCTCACTCCAAGACAACATGGTGGGGCACGTGTGGACAAAAGACGAGACTGAGACTTTTCTTAACATCATACTTAAACCCTTATACATGGCTTTTGCCATACATACAGACTTTGTCTTTGAACTATCATCCTTTGCCATCATCTTTTGTTCAAAATTATCAAGGCAACTGCTCTAGATTTAATCATAAACATACCAAAACGCATCGGGTTTTGAACATCCAGCTTTCTTGCAGCAGAGTCACGCAAGATGAGATTTTACGAGAATTGCAAGGCTCATGCCCAAAACTCCCTTCAATAGAAACACATTCAAACTGGAAACCCAGCAATTGTTCAGTATTTAAAGTAGAATTATTTCTTTATGGGCTTATTAATTTACTCAGCAGTGCAGGGTATCTGCAATATTATGCCGATGTGTCAAGAAGAGGCAAAAAACTCAAAAGAGTTCCCAAGTGCAGGTTAACTATAAAAGATTAAGTTATACAATCAAAAAAGGCAAAAACCACAACACAAGGAGAATCAACCAAGGAACCATAAGGGAAAATCCACAAAACAAAACTTACTTTAAGTCCACTTAAAGTCAGCATGTCTGACAGGGACAGGGAGGAAACAAAACTTAAATAAACAGAAACAGAAAAAAAAACTAACGGCTGCATATAACCTTTGCCAAAAACAGAAAACACCAGAACTTAGGGGGACAAAATGACACAACAACCTAACCTTATATACAAAATGAAACTGGAAACATGAAAAATACACAAATTTCACACAGAAACACCAAAGAAAGTCAGAAACATGGATCTTGACTGTTGCAGCTTGTGCAGAATGTGTCCCGGCATTGTCTTTCTGAAATAAGCTGGGACTCCTGAAAAGGACGTTATCTGGAGGAAGCATGCTTGTTTGCACCTCTCAGTATTAATGGTGCTTTCACAGATGTACAAGTGACCCACACCATGGGCACTAATACACCCACACACCATAACAAATGCTGGCTTTCAAACTTTGCTTTGATACCAGTCTTGATGGTCCTTTATCTCTTTAGCCAGGAGGACTCAATTGGCAAGAATTCCAAAAACAAACTAAAAAGTGGACTTATCATACCATAGCACACTTTTCCACTTTAGGTCAGTCCATCTCAGATGAGCTTTGGCCCAGAGGAGACAGTGACACGTCTGGATGTTGATGATATATTACTTTAATTCTGCATGGTAGAGTTTATCTTACATTTAAATATGGGGCTATGCACTGAGTAAACTGACATTGGTTTTGTAAAGGGATCCTGAGCCCACAACCAAGTAAAGAGCCTTGCACCATTGAGTGCTATTGAATGAGCTTTCCATAAATGCTCCTTTTATACCCAATCGTGGTATGATCACCTGTTCACAACTAGCCTGTGGGCATGTGTAATGTTCCAGGTGTTTTTTTTTTACATTTGACAACTTTCCCAGTCTTTCATGCTCCTGTCCCAGGAGCAAAATTTCAAAATTTTGTCCAAAATTATTAGTCTGAATGTTAAAAATCTTTTTTCTGTATTCAACTAAATGTAGGTTGCAAATCAGTTGCAAATGACTGTATTATGTTTTATTCAGATTTAAAGGATGTCCCAATTTGTTGGGGACTGAGATTTGCAGATAAGTTTCAAAGAGCTTTCAAAAGAGATATGTACAAATGTATAACTTTTCAAGACCTAAATAAAAAGGTTTATACAGATGTTGTATTGAGTCAGGATAAGTAAGGTTTGCAGCTGCACTAAAATACAAAATTCCCTCTATGGATGCTCAGAAATTTTTCTCAAACAATGAAATTTTTGCTGAAGACTCCTCAGAGAAAAGGAGCAAAAGTATGAGGCACTGTCCCTCCTCTTCTCAGACATGTCAAAAATCACTCATCATTGCATTGTTAGTGAGATATAAGTCAGATAGGATTTCTTTCACTGCTCTGGAAACAGACTTGGCACACAGGAAACATTTGGTCTTAACCGTAGCCAACATGAGATAGGTTAACTCAATGTTTTTCTCATCTAGTTACCTTCAGGGACTTTTGGGCAATATCACTTCTACCCTGTTTGTACATCAGTGTCACATCACTGCTACCAAAGGGCAACCAAATGTGACTGCAGTATCACAACAGTGGTAATAACCAGATGATCAGCTGAGCCTCCAGGGTGATGTGGAGCTGACCATTCAGGCAGAGTTTGTATGATTCAAGGCCAGAGACACTGACAGACATGGCAAGATAGAAAGACAAATATAAAGCCTGTTTGTTGGTGTTTTTAAGTGGAACAGTCTGGTCTTTGCAGGTTCTTACTTTGTGAAGAGACTCCTTAGTAAAGGAATGATGAATGGACTTTAGCTTATATAGCAATTTTCAAGTTGTCTGTCTATTCATTACACAGTGGAAGCTGCTATGGAAGGTGTCCATCGCTGAAGCTAAGATGGGACTTCCCTGATCCAAAGTTACAAAATTGTATGGTTTCAATTAACATTTCCACTACAGTATACAGGTGGTATTAAACAAGTTGTTCTAAAGAGAATAAAATACCCAGTGCCACAGTGCTACTTAGTGTTCAATAGTAGCCACCATTCCAAACTTTTTTTGCCCTCCGGGCTTCTAAAGCAGTCACTTTCCTCAAAAACCATCTTAAGCACATGATGTCATCATTCGTCAACCATTTACATGGCGTCCTGTTGTTCTGGGGATTTTGGCACGTGGATCAAGAAATTCAAAAGCGGAGAAAAACAGATGTGAGGACAAAATATGTTTGGGCTTAAGCGTGTATTATGAGGAGAATCAGGGCAAATCTAGGCACAAGAAGGGGCCATATATGTACAAAGACATCCTGCTCAGGAAACAGAATTTAGCAAGGTGGAGAGAGGGTCAGTTTTTAGAAGTCATCCCCTTCGTCCTCTGACACTGTCTCTACTGATTTAATGGATTCCTTCATTCTGATATATATATTTTTTCACTGTCTCTTTTGTTTCTTTGTTGTTGTGACTGTTTTGTTCACTCCATTGTTTGCAAATGTCTGTCTTACTTCCTCTCAATGTTCCAAAACTGCTCTCTCGCTCCACCTTTACTGCCCTTTCTGTATTTCTCTGTGTTCTTCCGCCTCTCCTTAAAATTTCCACCCTCTGCACCCTCCCCTGCCTCTCTAGCAGGCTCTTCTTCATCTACATTGTGTTAAAGGCTACAGGGTGCACTCTAGTGGTGCATTAATGCCCGTCCCTCTCTCTGTCTGTGCTGCAGTTACACAAGCGGATGTTTTCTCTCAGCTGCACTGACTCCTACAGAGAAGCTGCTGTCATGTTTGATTACACATTTAAACCTCCAGCTAATAAATGGCACTCAAGTTCTTTTATTTATCCACCTTAACTCAGACTTATAAGTGTAAGTTCAAAATAAATCTGCTGCCACACTGATGATGTCATCCTGTACATTTAGTGATGGGGGCTCAAAATAATCTGCTTGCATTGAAGTTCTCTTGAGTATGATATACCTTGGAGGAAGCAAAAAGATGTGTTAAAGACTAAATGATCTCTTTTCTCGCATGAGCATTAACACACGCTGATAAACCGATCATTATCTGACTCCTGGAGTTAACCAATTACTTAAGTGGTCGTATAAACAGCATTATCTGATTTGCTTTATTGAGTAGAGGCTGTTATCAGATCATGAAAACAGTATTAACACACCTTGCTCTTTACCTGATAATCTGTTTTATTCAGTGCATGTACTGTTGGGGGTCACAGGGGGTGTTGGAGCCTATCCCAGCTGTCATTGAGCAAGAGGCAGGGTACACCCTGGACTGGTCACCAGTCAATCGCAGACAGACAACCAGGCATGCTCACATTCACACCTACGGACAATTTTTAGAGTCACCAATTAACCTAACAAGTATGTTTCTGGTGATGGGAGGAAGCCGGAGTACCTGGGGAGAACCTGCGCATGCACGGGGAGAACATGCAAACTCCACACAGAAAGGCCCTGACCAAGAAGCGAACCATGGACTTTCTTGCTGTGAGGCAACAGCGCTAACCCCTGCGCTGCCATGCAGCCCCACCTAGAGCCATTTTAAATTAAATTATTGATCATTTTTAAGCCATGCACACTCACTTTGTACTATCAATAACCTACTTGTAATAATCTGAAATAAACTGATATAGATACCAACATACATTGGATAACAGACATAAGGGATCAGGGTCATTGATTTTCATTGATGTTGGCCCTCTTATTAATACTACTTTATGATCTAACTCTTCATCGATAGTATTAGTTATATTCACAGGATTATTTGTGTGTTTAGGGTGGAAAAATGAGACATGTTTCTAACTGAACTCATTAACCAATTGTTAACCCTATAGAACCCAACGTAGCACCGGCGCTACGATAAGCATATCCATTTTTGATTGGACCGGATAAGATAGATGGATCATTCTTTTTGCATATAAAACCACTAACATTTCACACATTGACCATGTTTCAGAGCGCTTTTTCATTGCAGTGATGGCTTTGTAAAAATACACAATAAAATGCACATAACAATAATCTTTATAAATGAGACCACGGGTATTTGCAGCACTTCCTATGTTGAAATAAAAGTCATCATGTTATGGGCATGACCTGTCACATGATTCTTAAGTGACCCTACCTCATAGGCTCCCCACCCCAACAACAGGAAGTGGCGTATTTTCCAGAAAGTTGTATTTTTTTCCACGGAATACATTGAAGAACTTAGCCTGCACACATACTCGCCCTCCCTCACATTTCACCCCTACTTTTTTACAAAAACACTCAGACACACAACCCACACACACAACAGACATCCATCACACACACACCTTTGACACACTGCCACACATATGTAGTTATGCAAAACCCCGGTCATGCCAAACAGTTTTGGAGCTGGCATGAAACTTTCGAAATAATTACAGCGTTGGATGAAGAGTCCAACTACTCATCTGGCTCGTTTTTTTTAACAGGTTACAAAATTGAGTTTTTCTAAAAAAGAAAGTTATGAACACAGCACAAATAAATTTCCTGTGGTTGCAAAGGATATTGTGCAACTTTTTTTACATTTACAAATCTTAGGGATACAGTTGTGCAATTTCTGTATTTTGAAATACATGTGAAAAAAACAAAAACAATTGTCATTTTTTTAGGTTTATCGCACTTTTAAGCAATTGCTTGTTGTAGTTAAGACATAAGTCAATACATGTTATTAAAACTTGGGATATAAGGGTTATATTGATGTGAAGCAAATAAACATACTCCCAAAAATGGCACAACAGTATGTAAAAATGTAAGAATATGTTCTGGCGGACTTGCACAATGGTAGACTTTAAAGGGTCAAATATGCCAGAACAGCAGTTGAGGATTTTTATCATCCACCATATTTGTTTTTCCTCCTAAGTCACATTTGAGCATGCAAGTTTCCGTTAAATCTCAAGTGTGTGCAATCTTCATGGTGAAGGCAGATGGCAGGTATGTGGTCTCACAGTCTGACCTAGTCATCTCGTCACTAGATTCTAGTGTGTGCATTCAGGGGATTATAAGATAAAAAAATATATATTTTAAAACTACCTTTATATCCTTGGTCTTTCACATTTTTAAAATCATTTAAGATCAAATAAAAGTGTGTGACCAGACTAACTTGAATATTCCAAGTTATCAGATTATTGTGATTAAGAAATTTTCATCTTGAATGCTATCAGCAGATAAATGCTGACTAGTCTTTATACTGAAACCGACTTCTAAAGTATTCTTTTATTCTTGCTCTGACAGTGAGCCAGTGAAAAGTACCTGGAATAGTGTTTTAAGCCAGGGGCTATTTTGATGTGTTATTAACCAAGCCCTGGAGTCAATCAGACTCAGACATCTTTTGTTCTCTACCTCTGTTTGATTTATTTCAATGTGTTTGTCTTCTTCAATCCGGTCTCTTTTTTTATCTGATTTCTGTGAGGTTAAAACCTTGATATATATCCCCCCTCAGTGCCGTGCTCTCTCTCTCTCCTCTTCCTCATGCTACCTTCTCTCAGGCCATTTTCTGTCCCACAGTAAACCACTTACTCCTTTTTGTCACCGTTGTGTCTTGGCACTATGGATTTTCTTCCGTTTCAGACGTGATTCCCCGCAGCAGAAAAACATTATGTGTCAGACCAGGTCAATGTCTGAGCTGTCACTAGTTTAACTCACACACATAAATAAACCAAAAAAAAAATACACATTCATATAGAAATACTCGCATGCATGCAAAAAACACATTTTCACATGTACTGAGCAGTATGTTTTTACACATACCAGCATATTCCTTCATCTGCACATCATGACTGCACTGACACACAAACTAAGGTTGGGAGCGCTGCTCGGCGAGGCCTGTCAAAGAGTAATATATACATCTCTCCCATTTGAGTCTGTGATCAAGGCATTCAATAAACTAAGAGGTGTTACACCTCATATCTCATTAACTCTGAGTCACATACAGTCCATATATCAAAGACAAGTGTGCTGCATGTCACCATTTGACGTAATGATGTGCACATTTACTCTTCATTGGTCTCTATTTATTTCTGCATGACTCAATGTAGTGGTTGTTCTGTGTTGAACCAGGTTTAAACACTCATTACTGGCACTTCTGGTATCACAATTTTTAACACTTTATTTTTTTTTTCATAAATCAGTGTTATTGCCTTTTACATCTGCCAGTTTTTTTTTTTCAGATCTTAAAGCAATAGAAAATGCCAAGAAAAGATGCTGACTATGACTTTTCAATGTTAAATTAAATGTACCATATAGCAGCAGGTCTTTCACAGCTACTCTTGTAGTGATAATTCCATCAAGAACACTCTCATTATACATTTAACCATTTTATTGTAAAGTGAATTAAATGTTTTACTTTAGAAATCACCATATGGATAGATACATTTATGACAATGTGTATTGAATACAATAAAAATGAGATCAAAAGCAATTCATCCATGGAAGCATGAACCTGAATATGAGGGTGCAATATGCTTTATACTATAAGGGAGGAGGGGGGGGTGGAGGAGGTTCAGCTCTACCAGCAGCAGCGTTGTTGTGCATCAGTTCACCCCTGTGTTGAGAAATAGAGCCGTGATCGGCTGTGGGAGCTGGGAGGTGATAATTAGGATCAGCTGGCCATCAGCTGATCACGGCTGGGCATATGACTACTGTGTCCTTCATGAAGTAACACTAGGCTATATTCTCCAAAGATGATTAAACAGAGAGAATAATAATTATACTAACTGTTGGTTAACAAGTTATGCCAAAAAGATTCATAGTAAAAGCGGTGATATTAGCTAGCAAAGCATAACAACATGTTGAGCCCAGATAACTCCATTACCAATTAGAACCATTACAGAAGTGTTGGGTCTTGACCACAGAGATTCTCATAAATACCATTTATCACATGGATAACAAATACGTTTTCCAAATTTTATTTTATTTTCACTTTAACTTTCACCTTGTTGTATAGGCTACCACAAGTAGTTAAATAACTTTTGAACCATAGATCATAGGAACTTCCTTTCTTTCTGGTTGAAGCTTGTTATTGTGCCCTTCTAATTGAGCTAACCATGCCCTTGTAGCCTTCATGGAGGCTTTTTTAGCAAGCCTGGAGCTCAAGCCTGGAGCTCAAGTGGTATTTAAAGAATACCTTCACACCAGTAACTCAAATACTGAATGTCTTTTTATCCATTTTTTAATCAATTTTGGATTTTTTTGCTGTCACTAGCTTAGCTTGCTAACCACCATATGATATCCCACAATGCTTTGTGATGGGATGTCACATCCAAAGGCAGGCTGTTTCGTCTTTATGTCGGGGCAGATCATGCAGGAGACAAACTGAGTGGCTCATGATGGAGCGAAAGAAACACAAAGAGGCTGTGATTTGTCCCTCAGTGTCACTGCAGACAGGAACTGCTTTGAATTATGGTATTAAAACAGCCAACACAAAAAAGCGCTAGGACTTTTTCTAAATATGTGGATATTTTGAAGAATTTTTGTAACAAAATGATTTTATTTCTTCACTTTTTGGACAGTCTTTTGCCAGTTCTTAGTGATGGGTTCCTTTGCTTACCTCTCAATGTCAATGGATTGGCCAGATCCCATGTCTGTTATCAGGGTAATCTAACTTGCAAAGCTTTAAGCAGGCTTCTCCCAAATGACCCAGGTATTAAACAAGACTTGATCAAGGAAATAACCAATTTGCAGAGAACTGAATGTATACCATCCCACAGAGATTTAATCTTAGTGATAAGTAGTAGTTTTTCAAGAAAAATAAACTTAATTTAAAATTTTTTTGCACAGCTTGTTACAAAAAGCTTTAGGACAGTATAGTGTGGCCTGGCAAGAAGACACCAGGTGTAAATGACGAGTCAACAGGGGCCTCAGAAGAGGTTGCTCATGTTATAAAAAGTATCAGTCCCAGTGGAAACTCATAAGAACATATTAGAAACAGTATGTAAGTAACTAAAGCAGTAATTAGGTGCAAGTTATGCCAAGTGATGGCAAGAATCCATAATGCTGCCAGGAAGCTGTCAAGACAAACTGCAAGACTTTCCTTCTAAGTTTTTCTTCTTCGTGGGTATGTGTGTTGTTGAGCAGGCCTATTAGCTCAGGAGTTCCTGACAGCGCAGCATCTGACTGTTGTGCTGATGAGTAAAAGTAAAGATTAAAAAGAGGAATTTAATTATGTAGCCTTTTAATTACTTAACCTCTGTGCCTCCTTGAGTGTTACTTTTTAAGAGACTGAGCCGGACAATATTGAGATGTTCTATTACTGTTTCAGGCATCATATGTTGTTCATAAGATGGGAAATCAACTAAACATCTTCAATATTTTACCCTTTAAATGATTTTGTAAACCAAACATGCTCAATATAATTTGGCTTTTTTGACAAAAAAAACAAAACAAAAAAAACAAAAACAAAACTCTTTAATGTCAAAGTGAAAACTGATTTCTACAAAATTATGTCAATTAAAAAAATCCGAGGTAGAGAAGATGATTGCTTTAATATTCACCCCCTTTAAAGTGAATAACCTAATTCAACAGAGGTATAGCCAACTGGCACTAGTATTGTCACAATTAGTGAAATGTGGATCACCTGAGTGCAGTCAATGTGTCTCATGTAATTGTAGTATAAAGACCCCTGTGTCTAAAGATCCAGTTAATGGGTATTCCTGACTACTATTACACCATGGAGACAAAAGAACACACCATCCCCATTGTGAAGCATAGAAGTGGCAGCGTCATGCTGTGGGGATGCTTCTCAGCAGCCAGGGACACATACAGGTGTAAAGTTTAAAAGGCTGACAGAGAAATACTGGCAAAGATGGATTTAAAACCAAGCGATCGCTTCAGTCATTTAGCTACTTATTTTATATCTGTATATATCAGGCTAGAATCTAAAGACATATAACCTTGTAAAGGTTAACGGGGTTAGAAAGTGACAGGACCGATCAGGCATAAGAGGCAGTACTTCCATCTGCGTCGGAGTCGTGCAAAAGCAAGCAGCAACAAGAGGACAGTGCAATTATGGTGGAAGAGATTAGCATGGATGCTGCTATACCGTCAGTTTTGTCAGAACTTGATGACATTTCTTTGCTAAAAGAAGAACAAAGAACAGCAGTGAGCTATTTTCTTTGTGGATACAATGTTTTTGCCGTTCTCCCGACCAGACTTGGCAAGAGTCTAAACCTCACGTGTTTTGTGACAGACAGAATGTTCATCCAATCACCCTCTGAGTTTTTTTTCAAAGGCTCTGCCCCTTCCCAAACACCGTTTATGGGATGTTTTCCAGATCGATGTGTGAAACATATCCATCAGACATGTCAGGTTAAAAGAAATACAGACCAGATTGGAAACATTTCCAGAGTCATGTGATAGCACTCAGTAGATAGTCATAGTAGTTTGTTGTGCAGCTTTCATTTTAAGACAGCAGACGTAAAACAGCAGTCAATCAATGCTGCTTTCCAGCCAAGGTCACTGACCCAGTCATACATGAAATAGCTGTGAGCCTCAAGACACCTTCATTTGACTTTATTTGTGGTATCGACTCTATCAACCGTCAGAAAAATCACTTTTCCTTGAAGTGCAGGGGGATCATATCCAAAAGATTTTCTGCTGAGCTTTACGTTCCTCTGATTCCCACCCAGCATTTTTCACTTCATTGCCCCCCCCCATCTGACTTTCAGGCATCATCTGGGTTCACCTGATTATAACCAAACTCATCAACAAAGTGGACAGTGGTCGCAGCCAATGATATACTCTTGTGGAGTATGACTAGTTCTTGTTTCTGTTTATGTGTGTGTGTGTTATTGAACTTTTTTTTTTTTTCCCTGATCCAGTTTAATCAGAACTGATGCCCCACTGTGTATCTAATCCTTTATTATTTCCAGTCCAGTTTTTAGTAAGCATGCAAGAGTCACCGTGCAAATTGACTGTGTTGTAAACACACACCTGCACACCTTCCCCATTTGTCCCATTTGTCCAGCCAGTGGGTAGATTTCATCTTGCTTGCAAGGCTTGCAGGGGAAATAATTCTATGATTTCCACTGATTAAGAAAACAAAGCCCAACTGGAGTAAAACACCAGCACAAATATCAATCATATGTCAAGGCTTTGCTAAATTTGGCAGATCTAATGAAGTCAAAAAGGTACCAAGCCAAATGTTCACTAAGAAGAGCCAGAATTCCCATCACTAATGTGCACTACAAAGATTATCATAGGAAACTGTGAAAAAAAGAACACTTTGCTGTGGAGGTGGGACAGATTGTGCAGCATCACATGCAAAAGGTCTATCCAGCGTATGTGCTTATACTGCAGCTTCAGTGGAAACACAATGTTTATGCTTCCTATATTTCCTTCACCTATGGCTTCTACATGTGATGATTTTGTTTCCAGTCACGACTTATTCCGCCTGATGCCACCGGAGGCTCTAACATATCATGGAATTGAAAATGGAAATGTCTCCCTGAGTGCCTTTTAAGTCCTGACAGTGTAGCACGAGCATGCATACATGCACTCACGCTCGGAGAGGAAACCCGCACACACACCTCTAAATCTTCACATTTGCATGCTCGTATGCACACATACACACACCTGCATCGTTTGATGTAAGTGTCCCTGTGTGAATATATGACAGCCACTCTCCGTCAGGCCTCAAGAGTCTCAGATGTCTGCCGAGTGATTTTAGAGTTGAGTGGATTGCCAGTTTGAATGATTTTCTGTCTGTGTGACTTTCTGCGGCACTATGGGAAGGCTCCACTTAAGAGAATGCATTTTTTTTCCCACACGTCCTTGCGCACTGTATATTATCATTACCCCCAAGTCTTCTACTGATGGCAGCTTCCACAAAGGAATAAAAAAGCACTGAAACCTTTACTGCAACATTAACTGAAATCAAGGCTAAAGTTAAAAAAAAGCATGGTAAGGGCTCTTACTCCTCTACAAAGACACTTTATGATTTGACAGGAAAATATGGCAGCAGTGACTTTACTACCTCTCCAACCTAGCCCTGAACCAAGCTTGAAACAGAAGCACGATGCCTTTGATAAAATATGGATAATTCTGACTTCACCCATGCATGGACTGAACATCCAATCAAGGCAAAAGGAGCTGGAAGAGGAGGGAAAAAAGGAGGCAAGCTGGTGTGCTGGAAACAGAGAGTGTGAAGTTAAATTCCTCATACATATATACATGTTCAGATTATACTGTACGGAGGACATTAACCACAGCTACTGCACTTTTGCATGTCTGCTTTCATGAGTAAAACTTCAAGGTAGAAAAGCTTGAATTTGAATTGGAAATGTGTTTGTGTGTTACCTTACTCGCAAGGATCTGACATGTTCTGCTGATAAGGTCACACAGAAGCCGACGGAGTTCATTCATGTTGTCTTGTTTAAAGATGCAGAAAGCAACATGAACATACCAAGTAAGAAAGTCTACCTCTACTCCCTCTGCTGCCTCATATCACTCTGCAAAGCCCCTTCAAAGAAATGATGCTCCAAACGTCCACATGTTCTCCTTAGATGTCTAACATGCCATTCACAATAATTCTGTGTTGAAGAATACAGTGAGGTGGTAACAATAGCGACAGTCATTGGCTTGTCTGACACGCTCTTTGTATCACGGGTGACTATTAACATACAAATAATACATCTTCTCAATTGTGTTGTTTCCTTTGTAGGTCATAAAGAGACATCAGCGTCAGTTTCAGTCTGTTTTGTTGCTGTCTAAAAGAGTCAAAAACAGTGCGTAAAGGTGCCACACATGCATTAAAAAAGCAGCTGAGAGCCTCAGACAGATTTAACGCTTGGTTATTTCTTATCGATAGCAATGTCAAAGTAATACTATCCAATGAAATAAGGCCTCTGTCACTTACTCCTATGAAATATTCTATCACAGACTGGCATCACTGTGTTTTTGTTGTTAAAGAACAGCACAAATCCTCTTGTCCACATCATTTGTTTAATTCCATCATAGTAAACATTTGTATTCCCTTGCAAAAAATGATGTTCCAGGACCTTCCAGTTCCATTTTTTTTTTTTTTTGTCCACCTGTTCCTGCCTGTAGCGGTGTCTAAACTGCCCGTTGCCGCTAAACTTGCTTTGGGTCCTGTAGGTTCTGGTTCCCAGAGCAGCCCTCTACTCTGATCTTACCAGAGTTCCATCAGTTGATGTCCATCACACCAAACTCCAACCTCGATCCTTGCGATGGAAAATCGGTCCCATTTAGAGATCCAGATCATTTGGCTCAAATTTGCATTAAATAACAACAAAAAATGGAGGAAAGGAAACTGGTACTCAAATAGGAGCTAGAGGCAAGAGCCGTTTTGAGCACAGGCTTGTTTGTGAATTTGGTCTCCTACCACACAAGGTTTATCTGCTTGATAGTCTATCAAGGTTTCAATTAAAAGCATGTTTGAGACAAAACAAGGATGTCTTTATACAGGGCTCAGCTACTCTCTTAGGTCATTATAAGACCATTAAGACTCATATCTCTCTTCATTTAACTAGATCATTCATTCCCTCCCCATATTGGAGAAAAGCTAAGCCGTAGACTCACTTAAAAAGAAAAAATAACATCAATTGTTTTAATTGAGAATATCCCAACCTAATATGCCTACATACACTTGTTCTTAACAAAAGAACTATGCATAAACTAGCCATTATATTATTATTATTATTATTATTATAGGGTTAAAAAGTAGCTAATTTATATGAAAATAAATACTTTTTTTCTATTTTAAACGTCGTACATGTGCGTGAGCCAGAACTTAGAGTTTTTTAAATTAGAAAGTTGAAAATCCAACCACTGTTTTCAGTTTAGTTTCTTCTAGATCTTTTACTTGACACTGCTGTAAATCTATGATGCTATAAAAACGATAGTTTTGAGTTTCTAATGACAAAATGTACAACTTTTTAAACTCAGAAATTCTGGGTTTGTTTTCCTGTAAATATACAACTTTATAATCTCAAAATGTTATTTTTTCCCCAAAAAAATGTCATCCCAAAAATTACTTTTCTTTTCTTTTTTTTTTTTTTTTTTTTTTTTTTTTAACCCATTAGGGTCCTTGAGGAGTGCCCAGATCTCTGAGTATTTGTGTGAGCATAACAGATAATTCTGTTATACTCAGGTAAAACTATTTTTTTTGTAAAGTGTAGGGATCATACTTAATGTATGTATAAACTTTCAGATGATAACTGCAGCATAGAGAACATTTAGAGCTGTGAAGTACTAACTTTCCTTCATTCTCATTCATTCCTGGTCACTGCCCCCCACTTCGTGTCCTCCAACAGACTTTCAGGATCATGTGATTGCAAACAGCCTAGCCTCTTATAACCTACAGCCAAACATGCAAAAACACATTTGCTTCATCTTCTGTGTCACCAAAGTCACTTTTTTGGGCCTTTTTTGAAGTATATTTGATGTCACCACTCCTCAAACACACCGTTTTACTTCTTGTATAACTTTATTGATTTCTTCACTCGTCCTACATATGCCGAACTCCATCCTGTAACAAGCCCATCACTTTATACCTCCCTATCACCATCTGCCCATTTAACATAATGACTCCAGAAAATTATGATTAAAATTACTATCATTTCTTCACCTCTGCTCCATATATCTCCAGACTGGAAGTAAGGAGCTGTTTAATGTGGGCCTATAAGCTTTCACCAATTTACCATAATGACTTCAGTGATGATGATAAAGATTGCGCTGATTTGTCCACCAGATAGAAAATGATGGTAAATCAACCAAGACCTGCTTGGATCCTCCAGCCCCGGGTGAGGCCCATCATGGCACTCTGGAGGACGATCGAGACGGAGCAGAGGAAGGGGGAGGGGAGGAGAGGGGAGACGATGTGGTCGGGGAATGGTTGCTTGGGGAGTGTGAAGGGGGGAAATTGGGAGATTTAGGGAGGTGGAAATAGCCTGATAAGGGAGAAACTAAGGGACTTAAGGAGTGCTGGAGACTGAGTGCAAATGGGGGAGAAAGAAAGAGGGGCAAGGAGAAGAAAGGAGGAGAAACAAAGGATTTGACAGTAGGGACAAAGGTGGCGTCAGAATGGAGGAAATTAGAGTGAAGGAGATATGAGAGATTGAGGAGAACAAGCATGAAGACACAAGAGGATGTGGATGGATTAACACCATTTTTAATACATAAACTATTTATTTTCCTTGTGCATTAGTGGACTCTTGGGTGCATTAATCAGTTGGACAAAAAGCCATCAAATCATGACAAAAAATCGCAATCAAACATTAGAGAGAGGATTTGTTGAGACAGAGAAAGGCAGGATTCGTCTGACTGCAAATGAGACCTCTCCTCCAGTGACAATGATGCGTTAAGTGGCCCGGGTCGTATTTTTCCTCCTCGTAAAACTTCATTACATGCGGCTTATACGATTATATTCACATAGGAGGTGAGATCAGAGAAACATAGAAGGGAAAATAAAAACAAGGGGTGAAGCGTGGATAGATGGATGGACTGGCAGAAGGAAGGATGAGTAACACAGGATGTAGTGAAGGTGATAAAGGGAGGCAGATAGTGGAGCAGGGAAAAGTAAGAAGAGAAATAGGAAGGCTTATGGCAGACAGATTAATGGATGGAGGGAGTAAACACAATGGAGGGAGAGTAAGCTTTGGGAAGATGGCATAAAAAAAACAAAAAATCAGGTTGGTGTCAGGAGCACACAAATGTGAATCTATTGCCATATTTCATGCACTGAAGTCCTGAAATATTCAGATTTTTTGGAGGGGATTTGCAGCACTTTTCCCAGCCAGCCTCCTAGTAAAATTTCCATAAGTCATGGTGAGTTGAAATCTGAAAGTAGCAGGAAATATGAAGGAAAATTCATCTCAAGCAAGTGGGCAAGTGTGATTATGTTCATATGCTGCAATTTGCGTGATCTTGATGCACTTAGTAAAGCTGCTTCGTTCTCTTTTCTGCTTCTGATCTACTCGTTCGTTGACACTATGTATGTCCAATTTCATGTTGCACTGATACAAACTGTCATCATTACTCATACCAGGTCGCTTCATCAACTGTCTTGGTTATTTGGGAGCACTGCACAGTGACTGAATCATTCTTTTGCATCATGATCTGACTCCTGAGTCTACCCAACTCCCAAAGCCTACAAGGAAAATCTCTCATGCAGCACCTTTACATGGTCTTAGTCGTACTAAAACTGGACTTTTAAAGTCCAAGTCAGTATCTTTACACATTGTACAAAGTCAAATTCCCCGAAGTCAGCCTAGAAAGTTTTGTGATTTGTGTTGATGGGATTTTAACAGCTGTAAGCTGCATAGCTTTGCCACCATGCGTAACTTTTCAAAGACAGGCATGGATATTATTAATGCACAACTTCCTATACTTTGTGAAAAAAAAGCTATAAAGCTCTGCTGAGTGAAAAAGGTGAAAGAAAATCCTAAAAAAAAAAAAATGTCTTCCTTTCAGACACTCCTGGTACCTTGTCATTTATTGCTTTCCTTGTTCCTCACTGGTTCCAATACAAGCAACACTGCAAGTTTGCTCCATTCTTCTTTTCAAACTGTTCAAGCTTTGTCAACTTGCATAGGGATTAGGCATGAACAGCCCTTTCCCAGTCCAGCCACAATTTTTCTATTGGATTGAGGTCTGACAGGCTTTGACATGGCCACTCCAGAACATTCACCTTGTTGTCTCTAAACCAGAAACCTTCTCCCAAGCAGAAGTTCTCTTGCAGGCTGAATAAGATTGTCCTCCAAAATTGTCTTATATTTTGCTGCATTCATTTTACCCTCTACCTTTACAAGCCTTCCAGGGCTGGCTGCTGAGAAGCATCCCCACAGCATGATGCTGCCACTAACGTGCGCCACAGTGGGGATTGTGTGTTTGTAGTGATGTGCAGTGCTTGGTGTCCGCCAGACATAGTGTCTTTTCTCACGGTCTCATCAGACCAAAGAACTTTCTTTCACTTGACCGTGGAGTCTCCCATATGAAATCTAGTGTAGATTTGATATCAGGTTTCTTCAACAGTGGCTTTTTCTTTACTACTCTCCCATAAAGCTTTGACTGGTGAAGAACCCAAGCAGCAGTTGTTGAATGCAGAGTCCCTCTCATCTCAGCTGCTGAAGCTTGTAACTCCTTCAGAGTAGTAATAGGTGTCTTAGTGGCTTCTCTCGCACTTGTCTCCTTCTTGCATGGTCACTAAGTTTGTGAGGATGGCCTGATCTAGGCAGATTTACACATGTGCCATATTCCTTCCATTTCTTGATGATAATGGATTTAACTTAACTCTGGGAGATGTTCAGTGCCTTAAATGTATTTTATCCAACTTTTCCTCTGAGTTGCCTGGAGTGTTCTTTTGTCTTCATGGTGTAACGGTAGCCAGGAAAACTGATTAACCGGTGACTGGACCTTTCAGACACAAGTGTCTTTATACTACAATCACTTGAGACACATCCACTCCACTCAGGTGACCCCCATTTCACTAATAATGAAATGTTGCTTGCATGTAGCGAGCCTGGGTTTGTTGAAGTTTGTGAGGCTTGGATATCCAAGGACCGTGTGGTAGGTTATCTTACTTCTCAGTAGTACATAGGGGCATAATTGAGATTGGTGGACTCTTCACTTCATTATCCCTTCATTAGGGTACAATTAACTTGTGCTTTTAATTACACTGTGTGCCTACAATGTAGAGAGGCCCCTGGTACATCCGTTTACACTCTCCCATCGCAGTCAACAAGAGGCCTGCAGACAACAGCGCTCTCTGAGTGTGTGTTTGTGTCAGTGTCACAGCTCTTTAAAGACCTCCTGCCAACCAGCCATTGGTCAGGGAGTTGCCAAGGTTACGGAGCAGGGTGGCCCAGCTGTGTTAGGGTTATAGAAGACGGCCACTGTGTGTGTGAGAGAGCGATGCCGACTTTTCATGTGCAAAGCTTCCAGTTCTCCTGTTGGCCTGAAGCTGTGGTACAACCACGCAGCCAACGCACAATCTCCTTCCTGTGTTTCTCCTTTTCATCACTTTAATTCCCTGCCTCCATCCATTTCCTCCTTCTGTTCTTGGTTTCTTTCTCTCCGGATCATGCTTTTTCTTTTTAAGTCAAAAATGACGCTCTGGGTATTTTGTGTCTAAGCCGGTGAGATGACATGGCACGGTTACAGAAAGGCTGGGGCATGACCATTTCCATTCGATTTTTCCAAATTAATGTCATATTTATGTGTTTGTCATGTATTTTATTGGATTTGAATGAAATCTCTGCAGAGGAATAAGCCGCCTTGATATATATCTGTCACTGTGCCGGGGTATGACTGCCGCAATATCCTCTGTAATAACCCAGCGTCTGCTAAGACCAGAAAATTCTCTTTTAGCTAGTGGGCTCTCTCATTTTCTGTTTTCTGCTCGTGCAAATCACCCCAACAGGAAAAAGAGAAAGCTCTTTTCCTGCAGAGCCTGATAGCTCATTAGGATTCAACACAACAAGTCCAAACAGCAAACATATTTTCCTGCTGTTACAATTCTGGGCCTGTGTGATGACAGTGTTTCTGTGTTGTGACTCAGCTTCAGAAAGAATGGATGAAAAGAGGGGGATAATTTGCTCTATATTAAAGGGAGGAGATGGCACAGATTGAAAGAGACATTTGGTATAAGGCAATGATAAGGTGTAGAGAAAAATTTAGAGATGAATAAAGATAGATAGGCGTAGCAGTGATTGATTAAACACTGGCATGTTTGCTCAAGATTTAAAAAATCGTGCCGGAGTCAAGGGACAGGAGGGCGAGAAGGAAGAGGAGATAGTGTTTTCTTTAGATATAGCAGCAAGAATTAAATTGAAAAAGACTCAAATGAAAGTGTTATCTTTTACCGAACATCTATTTTCTTATTTTCCACATCTAATAATTCAGCCTAATTGCATCTCGCTCCGTTTCCAGCAAAGTCTTAAAAATCCATCTAACACCCACCTAGTTTTCAAACTGTCACTTTTCTTTCTCCACTTTCTCCTCCTTTTTCTCTCTCTTTAACATCTTTCTCCACCTCTCAATATCAGTTTTTCTCTCCTCCTCCTCCTCCAGTGCTCTACCCTTTGCGTCTGTAACAATTACAGCAGCTAACAAGGAAATCAATAAAAGGCTTCGGATGAAGACGGCAATTAACAGAATGCTTTATGCGTGTGTGTAGGTGTTCGCGTGTTTGCATTTGAATGTGTGTGCATGTGTGAGAATCCAAGAAAATGCCTTTCTTTGTGCAGGCATGCAGGGTGAGTCTCTGACAGCACAAACCCTCCACACTACACTGGCTTCTTTTCTTCTCTGCAGAGACTTTGCTTATCATTAGCCCGTAGTCTCGCAGAGATAAACTCAGATTGGAGGATGGAGTACTGCTGCAGGGACATGCGCTGCTATTGTCACACTAGTTTTAATGAAGGATTAGAGAAACAATTATAGAAACAGGTGTAGGGCTACTCAGAAAGACACGATGAAAGGCCAGATAAAAAGTCTGCGGAGCTAAAATAAGATCCCGCTCTACAAAGACACATGTTGCAAAGACAAAGTTACAGAAATTAAACCTTCTCTTCTCTTAGGTGTTCTGCTTTTCATGATACCAATAAAGCAGCCTTGCCCTAACATTTTAGTGTAAAACAGAGTTTGACCAGAGTCAGCCCAGAAGAGTAAGACTGTAAGAGAGTAAGATCAAGAGTAAGGCCATGGTCTTCAGTGTTGGAATCACCTGACAGTGTTGATCCATCAGTGTTAAGTCAACTTTGTAAACCGTCAATCAACCTAAGCTCCGCTCACTGCGATTTCAAATCTACCTGGGCACAGTTTCCCATCATGCCCTCAGGCAAAGTGTTAAGATGTGTTTTTAATGTATTTAGTTGTGTTTGGATGTTCCCTGTTGTACACTGATCACTGTCAGTATTTGTTTGCCCATGTTTCTGGTAAAGTGTTGTTTTTGATATGAGACGCATTTGCACCATGAGTGAAGTTATCCACTGAGTTATGGGTCCCCGCCTGTGACTAAAGGTGTTCCTATAGGAAGCATAGTGTGTACTCTTCATGTGCATTGCTGAGGTTGACTCTCTGCTTTGTTCTTCCCAGAGGAGGCCCACCTTACCACAGATTTTCAAGTTACTGCAGTTCTGTCAAACTGTAAAATATTTAACACTTTTTAAAAATGATCTGTGAAGCAATACAGACTCTTGTATAGTGTTAAGTGTGACTGTTTGAGTTAAATTAACACTGTCATTTTTGCTGTGTATTTGACTTTATTATAGAGGCTGTGACTTTACCTGAACTACCTGGTTATATACATCGAATATGTTTATTTTCATTTGATTAAGTGACCAGTACTTTTACTTTTACTTCAGTTGGTACTTGTAATTTTTACTTTAGTACAGTGGCCTTGTACTTTTTCTACCTCTGGGCAAATTTAAAGAGATTAGAAGCTATGACTGTCAAATGATGATGATTTTTGTTGGTGATCATTCACATAATTTTTGTTGTTAATGTATCAATTGAATGTTTTTGTGTTATATTGAATTATTTGTCTTAAACAAAGGTTAATTGACTTCATTTTTGGACACAGGCCTTCTTTTATTTGAAAGAATATTAGGAACTTTGGGTGGATCAAAGATCATGGCTGGCATGAGGATGCAGATGGCCTTGTGTTTTAAGGCGCGCCCCGTGTACGTGGGTTTGAATGCGGCCTGTGGCACTTTCCTGCATGTCTCTCCCCAGCTCTGTTTCTGATTCTATCCACCATTCTCCTTTGTCAGTGGGGGCATAAAAAAAGCCCAAAAATAAATCTATTTAAAAAAAGAAATGGATCCTGGCATGAACTTAACCAATGGAAAGGAGCTTGTTATGGATTGAATAGGAAAAAAGTAATCAGTAAGGTAAAAAGGTGCAGATGACCTTTTTCAAGGTGAAATAAAACATTAAGTGACAGTGATGTACTTATTTAATGTCACTGTGGCTACACAGAGACATTGTAATAACGTATGCATGTACTGAAAGGAACAATAAAGAATGCAATTAACGCAGTTTTGAAAAATTACTAAACCTTTTGAGCTCTGCATTGGACTGAAACATTGCAGTATTGTTCTGGAAGTTAAAATCCCATTCATTTTCTCAATAGTTTATATGACTGTCAGTCATAATGTTGAAATCATCCAGGCTGTTATATAACAGGAAAACAAAAAAACGTCATCTTTACATCATATTTTTTGAACATGCTGAGAATAATGAAGAGGATAAGCACATTTGAATGCTAATATAAAGGTGTAATTTTAATCTACCAACAATTCTCATGCTTTAAAATCTCACAGAAAGTTAGGAAAAATGGACTTCCCTAACTCTATACTGGCATACAGCCTGGTATATAAATCCTAAAGATAATCTTATGACATGATAGGCTTTTTGTAGTAATTTAGTTGTGCTTATTTTTAAAAGCTCAGTAGTTCAGAGGTTCAGTCTGGCTTCTTATTACACATTTTGTATGATTTAAAGGCACTACTTTGA
This sequence comes from Cheilinus undulatus, assembly GCF_018320785.1. Classification (NCBI taxonomy): domain Eukaryota; kingdom Metazoa; phylum Chordata; class Actinopteri; order Labriformes; family Labridae; genus Cheilinus; species Cheilinus undulatus. The sequence continues at coordinate 39,281,965 of NC_054869.1, read as the reverse complement.
CTCTGATTACCTCTCTCCTCTAATAAAAGACCTTCAATAATGAGCCTCATGGCCTTAATGATATCCCGCACATCCTTAATGAGACAACTCACCTTAATGATCCAGAAGAGAAAAAGCAGATGACCAAGAAGTTCCAGAAAATAATTGCACAAACAAGCAAATACTTAGCTCTGAGATAATAAGGAGACAAAACCTTAAAAGTAATCACAAAAGCTACAAAACAGATATACAAATCAGGACTTCGATTTCACAAGACATTAGGAGGGAGACCTCTCTTCTAAATCAGCTGTTTGCAGTGTAATTAAAACACATCAGACTCCTTTGTTATCAGGGTCTTGGCAGCTTGTTTATTAGAACATGCAAAGATACACATCATTAGCACATTCAGAGGCCTGCAGGAGATTAAAAGACACTCTGAGACTGGCTGAGAGAAAGATGGAGGCGAGCATGAAAGCAATTAGACCAATAGAAACACAAAGAGCAGAGTTGCAAAAGTTGGACAACAGTATTAATCAAAGGGACCCTGATGTCTCTGCTGGAGGAAAAAAGATCTTTTAATAAAACCATTTTTCATCTGCCTGCTCTGCGTCATGTCTAGCCAGATCTGTGACCTAAAGCTAACCATTAGATAGCATCTTAATGTCGGAGATAAAACGAGGATTAAAAGCAAAAGAAAAATGGAGGATGAATCTCCCATGTGTTTTGTTTTGAGCAGGAAGCAGCAACTTCAATTACTGGATGGTGGATAAATTAAGGGGACAAAGTGTGGGCTGGAGGGCCTTTTGAAGAAAGAAAAAGAGAGCCTGATATAAATGGTTTTGGTGACGGGATATCTGGTTAGAATTGACCCTCTTTGTTATCCTCGTTTCACCCTCAGACACTTCCATTTCTCATTCCTGTCTCCTCTCTCTCCCTTTTTAGAAAACTTTTCCCTTTTTCTTCTCCATCTCTCAGTGGAAAGTGTTGTTCTTCTCTTAGTCCTCTGTCTATGTCTCATCTGGTGCCTTTTTTTTTCCTCTCACCTATAGGGTAAGCCGGGGGCTGCTTACATTCACCCCTGAATCTTCAAGTTATCACTTGAACTCTATTTCTGTAACAGCCTCGTTAGTCTCTCTTTGGCTGAACATCAGCAAATCACTGGACCCTTTTATCAATGGGAAAATATCAGCATCTATTGTGTTCAGAGGTTAACATGTCACAAGTTGTTGCGTCTTTAGAAATGTGTGATAAGTTTGATTCAGTTTTCTAACCTAGCTATCTAATTATAAGTCCATGCATAGGTCCATTTAGCTTTTCGTGGAGATTTTCTCTCTGGAGAGTGCAGAAGAAAGAAGGAAGTTTGTTCAATCTCATTTAGACTGGGCCTTTTTAATTCCCAACCAGTTTGCATTTTCTCTTTGTGCACTCTACAGGTACCCCAGCTTCCTCCCACAGTCTGAACTCATGCTCATTAGGCTAATCGGAGACTCTAAATTGTCCGTGAGTGTGACTGGTCGTTTGTCTCTCTATATGTCTTTCTTTATGCCAGCCTCTGTGATTAACTGTGACCCCCTCCAGTATTGCTGGGCAAGTTGCCAATCACAAAATCTGAGCATTCAGTCCAAAGTCAGTCTTTCAGTCCCTGGTCGTCCTGGTCCAGCTCACAATGTATTGGATACTGGGGACCCCGTGGGTGGGTTGGACCAGGCTTCGAGGGTAGTTGGTTTGTCCTTTAAAGGTCTGCAGGGAGGGTAGTGGGGCATGGTCCTGGCACGGGCCTGGATGATGGCCATCAGGATGCCCAATTGGAATATGCTCCTTTGAATCCGGCTCAGGCTACATGAATTCAGCCAGATTTTGGACTGACTGCAAAGTTGCAGCTCATCATCAAACATAGAGCCTGTTTATGAGAGTCGGGAAAAAACAAACAGCCCTGTATTTTAACGATATATCCAAGATGCCCAAGACAAACATTCAACAAGATTGGCATGTCTGATTTTTTCTTGCATCGTTGCTTAGTTATATACCCTGACCTGATGTCAAAGACATGATTCCTGATGCCTACCAATAGGAGAGCGTTTACTCTTGATTGTGTGGCATAATCTACCAGAGTCACATCAAACAAGCCCTGGCCCCTGGGGATTTATACGTAAGAACAGGGACTTCCTTGACATTTTATCACATTCATACCTCGAGATCTATTTGAAAGAGCCAGTCCATCTTTCCTCCTCTTGATACAAAAGGACAACTCCATAGCCTTATTGTTATCCATAATCCATAATCAAATACATAATTGTTTCTTGTTTTGTTTATTTCTTCTTGTTAGAGCAAAAGACCACTAGCATCACGTAGAGTGCGTCCATAATTGACACTTTTTGTCAAGACTGAACAAGAGTTCCGTTGCGTAGTCTGACATGGTGCCTTGGTGAATGACCAAAAAAAAGTCTGAACTGGCCTTTTCTTGACCTGAGTCTAAGGTGTACCCTGCCTTTCATCCAATGACCATTGTGATTGGTTCTATCCTCCTGCAACCCCGAATGGGATATCCGGTGTAAAACATGGATGAATGGATGGACTTGAAAGGTGCGCTACAATCTGCAGTTGCCACCTGCAACTGCTGCCAGCTGCAACTGCTGCCACCTAGTGGCTTTTTTTAAGCTGCACTGTATGGGAACAGAAATGTATAACTGCTGTCCCAGCATTTGCAGCCATATCCTCTCTACACTTACTGGCAAGGAGTGTGAGATGAGATATTGCCATGCTGATTTTTAGAGCACTGGTCTAAACTAGACAAAGTAAAACTTTCCTCTTCTTACAGTTTGAACAAAACAGTCCAAAACAAATCTGTAAGCAGAGTCACCCATTCTGATCCTCTTGTCCTTTTCAAAATGAATGATCGTTTTTGACATTTTAAGTCGATATTTGAGCGTAGAATGACGTGAAATCAGTACTGCCCTCCCAGGTTTGGGATAAACCTTGGATATTTGTCTCTTCTAGCACCATCCCTGCTCTCACTGTTTCTCCTATCTTTTCCTGTTGCATGCTTCTTTATTTTGTCCCTCATTTGTTCTTTTCTACTCCCTTTTTTTGCTCCTACCTGTATCGTTGGGCTTGTCGCCAGTATCAAGGTGTCTTCACATCCATCCTCATCTTTTTCCCTCTCTTGTCTCACTCCATCTCTTTCACCGCTGTCTTCTCATTTTCATGCGGCTCGCTGGGCTGCGGTGCTCTGCGTCTTTATCTCTGTCTGTGGGAGAGGAGGCGGCCTCGTGCCAGGGACTAATGGACTTTTGGAAAACACAGACAGCCATGCATCACAGTCTGGAGATCCAGGGAGAAAGAGAGGAAAGGATTTGGAGCAAAGCCGAAGGGGAGAGAGGTTTCGGGGGAGAGAGGGATATAGGAAGGCGTGCAGGGCTGGGGCAGGATGGAAGTGAAGACAGAATTCAAGTCAGAGATTCAACCAGAGCAACAAGAGGAGAGAAAAAAAAAACCCTCCAATGCCTGTGAGAGCCACAATCAATAATGAGATCTGTAGCCCCATTCCCACTTGTTTAAAGATTTAACACTGCACAACAGTGGCCATTATTTATCCATGCAGCCACCCAGTTTCAGCACAGTCATGCAAACTGAGAAGTAGCTCCCGAACCTCGTAAAAGTCAGTGGTGCTGCAAATCGAGATATGAATCAGGAGCAGTTACAAGAAGTATCGCAAAGCAATGACAAAGCAGGAAGTTGTGACTATAAAATCATTTGATGGCATCAAATTGAATAGCGTTTACTTTTTTTAGGAGAGGAGATCATATGAACACCAAGATTCAGCCGTAATCCCAAAAATATTCATGCTGTCTATTTATGAATAGCTAATCGAGTTCCTCTACTGCCTTATGCATAAAAACACCCACTCTTAATCTGAGCAATGCTTGTGCCGTTTCTGCTGCTTCTTCATGGTTACATGTTTTTCATTAATTCTTTAAAACAGGCCAAACTCATCTCACATAACAATACTTCAAATGATGTGTGTACACCTCCACCAATAGATAGTCGCTCTTATGTCTAATTGTTGTGTTTGCCAACTAAGCACATGATGGAGTGTGGGGGAAAAAGCCATCTGTTTATACACTGTCCTTGTATATGTGGAATAATCAGCTAGCCTACACAAATTCTGTTTATAAGTCATTAAAAAGTTGCAGTTTGACTTTGTGAGGCAGAAACAAAGTAAAAGATAAAGCTAAAAAACAGATGTTTCATGCAAGATGATAACTTGGAGCACATTATAACTTATTACATTATTAAGTCATGGGTAATTTTTTTTTCTATCTGACACCTTCTCTATAGAATGATGTTGTGTTTGATTGCTTGATTACAGTCTTTTACACATATGTTCAAACCACTAAAAAACTGGGTAAAATAGTAGAGATGTGAATCTTTAAGTATCTCATGATTCAATTTAGAATAGATTTTCCATTCAAACCAATTCCTGACTCACAACACATTCCCTGTTTCTTATAAAGAGGTTGTTATTTCAGCATCTGCTCCAGGTTGCTGCTCCTACATCCCAGCATCCTCATTTGAGGACATTACATTTTGGGCTTCCTGCACGATTATGCTTCATTTTGCTGAACTTAGACCTGTTGGCTTCATTGTCTGCCATCTTGTGGTTGCAAAAGCACATTACGATTATCAGCAAGTCTCAACACAAAAATGTTGTAGGTAATCTTGCATATTTACTACTGCTATTATCTTATGAAAAGCAAAATATATTTCAGGTAGTTTTAGCTACATTGGTATTAAATACCCATTCATATGGAACTTCATAGGAAACTAATGCTAACAATTTTTGCACATTTTTTTCTGTTGCAATTGAAAAAAAACATCTTAGATATAATCCAAAACAAAATTTTAAAGATTTCTTTTGTTTGATAGATTGCTTTTATTAACATTATCTTTTTATATCTGTGATGGATACAGCATAATCCACTTGTTGCGGTTGAGCAAGGCCACCCAAAGTGGGGATAAAGGGGAAAACCTTCTTGGGTCCTGCCAAGTGGGGGGGCATACGGGTGGCTAAAGCAGTATAAAGGGTTTAAAGTAACAAAAATTGGCTAAAAGTGGCAAAAATTGGTGTAATGTGGCACACTTTTCAGCTCCAAAATGAGGTAGCCGTTATTCAGGACACTAGCACCAATGCTACAGATCCAACACACATTGATATCATTAATACATCACAACTAGGAAGAGCCCTTCTCTGGCATTTTTCAGGGGATTGATCAACTCTGTGGGCAGGCCTGGTTTGTGGTAGAAAATGCACTCTGGTTATGATAAAGTCAATTTTAAAATGATGATTTTTGTAGATCTGGAATCCATTTAGAATTGTAGAAACTATAAATCCATTTTTAGCACCTTCATGAAAAAGCCTTCAAAGGTGCACTGCAAACTATTCATAACAATGTGCAAAAAGTGAAAATGGGACAAAATACAGTGGTTACTGCCTTTACGACACTACTCATTGACATTTGGGCATGGATGCATTCACACTGATCAAATGAACCAGATGTTTTGGGTCAAGTATTCCAAGAGCTGCGTTTAGATCCCTAATGTGAAACCTCATTTAGTTTTGAGCTCTGATCTCTTAGAAACCTTTAAAGCAGCTTATGAAATATATGAGACATCCGTAGGGATGTCATCAAATTCTATTAGTAGAAACTCAGTAAGAGATGAATGATCTCTGGCTAATGTGTTCTGGGAAAAAGAAAAGTGTCTTTAGAGGATAAATATATCAGCTTTTTGTGAGGTGAGTGGCTTCAACTTTCACTGTTCCACATTTGCAGAACTTTTCCCATAAGCCCACCAAACTTCACTTCTGATTGACATGAACTCTGTCCACGTAAAGGGAACAGGAAGCTCTTTGTGTCATTTCATATTACCCATCCACACTATCTGGTGACATCTACCGTGTGTTAAACTTTGAAGCTCGGGTCTTTTGTTTTTGATCAGTTCTCTCTGTCCCTGATGCATCTGTTTTCAAGAATTTCCATTAAGTAGACAAGAACAAGCAGATGGACTTTATTTTGAAAGGTATCTCAAGTGAGGGACAGGGAAAAGGAGTTTGCTTAGGGCTTAGCAGGTGGGATAAACTTTTGTGTCCTGGTCACGTCTCAAGTTTAGATGAATCTAAAGCATGCATGTGTGTGCGGGGGCTTCCACACAAAAATATTCAGAATCAGGATGCTGTTATTGTCATGACACAGCTGTTCAGTTAAGGAGGTGCTTCTCTTTAGATATGCCTTTATGAAATTCAAAAGCAGCATCACTCCACACACAAAAAAGAAAAATAGGCCCATAAAAAAATAATATAAAAAAAGTCAATATCTTGTCCCTCCAGGACTTGAGAGTTGAGGGCATCAGGTGTTGCAATACCAGCACAGCAGCCATTCTCCAGGCATTTATTACAGTAGAAAAGTGCCTGTAAAGTTTTAAATTGCATTTGTTTTTCACCACAATATGGCAGAGTGCAGAAAACTTTACCCACATTTTTTGTAAAATATCAAATTTACTTTGCACAAACTTAGGTCAGAATTTTCATGGTTAAATGTGAGCATTCTGTGTCTGAATACCTAGACGCTGACATACAGGTTAGGAAGTGGGAAGGCTGAGATAAAATGTCAAATTTGCAGAAAGTTGCTGTGATTCAACCAAATTGGAAACTGGCAAAAATATGTTAGCATTTGTTGGATAGGAACGGTTGCAATTACAACATCAAAATACCTGCTACACTGTCAGAAAGTCAATTAATAACACCACATGTTAACATGTTAACAAACGTCGATGTAAATATATTGAACCATCTTGATGTTCATTATCACACATTCTCCCCTCAAAGTGAGGGGGTCCAAACAAGTGATTTTAAAAAGTCCAGTGCCCAAAATCGTCAGCTCTTGATAGACTCATATCTTCTTCCAAAGGGAACCAGAGTGAAACAGTGGCTGCCTACGCTTGTCAAGTTGTTGACTGTTCTTCACAACATACACAACATGTTTTGTGATTGTCCTTAGGTGAAGGAGATGTTTTTTTCTCTGTGCTGAGCAGCCTAGTGGAAGATGAGGTTCTCTTTTTCATTTAAAATTGACCTTTTTGCAGTTTTTCCTTCAATTTTTTTGTCCTCTTTGAGCTCCAGGTAGCCCCAAGTCTGTGCACCTCATTTACAGATGCTGCTGTCAAACCCAGTCGGTCCCAGATTGTCCTGATAGCTAGCGCTGATGGAATTAACAAATGTAGTGAAAAGGCAGACTAATGTTGGTTAAAGCAAGGCCAGTCTGATATGTGGACAACTGTCTCATTTTTATTAACCGAAAAAGATGAATAAGAAATTAACTCTCTTTGTTGCAGTAAGAAAAAGTTCTCAAGTACAGCTGGTGCAAAAATTGTACGTCTGAAATGAGACAAAACACATAAAACACTTTCTCCCTGCGCATCCATCTATCCACTGATAATCTAATTGTTGGTCTATTATGATAAGCCACAACAGACAATACAGTCTCTTTGTAACTCTGGTTATGAATTTCAAAGAAAGAAAGACTGGTCGAGCTCTATGTGATCCTTTTCTATAAAAGTAATTTTTGCTGAAACACAGTCGATATAGTGGTGGGTTTTGGTTTGTTATCCTTGTTCATGACTTAGTTGTAACACGTAATTGTTTTAATTTTCTCAGGCTTCATTAAAAATTGCAACAACATTGTATCTACTATTTACTGTCACTTTTTGAAGTTATTTTTAGACAGTTTTGTATAAGCAATCTTGAGTCTGCTTACATCCTCTTTATGGCAAGAGGCAAACCTCTGTGTTTGCTGAGCTGAGATAATGAAGCAGCTGCATGGTGTGTGATGTAGGCTCTGCAGCGCGTCATCAAGAGGATCTGGCTGCAGACCTCTATGGGGCGACCTAGACCATGGGGCTGGAAGTGACATACATTACCCAAGCCAGAACCAGAATGACTTGCTGAATATTGTATGTTTTCCGCTCGCTTTCAGAGGTTATGTTAAGTGGCAATTTTTCACAACAGAGGAATTTTATGAATAAAATTTAAAAATTTACTGAGGGGTGTAAAATTTTAATATAACTCCCCACAAACTAAGGAAAAAGAGGGTTGGGGTTAGGCACCTGAACCCTAAACATTAGGGCTAGGTTAAGGATCCTAATTATTCATCACAAACTAAAGAAAATACCAATAAAGGTTAGTATTTCAATTCTTGCCCCAAAATTGAGGTCTCCCCCTTGCAGAGGTCTGCAACAGATAAGCCCAAAACGCCCCACAGCAGAGGTCTGTAGTTGGATACCTCTTTCATTTTTAACGATCTGTGATGTTAGTAAAGTTAGAAATATTTTAGTTAGTTAATACTGTTGTTGCAGAAGTTTTTTCAAAAGACAAGGAATTAAGATATTGACAACAATCAGCAGAAGAAACTTTCTTGGTTTTATTTGCACCTTTGCAGGCTGACACATCTCACCACGCCATGAAAATGGTAATTGCAGAAAGTGCAAAGTACGTTTTGTCCAGTCATATTTTGTGCACATACAGCATGAAATTATATTAGATAACAGGCTGAGCTTCTTGTCTCACAGGTATCTAGGTGTAGGACCCTAAAACTCAAGTCCAGTTGTTTCTTTTAGCCCCAGGACAAACACAGATACAATGTTTAAGAGCAGCCCTGAGGAACACTTTGATATAAACGCTGATACAAGGCACCAATAAACTAAGGGTCCACAGGTTTTTGGCACATAGTCATGCATCGTTTTCCTCAGCCTTTATTCCAGCAGAGATGTTATACTCTACAATGTATGCAAACATTCAAGTGTCTTTTTTTTTAGATTTTTCCCAAAATGTCTACAATTCAATACAACTCATGAGTTGAAATAACAGCAATTACAGTTTTTCAAAATCCTCCCTCCTAATGTTCACACAGCTGTAACATTAAAGATGACTCAACTATAACAGTGGTGTCAGAGGGACATCAGGCTGCTGGTGCCAGAGGGAATGAATCTTGTTGATTGATCAGGATGCTGAGATTGTTCTTGATTCCTGAAAAATGACCATTCAAGCTTGTTATTGGCTTATGTGTGGAGAAAACAAGATTAATATAAGGCTCCCTCACAGGATTATAGCAAGGGTGTATTTCCTCAGGCAGAGTGAGATGTTTTTTACTCTCATCGTCTTCTACAACACATCCAAGGATGGTTGGATACATGTGGATCTGACTTAACCTGAAAGTCTTGTATTTTGCAATCAAACTGTCCAGGTCTGCCTGGTTGATAGTAGATGAGATGGCTTGGACAAATTCCAATTCAGGTTTACTACCTTGAGGAAGACTCAGTCGAGCCTCATGGATCAACATCTGGATGTGGAAGGCGGTTCCATTCTTGAGCCCACGAGTGCTCATCTGCCCATCATACTGCAGGACGTTTCTGAGAGAGATGAGAATGCTATACAGCTGACCTTCAAGTCTCTTTAGTTCCTCTTTAATTTGTCCTTCGTTGTTCATGTATCTGCAATGGCGCCCCAGGTACTCTGACATCGTGTCCCGCACGGATGAGGCTTTCTCTTCTCCAAAAACACATTGGAACATGTCGTATAAGCTATCTGTTTGAGGAGCACTCTTAATGACGAGCTCCATGATCACTGAAACCACCAACGCTCCAAGTCCAACAGCATTTGGGACTCCAAGAGGCTTTTTCTAATAATATAACTGCCTGAGATGGCATTAGCCTGACATCCAGGTCCACTGTGAGAACTCGAGGAGTTCTATTTGATCAGGATATGTCTTTTAACACCCACATAAAGAATGTCTCAATGACAGCCTTCTTTCACCTTCACAACATCGCTAAAATCCAGCACATCCTGTCTCAAAGCAATGCAGAAAAACTTGTCCATGCTTTTATTACCTCCAAGTTAGATTACTGTAACTCTCTTCTATCAGGCTGTCCTAGTAAGTTACTTAAGACCCCTACAGCTGGTCCAAAATGCTGCAGCACATGTACTGACCAGAACCAGGAAAAGAGATCATATCACTCCTGTCTTAACTTACCTGCACTCGCTTCCCATAAAATCTATAATAGAATTTAAAATTCTTCTTCTCACTTAGAGATCTCTTAATGGTCAGTTACCAGCATATCCTAAAGACCTCATAGTACCATATTATCCCTCTAGATCCTTGTGCTTTCAAAATACTCCCTGCTTGTGGTACCTTCAGTCTGTAGAAGTAGTATGGACGGTAGCTCCTTCCAACCCCACATTGCACCCCAACAGCAGCAGCAATTAGTATCGTCAAGTCCAAGGACACCCACCAGCATTCATGCATACAAGCTCACACCTTCCTTCCTTCACACACCTAATCTCACAACAAACCACTCTGGACAACACCAACACTGACACATGACAATCCCTAGCGACAAGCATTCTCATTTTCATAAGCGATCACAGTTTTAGGACGACTGAGATTCACTTTGTTGTATTTAACACAAGTTGATCAGCATTTTTCTCAGTATTATTATATATGTGTATTTTTTAATATATATTTTTTCCTTGTCTGTTCTTTGTTCTTGTGTGTTTTAAGTTCTGTTTTAACCACTTTACAGCCAGTGAGAAAGTTATTGCATTATGTGGGAGGTTGCTAGTCCCTCTCACTTTGTATTGCTCCCAACACAGAATGTTCATTTAGATCTCCTAACTGGCCTCCCAAAAAATGTAGAGGACAGCAAGTGTGTACATAAAATTGGGCAGTTCATCCACGTTTATATCCATAGACCTTTTAAGTGCAGCAAATCTGGCTGAACTCACGCTTAGTGACCGTACATTCCCTACAAAAACATAGCCTGTTCAAGGTTGCAGGGAGCCTGGAGCCAATCCAGGCTGTCCCTTGGCAAAAGATGGCATACACCTTGTATTGGTCGCCAGTCAATCACAGGACAGACATCAAGGCTACATTCACACTGCAGTTAAAAGTGACCTGAATCTGATTTTTTGCTCACATGTGACTCCTATCTGATTTTTTTCTGACAGTGTGAACAGTGCAAGTCACATTGAATCTGACCTTTTCGAATCAGATTCAGGCTACTTTCGTATGTGGTTCTGAATCAGATACGTATGATCTTTTGGAAGTTGACTACAGTGTGAACAGGCAAACCAAAAAATCCGACCTGAGAAAAGATCAGAATTGAGCATTAAGGCCTGCAGTGTGAAAGTAGCCATTAAGACAAACAACCATTCAGGCTCACACACACAGCCACGGGCAATTTAGAGTCACCAGTAAACCTAACAAGAAGATCTTCGTAATGTGGGTGTAAGCTGAAGTACCTAGAGAGAACCAAGGCATGCACCAGGAGAACATGTCAGCTCCACCCAGAAAGACTCTGTTCTAGTGGGATCTACTAAGCTGTAGAGACATTCACAGACACATCTGGGTTCTGTGTTGTGTATATGTGTTGAATATAGAGTGACAATTGGCAGTCATATACAATCAAGCCCCTCGCTACAGGCTTAGAGCAGCAACTTGAAGTCGTAGACTTCAGTCTGGAAGGATTCATACACATAAAGAGACTTGCCTGCTTGAAAGAGCAGAGATCATTCCCACACTGCACTGATTCACTTAATGGACAGAATGTCAGAAAGACAGACCCCCCTCCCCCACACACACACCTCCTGCTAGGCATGCATCTCCCAACATACCTCCAGCTTGCACTAAGGATGTTGACATTCAGTTCAGCTCTGACCTGAACCCAGCTCTGTGAACTGTAAGCATGACTAAATGGATTCTGGATAATCTTGTGTCAGATCTTTCATTTCCTCCTGAAGGTGTTTGTGTTAAATGTGAGAAGACAGACGCTTTGTGCTATCACTGTTTTTCACTTGTTTGCACATGCCAGAGCGACTGAAACCCCTCCTGACCCACCAAAAAACACGATAGCTGAGCAGTGTTTCAATAGCACATGGCTGAACATTTTTAGATGAATTCCAACGTGGCCGTATGATCTGAAAGATTCATTTCAGCAAACACAAGCTGTTCATTAATTTTGTGCGAGAGCGGCGGTAGAGCCACTTAAATTAACACAACTGTTGAGAAATGGAGGCACAGTATGTCAGCGTGTCCCGCTAACTGATAACAAGGTTCTCCTCTGATCTTCTCTGTCAGGTTTGTTGACATTCATTTACTTTAGCAGCAACTCCAGGTCCTACAGGTGAAAATTCTCCAAAATTTCCAATTATTCTCAGATAAATAGCAACTGTTGAGGTATAAAAAAGCCCTTCCATTTAATTACCCTCGGGATTAGATAGAGCTACAGTGACTGATGGTGTGAGAGCTCTTGTGCACCTAAATCTGTAGCTGCAAAGCATCTGAGTGTATCAGTCATCATTTTCTCACCGTGCCTTCATAACTATTCCTCTCCCATGGTTCCAATTAAAACTCCTCCTGAATCGGACTGTATTGCTTCCACAGTAACATCTGCATTTCCTTTTTTTTTTTTTTTTTAAATACAAGTGATATGAAAACTCGAAGCTTCAATAGGAATTCGATCTTAAAAGGTACCTTTTTGGTTTACCCAGAGATTCCTCCTTCAATATGTGCCTCTCTTTTTCAAAGTGATGATTCCTTGGTGCGTGAAGGGCCTTTGACACGGTAATGAGAGCATTTGGCACTGAATTTCACCACTAAAATCATCGCTAATGATCTTAATTTAGAAGGACTGGCAAGCCCTCGGTGGAGGGATGAACTCTGCAGCCTGCATAAACAGGACTTTAAATTTTAAAAACTGCTCACATGTTAAGTGGCACAAAAAATTCAGGACGGAATCTAAAACCTGAGACTGCAGGCAGTTAGCCATGGTGGTGTTAAACTGGTGCCCAGCATTTAAGCTCTTTTTTTATTTGTATTTTGTCACTATTTTGTAATGGAGATGTTACCAGTGCAATTTCCTCATCAGAAAATCAAATTTAGACCATTATCTAGTTTAAAGACACATAAACATCCAGAAACAGTAATATTGAGAATATTTTAGCATACTTAAACACTTTACAAACCTTATTTTATGCAGACTATTTGATTATTATTTCAAGCAACCTACTTTTTACATAAAGAGATTGATGGCTATTTTATGTGCTGCTGAAAGCTGTGATACTTTCATGCTAGTAAATAATCTTAAATTTGCTTGTAGAGTATGGCTATCATTGGCTTTGCTGGCATCACTGGCCTTCAGTCCTCTTTGCAGGTTATTTTCCACATGCTGGTGTTTGATGAGGTTATGCATACCTGACATAACCTACATACGACTTTACCATAATGTCCAACCAGTCAGACTGTTTCACATATCCACGGCATGGAATGTATTTTAGGGATGTGTGTGGTTAAACAGATTAATTCAATTATAAAATTAGCCTTCGCAAGATTTACAAGTTGGTTACACTAATTGCCTGTATTTTTTTTTATAAACACAGGCTTGAAATCCCGAACTATAATGTTCTTTAACTTACTTAAACTGTAATGAACCTCTCGCCACTAAAAGCTGCTGTAGCTTCAGTTAATGGCCCCTGCGTCCTGTCTGAGCTTTCCCCCAGCACTTCACCGGAAGTAAATATAAGAAGTTTAGCAATTGAAATGAAAAGAGGCCACATGTCAAAGCACGATATTGATCTGCAAAGGGGAGCAAAGGCTAGCGGCGCTAGCTGCTAATGTTAATGCTAATGCTACCCACACAGTTTATCAGGCTCACATCACATCCGCTAACACAATAACCCTGGGATGAATTTGACTATTTTCTAAGTATTTTCTTCTCTTTAGACTAGTCATAGAGTGGAATTTAACTTGGTGTTAAGCTGAAAGGGGAATATACACTTAAGAATACCCCCAATGAACTTCAAGTCATTCATGGCAATATCTCATAGACGGTGTTTGGGAGGGGCAGTACCCTTAAAAAAATCAGACAGCGAATTGTCACTCTGTCACATTCATTGTGGGCCAATGAGAGCAAGGAAACATGTAAGATAGCAGCCTGTGCCACCCGTTGAACTCCAAAAGTGAGGCCTCGGTTATCAGTGTCATTGTTCGGCTCATGTCTCCAAAACAAACCATAAAAAGCTGCTGATGATCTCCTAATCCTGTTTAGACGTTGATGGAATTTTTGTCTTGTCAGCGCCATTCAATGCTGTTAGGATGATACAGATTAGCCCGGTGAGCCTAGCTGTTGTAGCTAACTGCTAGTTAGTCAAGTGTGTCGGTGAATATTGGTGTTGCCTCAGTGTTTTACCTTGTGTAAGCACAGCCTGTTAGACTCATGTCCAACTCTTGACTTTCTGGTGTTTAAAGAAACTCAAAATAATGAGACTATGATCCATTTTACCTGTGTAAGCACTAACTTGTGTAAGGTGTGTTACATCATGCAGTTTGTCCACTGCTGCCATCTGCTGGCTAGCCTGTTAACTGCCCCATGGGGGATGTGTGCTTTAAAACAGCCATCACAGCATTTTTACAACCATGTCGATTCTGTAACATCTGTATCCATAAACAGCAAGGTGTATGTGACGATATATTTCCATATCTATTTTTTTTTGTGATGTATGAATATGAAAAAAAGACTATTGCACAAATTTTTGTGTACGGATGATGAGGTGGGTCTGTGTCTCCAAGAAACCCTAAACTGCAAAAGTGAGTAGATTTTAAATATGTATTTATATTAAAGTATAGATGTTATCTGGTGAAGGTGAGAAGCAGAAACAGAGACCTTTCTGTTTCCAAAAGCTTGCACTCTGGAACTTTCATAGTTTGAAAACTGCAAATTTTCACGGACCCAAAAAAATCATTACTGTGTAACATACAGCCATAACACAACAAAAGGTTACTGCTTTGGTAAAGAATAGTCATGTAAAGGGTCTCAATCTCACTCTGGAGCTGCTATTGCTGATGCAAGTGCGACATCACCTCTTGCTTGTCTGGAGGCAGTCCCTCTTAAAAAAGCATGTCCTGTGCTTTCACCTCAGGACTGTGTCTGTTTTTCTAAAGAGAATGGTAGCATGTAATGATTCTGATCTGTCTCACAAGGAAAGAAATAAATGCTTAGTGGCTCCACAGAGAGGGAAAGAGTTCAAGTTAAGTGCAGTTGCTCCTGTGATGAGGCAGTTTAGACAAGAGGAAAGCTCAAAGTTTGCATCCCCTTGTTTCTTCTCGCACACTTACCAACCATCCTGAAATCTGGAGAGTGACTCGAGTGCAGACATTTGCAAGCTGCCAAATGAGGTACCTCCACGGGGTGTCTGGTCTCATTCTCCTCGACAGCCCAGTAATCTGCGACGACCTTGAAGTCACTCACTGGTCCTCCATTTTGAGAGGAGCAAGGTGGCAGACACAGTTCACACATTCAGAGTCCACCGAGGACGGTGACAGAGGGACTGAAGAAGTAAAGCGGGCCTGCTCGGTGAAAATTGGATGGAAAATAGGTGGATGGATAGAGGCATTGAAATTTAAAAGTTTAGCAAAAATATGAGAAAATAGTCTTCACAGGCTATGGTAAGGATGGTTAGAGAGGAAATATGGGGCCTCATGGATTTGCTTCTCTTTTCCACAGGCAGCTTTTTGGAGAGAAAGCTCAAAAATCTCAAAAAGCACACCTCTACAGTCACAAATGAACCGGCACCACAGTGAGAGGGGGCGATGGGAAGCTCTGTGCTCTTTCATTTCTCTGAATTTCAGTCTAAAAAGCAGTCATACGTATGTTTGTCTGCACCATCAATGTGAGCTATCTCACTGTGGGCCTTGTGTTTAATGTTTTGAAGGTCACTTATCCCCAGGAATAATGCAGAACTTTCCAGGTGTTAGTAATGAGCACATCGATATGCTCATGACTCAGAGAGAAGCGCACGTCAGCGTCTCTCTCACCATCTCATCTGTGGATCCCGCTTTGTTTTCCTCACATGAAACTTTCTGTGTGACTCTCTCTCCATCTGTGTTTGTCATGGACAGATTTCACTTCTTTTTCTCTCTCTTTTTCAATCTGTTTCTGTTCCCTAAAGCTTTCCTCCACTCTGCAGTCCCGCTGTGCAGCAGTCCTGATTCTTTTGTTTTTTTGCCGTTTTAAGAGGAGATCAAAGACAAAAACGTAAATTAAATGCAAAATGAAAGTGCTCATTTTGCATTTGTATGCTAACCTTTGTGTCTCCAAACATTTAAGTTTGATTCATCCATGTTTGGTTTGTTTGTGTGCATGTCTTAACTTAGAAATCAAAGAAAAACTTGGTTGAGGACATATGTTAAGGCCTGTGCAGCTTTCTACCCAAACTTCTTTCTTTGATTCTTTCTTCTTTGTTTGTTTGACTGTCAGTCTTGCTTTCTATTCTTTTTGAGAAAAAAAGAAGTAAAACTTTCACAGATCTTAGCCAAGATTCCCAGCAGTCCAAAACTCTTATGCTATAAAGAGTACAGCAATACCTGATGTGCTCAGAGCCTGACACATTTAGTAGTCAGGAAGTCAAACTGTGCAGCTAAAAGGGATCAGCATTTTTTTGGCAAAGCTAAACATCCATCAGAAACAATTCTTAAACTAAGGTTTGTAGATTTCTATGCCTTTGCATAGATGGTCATCCTGTCTTGTGATGGACTGATTACATTTTGGAGGTCAAAGGTCAATGACATTAGGCCTCATGTTCATCCTTCACAATATCTTAAAAATACTTTAAGAGATTTCTTTAAACTTTGCTCAAATGTTCGCCATAATTCAAGAATGACTCAATTACTTTTTGGAGGTCAAAGGTCAGTGTTAATGCACCTCATGTTCTGCCCTATTAGTTTTTTTAAGAACACAGTGTTAAATCTGTTAACAAAAATTCTGACTTGAAATGTAAACTCCTTTGTAAAACTCTTATGCACAATCTTTTTTTTCCACGAGAAACTAGACTCACCTCCAGTTGCTGCATACACTGGCTGTGCCACACACGGGTGTGCAGAGGTTTTGCGCTGACTGAGGTCGAGTGAGAACACTGCCTTCTTTGGGTTGATTTGCAGCTCATTTTGACCTGATTCTATGATTTGATTGCTTCCGCTATAGGTGAGTAAGTTAGAAACTTAAGTTTTGCTACCTAGGTTAAGTGGTTTCATATAAAGTTCTGGGGTTTTCCACTTTAAAAGTTAACTTTTCCCTTTCAATGGCACAGTAGTAGCTCTGTGACCCACTGACCTCCTGATGACCTTTTCCTTGTGCCACATGATGAGACATGGTGTTGATGTAGTGATGATTCACGATCATGACTCTATGCATTGTGTTGTATTTTGAACATTTTTTTCCAGCTGTTTGGATCGATCTGCTTTATATGGATTAATATGGTTTGAAAGCATGTTAAAACAAATTTCTCTCAGTTAAAAAGCATGTTTTTCCTCAGGTTTTAGTGGGGTTTCTAGGAAAAAGGTTGGGAAACAGTGCTCTAGACAATGGGACATGGTTTTGCAATACTTCAAGCAGTACTTCTAACTTTTACTTATTACTATTTTATTATAGTCTCACATCCAATAAGTGCACTTTGTCAATTCCCTCTCTCTCCGAAGTCATTCCAGTCCCCTTACAGGCCTAATTATGGAGGCATAATCATGAAGTATTTAGCCGTTTGTTCACAAAAACATACCAGTGAGGATGTCCGTGACAATGAACTTCAGGCCGCGGAGCGTAGTGAGGGTAGAGGTAGTCAGGCTGCTGGAGTTGGAGTGTAATTCTTTTAATGGCAGCATAAGTTCGGAGAGCTACATCTGCATCTGTTCTTGAACAAGGTCTTTATATTCTGCAGTTAGAAGAATCACTGTTCTACTGAAGCAGCTGTCGCTGATGATGTGGCATATACTGTATTTTGAAGAGCTTGTTTAATGTCGGGATGGGCCTTTGAGCATTCTTTGATTGTACTTTGTCATGCTTTGTTCATCTGAAGGGCATCCAGTGCATTTTGTCATGTTTAATGTGCCATGCAGGCATCAGAGATATTTCAAACATTGTCTTTTTTTTAAAGTGACCAAATACCACTGAACCATAACTGCCCTATACTGTATAACAAACAGTACAGTATCTGTGTCATATCCGGCTTTAATCAGTCCAGTCTGCTCTCCTTTACATTCATTCACCTGTTTGGAAAAACCTCCCTGTTCTACACCCACCTGAAGCTTTTCTGCTCCAGTTGTCCTCAGGACAACACACGCTGGTTTCACATCACACAGCTGAATAACTTCCACCAGCTGTGATTTACTCCTGAACCTCCCGTTGTGATTAGTTGTACCTGTGCATGTTTAGCCTTTCAACCAGAAGGGAGAGTAATTCATTGTCCTTTTTGTATTGAACTCTTTTTTATAATGAGCCTGGGGTACAGGAACAATACACATCAGACAAGCTGTTTCATGCAGGATAGATTGAGCTGGAAAACAATCATCCTGTGGGAGGACTTTGGTTCACAGACAAGGTTTTCAATAAAAGCACGCAATAAAAGAATATCATAATGGAGACAATTTATCACAGTAAATAGCGTATTTAGGCTTGTTTCTTCTCTTTTGCTGAAATGGAAATGAATCTTGCTATGCAAGATTTTCTTTTAAGTGCAAAATAAACAGTAAAACTGTGCTGGAACAGAAACTAGTTTGGAAATTAGAAAATGTGATTGAGGATGAATTAAACAGCTTATTTTCTTGGTTGTTTTTTTATTCCTGTGGCTTTTAAATAAGCCTTTGACCTTAAGTGACTTTATAAAATTATAATCATAATCTCTGTTAAAGTAGAGGCTGTGATCTGAGTGTCGCATTGTTTAGTACACCTTAGAAATTTTAGGATATTTTCTGTTATCTTTGGTACTTAAATATTCCATGTTGTCTGTCTGTTATTGATGCAAAAATATCTGTGCTCTCAGGTCATAGTACTTCAAGTCCAAAAAAATATCACATTTGAGATTTTTCTTAAGTCATTGGCTTAAAAAGCTGCTGATTTATTGAGGCACTAAGGTCTGTATTTACTGAGTAGCTGAGTTCATTGAGGTTGTTAGGAAAAAGAGGCACTGGCTTGGTCCTCTGTAGACTGGGTCTTCAATTTCCTTGTTCTTCTCTAGACTAGGTAGGCCATGTTCTTCATTGGGTGGGTCCTCTGTAGGCTAGATCCTCTGTAGGCCTGGTCCTCCACTGCCTTGTTTCTCTCTAGACTGGGTCCTTTGTAGGCTGTGTTCTTCGTTGGGTGGGTCCTCTGAAGACTGGGTCCTCCGTTGCCTTTTTCCTGTCTGGACTGTGTCCTCTGTAGGCCATGTTCTTACTCTGTGGGCTAGGTGCTCTTTAAGTTGGGTCCATTATTTGGTCCTCTGGAGGCTGGGTCTTCTGTAGGTTTGGCCCTGTGTCGGCCTGGTCCTTTTTATATGGGGTCCTATGTAGGCTTGCTCCTCTATAGGTTGGATCTTCCATAGGCTGGGTCCTCTGTAGGTTTGGTCCACTGTTGGCTGGGATCCTTCTCTAGAGTAGGTTCTTTGGGGGCCCTCTGTAGGCTGGTTCCTTTGTACTCTGGGTCCTCCTTTGGCTAGGTCCTTTGTTGGATGGGTCCTCCATAGAATGGTTCCTTTCTAGAGTGGGTCCTTTGTCTTTTATAGATAGGACCTTGGGAGATCTGGGTGCTCTGTAGGCTGTCCCCTCGAGCTTGGTTACTTTGTAGGTCCTCTTCAGGCTGTGTCCTCCATTGGCTGGGTCTTCTTTAGCATGGGATCTCTGTAGACTTGGCCCTGTTTAGGTTGGGTCCTCTGCAGCCTCTAAATGGAACCACACTCAGAGTCGTCACTGTAGCACTCTGCAATAGTGTCATGACATAACTGTGGAGGGTAAAATTCTTACATCACATTTTTATTTAATTAGGTTGATGTCTTACAAAGTAGTGCCTTCTAGCCACATTCGCCATTATTTCACACTCGGGTAGCGAATGGTCAGTCTACGACATTATTGCTGATAATCAAGTCTGCCATGGAGAAGATGAATTAGATTTGTACTTCCGGAGCCACACTGTTGAGCTCTACTCTGGTCTGCACTATTGTTGTGATGTTGCTAAGCAAAAACACACAAAGGGGTAAACACTAATGTTGTGAATGAACTGTCCTTGGCATCATGCACAAATACACTTCTTTGTGTTTTTGTAAGAAAACTGATTAAGAACACAAATGATAAAGGGAATGTTATTTTAAAAAAGGTTCTTATTTACATGTTTCAGGGGCAACCCAAGACTTCATGATGAAAAATGCAGCTGAACAAAAAGAAGATAAAAAGGAAACACAGAGAAATAATAATTTTTCTGCCAGATCCTATTAAGAGTGGCATCTTAGTTTTGGCTCAGTGATCCGTCTCGGATGATCCGTCTCTCCAACATCTGTCTCCAATTACTCCTCTTTTCCACTATCACATCTCTCATCGGCTTAACGCGGTCTGAGCAAAGATTTGCATACAGCGTGGCAATAGGCGATTAATTTCTGTTTTCTTTTTTTCTTCATCCTGGAGAAACAAAGAGGCCTAATGACAGCTGAGGGTAATTAAACAGAGAAAACAGAGGAGAGGGAGTGAAGGAGTTGTCATATTGCATCTCAGGGGATAAAGGCAACAAGTTGCCACTAGAGCAAGCAGTGGGACAGAACGCCTCATGAGGGACCAATGCCACCTGTGTGCCAGAATATTAAAATATTAGATCTGGCCATGAGTGTAGATATCTGTTTGATTCATAAAGTAGAAATGATGGATCAAAAAAGACTGAAAAGTTCAACAGTTCTAACTGTACTTCAGGATTAGATAGACTGCATGTTTGTGTCAAAATCTTTAATATACATATCCAAACAAAAGGTGCTACGTTGGGATACAGGGATACCTGTGCACATAGTATACGATACAACTACAGACAGTACAAATTGATTTGACCAGCAGAGGATTCCGTCTGTCTTTATGTTCCCTTTGACGTCATTATTTGAAGCAGAAAGGTAAACAGACATGATGCAAGCAAGCTTTTAAGGATTAGATTGAGTCTTGTTTCAATGCAGAACATTAAGAAGATCAAAGATGAGACAAAAACAACGGGCACATTTTCAAAGAGACTGATGAACTACAAATATCAGAACCAACATAAATGCAGCACGTATCATAGCGCCATTCTGCAAAACTAGAGACATAAAAGCATCAGTCAGATATGTGAAGGAGCAAGAGCCACAGAGATTACTACATGTTTGTTTTTAAGATGATGAAAAAGAGTATTGTTGAAATGCTCTTAGAAACCTGTTTATTTCAAATACTTTTCCCTAATTTTAATATGTTTGGATAGTTGAATGAGGATTTGTATTAACCTTTTTGTTTTATGTTTGATAGTGTCACTGTTATTAAAAATGTATCTTTTAACCTGTTACACTAGTCAGACTATTTCACATATCCATGGCATGGGTTACATTAAATATTCGTCTGGGCTACACCACACCTGTGATTTTTTTAGAAGGACTGAACCTTTCAAAATAAAATTCTGTCCTTATTATATTAACTTTATGAGCTGTAGGTATCAGCCTATATCAGCTGTAAATATCAGTCCATATCAGCTTTTGATAACTGCCTATATAAGCTTTAGATATCGACCTATATCAGTGGTAAATATCAGTCTATATCAGCTTAAGATATCGGCCTATATCAGCTGTAAATATAGGTCCATATAAGCTTTAGATATCGGCCTATTATCTGCTGTAAATATAGGTCCATATAAGCTTTAGATATCGGCCTATATCAGCTGTAAATATAGGTCCATATAAGCTTAAGATATCGGCCTATATCAGCTGCAGATATCGGCATATATTAGCTGTAAATATCAGTCTATATCAGCTGTAAATATCAGTCTATATTATCTTTAGATATTGGTGAATATAAGCTGTAAATATCAGCCTATATCATCTGTAAATATTGACCTGTATCATCTGTAAATATCAGTCTATATCATCTGTAAATATTGGCCTATTTTAGCTGTAAGTATCAGCCTATATCAGCTGTAAATATCAGTCCATATCAGCTTTTGATAACTGCCTATATAAGCTTTAGATATCGACCTATATCGGTTGTAAATATC
The DNA here is from genome assembly GCF_018320785.1 of Cheilinus undulatus. Classification (NCBI taxonomy): domain Eukaryota; kingdom Metazoa; phylum Chordata; class Actinopteri; order Labriformes; family Labridae; genus Cheilinus; species Cheilinus undulatus. The sequence continues at coordinate 39,259,867 of NC_054869.1, read as the reverse complement.
AGTCTATATCAGCTTAAGATATCGGCCTATTATCTGCTGTAAATATAGGTCCATATAAGCTTTAGATATCGGCCTATATCAGCTGTAAATATAGGTCCATATAAGCTTTAGATATCGGCCTATATCAGCTGTAAATATAGGTCCATATAAGCTTTAGATATCGGCCTATATCAGCTGTAAATATAGATCCATATAAGCTTTAGATATCGGCCTATATCAGCTGTAAATATAGATCCATATAAGCTTTAAATATCGGCCTATATCAGCTGCAGATATCGGCCTATATTAGCTGTAAATATCAGTCTATATCATCTGTAAATATCAGTCTATATCAGCTGTAAATATTGGCCTATATCATCAGTAAATAACAGTCTATATCATCTGTAAATACTGGCCTATATCATCTGTAAATATTGGCCTATTTCAGCTGTAAATATCAGCCTATATCAGCTGTAAATATCAGTCTATATCACCTGGAAATTTCATCCTATGTCAACTGTCAATATCAGCCTATATTGGGTGTAAATATTTGCCTAAAAAGTTGTAAGAATAAACCTTTATCAGCTGTAAATATAAACCACTATTGTCTGTAAATACTGGCCTATATCTGCTGTAAATACAGGCTTATATAAGTTGTACATATCAACTTATAGACGCTGTAATCTCAGCCTATATCAACTGTAAATATTTGCCTATATCAGCTTAAGATATAGACTTATGTCAGTTGTAAATATCAGCCCATATTAGCTGAAAAAAACAGCCTATGTCAGCTGTAAATATTGGCCTAAATATGCTGTAAATATTGGACTATATCAGCTGTAGATAATGGCCTCTATCAGCTGTAAATATCAGCCCATATCAGCTGAAAATAAAAGCCTATGTCAGATGTCAAACCAGCCTTTATCAGCTTTGCATATAGACCTATGCCAGCTGTAAATATTGGCCTAAATATGCTGTAAATATTGGTCTATATCAGCTGTAAATAATGGCCTCTATCAGCTGTAAATATCAGCCCATATCAGCTAAAAATAACAGCCTATGTCAGATGTCAAACCAGCCAATAACAGCAGTTAATATTGAAATAAAAATGTTGTAAATAACTTACTTTAGCTGTTAATATCAGCCTATATCATCTGTAAATATTGCCTATATTGGGTGTAGATAGCCTAGATAAGTTGTAAATATAAACCTTTTATCAGTGGTAAATATTGGCCTATATATTTGATTTAAATATGGGCCTATACCTGCTGTAATTTTGGCCTATATTGACTGTAAATACAGGCTTATATAAGTTGTAAATATCAGCCTATATTGGTTGTAGTTTCAGCCTGTATTGGCTTTACATATAGGCCTATGTCAGCTGTAAACATCAGTCTATAACAGCTCTAAAATTCTGCATGTATCAGCTGTCAATATTGGCCTATCTCGGATATACTGTAAAAATCATCCAAACTCTACAAATTATGTAGTAGGAGTGCATATCCACTGAGGAGTAAACTGCATTATGCAAGCTCGACAGATGTTATTGGCATTCTTCGCTGTCAGTGAATTGGGATATTTGAGTGGTTCATGATTTGAATATTAACCCAACTTCATATTCTCAACACATTTCAGGACAAAGTGTCCTGAAACATCCTCCTTCCTGTATCTTAATGCAGCGTGATTTATAAAAAGGGACATTCAGCCTCTCTCTTCTGTCCCCTGATTGATATTGTGCACCTAAACTTATCGTTATTCAGATCTTTACGCGTCTGCAGGAATCCGATGGGAGTCCAGACTAGGGGGAACATTCAGCCGGGGAGCAGCCTCTCATTGTAATGCTCTCTGATTTGTCAAATAAGGCCAGAGCAAAGGCAGCATGTGGGATGCAAGTTAAAAAGAAACAGAAGGAGTGAGCTGGCTTTAGAAAGACTAAAGTCTTGTAGGGTCTGTGAGGGAATAGAGGGGAGAGAGACAGAGAAGAGAGACATGTAATAATGTTGATAAATTGTGAAGAGTTGTACATCTTTGGTGTTTGCAGCCTCAGATGTAGAGAGTAGAAGTAGATTTGTCTCTGGGCTGTTTCTCTTTTCTCTCTTTGAATATCTCACATCAACCTTTCTCTCTCATTTTTTAAAATCAAACAAATCCAAGTCAAAGAAGAGTGACGCAAGAAAACACATGCAGAAACATGCAGAGTTTAAAAGTGTGGAGGGCCACTTCAGGCCTTTTTGGAACTTGATGCTTTTCATGATAAACTCAAATGTCATTAGGCTCCACATCTAGATCTGTAACGTCAATGTTCCAGTTAGAATCAGTCATGATTAAGGTTGTCATAATACCAGAATTTTAAGCTTTGATATTATTCTTGAGAAATCAAATGATACTGATACCGATTTTTAAGAAAAATGCGCATCTATAATAAGCCAAGCTAAGAAATTGCTAAATTTGCCTTATTTTATTTTGGAAAAAAAATGCAACCAGATGAAAAGATGTTTGAGGGCAAATAGAACTGACTTTTATTGCTGAGCTTGACTAAAAGATCCAGATCACCAAAAAGAGCTGGAATTCCCATCAGTAACTGGCAGAATATTTGTCATAGGTTGGTTACAGATTAAGTCCAGTAACAGTGAGGAACTCCAGAGCTCCACTCCTCTTGGAAGTTTTCCTTTTCAAAATCCACACATATTTCCTACATTTTCAAAGAAATTACTAAAAATTTCCATGAAAATTCTTAAACATTTTTGTAAAGTACCCTCCAAACAATTATTCAAATGTTCCCATGATGTTTCAGTGAAACTTTATTATAAAGCCAAAAGATTACAATAAAAATGTCACCACAAGTTCCATGTAGTTCCCCGAAAGTTTTCAAACAAATTCCTCAAATTCTCGTTATAATATCTGATCAAATGCCCCAAAAGTACAAATATTTTCTCCAAAAATTCCATGAAAATGATGGGAAATTCCCTCAAACATCCAAACACTTCCCTGAATTTTCCATGAAAACTCTTGAAAATGTCACAGGATACTCCATCCTGAAATTTCATTTCTCAGATCTTCTTGAAAATATCTGAAAATTTCCAAATTTCTCTAAAAATCCATACAAATATCTTCCATTTGCTATTCCAATTCCAAAATTCCAATGAAACTCAACACAATATGCAAACATATCCCCTAAACATTCATGAAAATACTTGAAAATTTCCAGGCAAATTTAAAAAAAAATATCCCTCCGATTTATCTAAAATGTCTATTAAAATTTCTTGGAAGTTTTCCTTTTCAAAATCGACACAAATTCCCTAAAATTTCAAAGCAAGTTCTCCCTTAAATGTTTTACCAGATCTCCAAAACTTTACAAACACATGAAAATGATGGAAAAATTCCCTTAAACACCCAAATAATTCCCTGAAGTTTTCATTAAATTGCTTGAAATTTCCCATTCCAAACTTCAAATTAAACTTTCCAAAATATACAAATATAGCCCCAAAATTATGATTTTTCTGAGCAAATTTCCCCAAAATATCCTTAAAAAATCTTTAGAATTTCCATGAAAATTCCTGAAATTTTTATACCAAATTCTCATGACATTTCAATAAAAACTGCTTAAACTTCGGTAGACACTGTGGACAATTTTCTGCAAAAATCTTACAGCAGAGATTATTCCCATGTTGTAGGAAAATAAAATGTAATGTCTTCATATGTGCATGCAGGGTCTTAGGAGGTTAAGACAGTAATGTCAGATTTACTCACCTGATGATCTTCCATTTTTTATTTACTCAACCCAGTTTAATGGGACTTGTTAGTTTAAATGACTTGTATAAATGTGACATTTCATGTTTTAAAGATCAGTATCAAAAATTATAGATGTCACCCACCCTGGTTATCACGCCACATGCTTTGATCCTACCATCCTTAACATCTAGTGTTCTCTGCTGTTAGAAAAAGCAGGACCAGGCTCTAATCCATGCAGGAAACATAATGCTTTACAACAGAATAATGCGTGTGTAGAAAGAGGCTCCTTTATTACGGCCATGAGTCTGCCACTGAAGTTTTTACTGTTCTGCAGCCACTTCATCAGAGTATTCCCCCTGGAGAGAACAAAGCAGGGCCTCCCGTGTGTAAAGCATTTCACTTCCAACCGCTTAAAGGCTAAATACTGAACATTTAAGAAGCTGACTCCTCACTAGGGGACCATTTGTTATGTGCCACTTTGAAAGTGTTTGTAATCTAGGAAGTAATTTATGGATATGGGGAAAAAGGAATTTTGATACATTGGGGTTTAAACTCAAATGGAGATAAAGAATCAACTTCTCCTTTTGCATGCTGGATGCTCTTGAAGGGAAGATTCTGGAGGGAGGGGGAGAGAGAAAGTTGGACTTAGAGAGGAAAAAGAGAGAGAGGACCCTGCAGTAGTTTATCCGTTTTGAAGTTTGAGCCTGGCCAGACTCTGAAGGCAGAGCGTTTGAACTATGGAGGAGATAGAAGGACCTCTTGAAACCTGCCCAGACACTCGGCGAGCAGGTTCTCTAATATAATTGGAAAGCGTCGTCTGGAGAGACTTTTAAAAGTCAGACTGTGTATGAAGTCAACTTCTGACAGTACAGGCATGTAGGTGGCTTTCTGTCAGTGGAGTAGTCTCGAGTTCACCCTTGACCTTTTATTTATTTACATAGTTTGCTGCCGTTGGCTGATCAAGAAGGAAGACGACTGACCTCATTTTAAAAACTGTGTTCAGACTCAGTGAACAGCCGTGTTCATACAAAGTTAGAGCAGATAATCTGAAAGAACTCTGGGAAATAGTCTACCCTGGTTTTGATCACCTGTTCAGAAATGTCTGTTTTTTCTCTATTTATGCCTCCACACCTTTGATAGACGGGGCGTTATGCCATAGACAGGGCGAGGGGCAGTATGTTTTTAGCTTGTCTATTCATCTGTTCATCTATCTGTCTGGGATAATCTTGTTAGGTGAAATCTTATGAGTTCTTTGGTAAATTTCCTTCCAGCGTTGCACACATGTCCACTCCCACTCAGAGATGAAGTGTTGGTTTTAGTGGTTAAAGGTCAAGGCTCAGGGTCATCAGGCCTCATATTCATCCCTTGTTTGAGAACACCTTATCTCACAGAGATGTTCTTTAAACTTTGTACAAATGTGCATGCTGAATTAAGGGTGATCTGATTTAGAACCCCAATTCCAAAAAAGTTGGGGCACTGTGTAAAATATTTAATGTAATTTTAGCTCTTTTTGAATTTGATCGCAGCAACACATCTTAAAAAGTAGGGACAGGGCCATGGGAGGCTGGAAAAGTAAGTGGTACTAATAAAAACATCTGGAGGATCATTTTGCACCTTATTAGGTTAAGTGGCAACAGGCCAGTATCATGACTGGGTATAAAAGGAGCATTTTAGAGAGGCAGAGTCTCCCTGTATTTGAGCGGAGGTTCCCCCATCTGCAAAAAATAGCATCTAACAATAGTGGAACAATTTCAGAAAAATGTTCCTCAACATAAATTTGCAAAATTGTTGAATACCTCACATCTACAGTACATAATATAATCAAAAGACAAAGTGTAAAACTGCTCTGAGGTCAGATGAATACAACATTGAAATTCTTTTAGGAAACCAGGGACACCATGTTCTGCAGACTAAAGACTAGAGGGGCAGTCCAGCTTGTTCTCAGCACACAGTTCAAAAGCCAGCATCTCTGATAGTATGGGGTTGCATTAGTATCTATGGCATGGGGAGCTTACATATCTGGAAAGGCACTATCAATGAGGAAAGTATACAGAGGTTTTTGAGCAAATTATGCTCCCATCCGGACGATGTCTCTGTCAGGCAGGGTTGGAATTTAAATTTTTCATCTACCTGCCATTGCTGGTAAATTTAAAAATCTAACAGCCACATTTATCTTTTACCAGCCATTCTGTTTCAACAAGCGGCATTATTCAATCAAGTGTTGTATGATATCCAAAGCTTAGAGTGCTCAAGTTAAAGGCTAGTTAATAAGAGCAGGTTGGTGCTTGAATGATTGAAACTGTTGCTCATGTTAAAACTTGTTTTTCAACACATTTGCCCTGCATTCAACCATGCAAATGTTTACTGTGCTTCCTACCAGGGATGTTCTGATACCATTTTTTTTCCTTCCGATACCATGGTGATGGGTATCGGCCAATACTGAGTACTGATCCGATACCAGTGTGAACCTTCTGGACCGACTGTGCAGACTAGGAAGTTATTTTAGACCTATATTTGACTCAGAACATGGCTCAACAAATAGACTGATAATATACAACATCTCTGTGACCCTAAAGTGGTTTTGCTGCTGATTATTGAGTTTTACTGCTAAATATTAAGATAAGAATAATACATGGGGCTGGGTCACAGGCTCTCTCTAGCTCTCTCTCTTTATTATGCTCTATCAGGGCAGTGATTATGGAGCAGCCTGCTATTGGCTGACAGACCCTCACAAAGGGTAAACAATATGGCATTCAAGTTAGCATTCATGCTAGTGGTAATAAATGATTGTAATCCAATTATAAAATGGATAAAAAGACCTTCAGTGTTGGGTTTACTGGTGTGGATTTAATCATTGAAGTCCCCAAAAGTCACATGAGTTCCAGCCTTGCTGAAATGCTGCTACAAGGGATTCAAAGGCATCAATAATGTGGGAAGGAACAATGGCTACCAACAGCAGTTGGGAAAACAAGTAAGATGCAACAATTTATGGTTAAAAAGTTATTTAACTTTTGATAAACTTTGTCACCTCTTGTCGTGTATGATAGAGCTGGTCTGGGTCGCACTGAGAGAAAAACTGTGATACAGCCACCATTGTTTGTTGCTGCCGTGGGTCCTTTGGTTCTTCTTCGCTGCTCTAAAAACAGTAGCCTGTGCATGCAGTTATTTCCAGCAGTGAAGAAGAATTGATTCCTGGTTTATAGCGCTAACATTTCCATGGCCGTCTAGGTTTATAATTCTGTTCACTTTTTGAGGCTCACCATTGTAACAGTGAGTAGTCAAATGACACTGTGTTGATATTCTCCTCACAATCCAGTATTTGTGTTGCTTGTATGAAGAGATATTGTCATAGAGGAGGACGCGTCATTTTCAATGCTATGTGTATTTTTCCTGCCCAGTTTTGGAAGAAAATTAAAACACAAATCAAAGTTGGACCAAAGTATATCTCTGGCTACCTCTTCAGCGCTGCTTTGTCCTTGTGAAATTAGCTCCAGCATCACATCAGCCCTCTAACACAGAAAACATTAAAAATAATAGAACAGTAGGATATGAAACATTTTTACTTCCTCCTTGTTAAGGAGATTAAAATGGAAAAGTGGAGTGATTGTGAGAGAAAAGAAAGAGAGGCGCAGAGTTGGCTTTAATTTGGTTATTTCGGATTTCACTGTGCCGTCACATTCATGAGAGAGATAAACATGGTCCAATTCAATGATTACGATGCATCGGTGCATGTTTCATGCAGAGCGTTCGTGTGTTCTGTAAAGGTTTTTTTGCTTCTCACTCACGTTTGTGTGTGATTCTCTGTTTGTGACTGTGATTGAAAATTGTTGCCAGTGTCAGTCAGGGGTGTGTGCAGAAAATAGCTTCAGATAATTACCTTGGCACAACTAGAGGCACAACCCTGGACACAGAACAGAAGTAGAAATGTTTGGATGTGCAGCGTATATTTGTGAGGGATGAGATGTTATTATCGAGTGAGGGAGTTAAAGTGTTGCCTGCACACACACTCTGCATGTGAGTGATAACCTAATCTCAGAGTGCAGACATTTTAAAGCAGGTTTAGACCCGAGAGTGAAAGCGTTTAATGAGGAGTTCACATGAGGAAAGTCCCACAAATACAAGCACGGTTATTATCTGCAGGACCTAAATATTTAATAGCAAAGCACCTGCAAATAAAGCTGCTGAACAGTCCTCTGGATGCTTCTTAATGATAGTGGGAGAGAGCAATAACCGTTCTCCTGTTCCCCGTTTGGATGAAGATAGGGACTTTTATGAAACTCTAAAACTCTACTTTAAAGTTTATGTTTAGCACCAACAATTCCTTCGGAACAAAGCCCTCCAGTGGGCTGTTTTCATAAAGACTCTTTTTGGATTTGTAGATTGAGGCTTTCGTTTGAGTGTTGAGCAGAGATGTTACAGTGAGAGACAGGCTTTTCTCTTCTATTGTTTGATACCCCCACCCCCCCTCCTCTGAGAGGGAGCTACCTTTTTAAGATTTGATCAACACACCAGCAATAAAACCAGACATGATGGGAAATCTTTTATGTCTGCAGAGACAAAAGCGAGAAAGTTGACCTTAAAAAAAGTTACACACAGAATTTTAAAAGTTGTTTTTGCTTACTTTGTTGCACATGGAAAGATGTTTTTCATGTAACATGCAAATAACAGAATGATACATGTCAAACAAATGAATTTATTGACTTCAGCTGAAAAAAAAACCTTAGTTTGATGCTCTAAATCCCTAAGTTATACTCTCTCTCTCTCTCTCTCTCTCTCTCTCTCTCTCTCTCGCTCTCTCTCTCTCTCTCTCTATATATATATATATATATATTTTTTTTTAGTAAAAAAATTTAAAAAACACTTTTACAGAATAATTGTGCAGTCCTCTTTTTAGCTGTGTCTCAATTCAGGAGCTGCATCTTTCACAGGACAGTGGAGCATTAAAGTCTTCCCTGTGGCTCACAAACAGTCCCTCGTTTTCTGGCCAATAAAGGATCCTTTCCAGACATCCCATGATTTGTTGTGCTATTATTCAATTGAAATGGTGGACTTATAAGTGGTGATGGTTACATTTTTTGATACACACATCTGGTTTTGTTTGTTTGTTTTTTAGAAAATATAAAGAAAATATGAAAACAATGTAAAGGAATCCTGGTCCTGGCATCAGCAACAGCTCTGGACTTGGAAATTTTTCCCTTCTGCCATTTCTGCCATTATCAGAGGTCCCGCCCCTTCTTGATTTAAATTGGTCAGTGAAGGAAAAATGTTTTTAGCACTCAAAACCAACATTGGTTTAGCATTGGGAATTAGCGCTGCCTGCACTAAAAATGCCAGCTCTTGACACATGCTTTAAGGCAGGGGTGTCCAAACTATGGCCTGGGGACCAAAAGTGACCCACGGCAAATTCCAAAAATGAATTGACATAGGTCCCACAGTTGACCATGAAGCTTATTCTTCACTGTACCCTACTCTTTAGTTTCAACACTAGATGGTGCTTCTGTGTTAAATCTGCAAACAAACATTTTGACAGGAAGAATCTGTCATTTTTGTCATGGCTGAAATCTGTTATGTACTCTGCAAGAACAGAGAAATGAGTTTGTTTTCTCGAAGTTAGTTCTGGCCAGGACTTTACATACTTCATGAGAAACTCAAGTGCAGAACTCCTGGGAAGTCGTCATAGGGCCCTCCCACTGGAATGAAAACATTTCAGCTTTTACACATTGAACCACACCTTCTTCAAATTTCTGACCAATGGGGCTGTGAGAAAACATTGCTTACAGCCCTGTGAGAGAGAACAAATGTCTCCGTTCTCGTGGCGTACGTTACAGGCTTAATTTGAGCTAGTGTAATTAATAATCATATTGACAAGCAAAAAAAAAAGATATCTTGATTCATAATGAATTAAATCTAGATGAATGAAAACAAAAGGATTACAGCAGCCAATAACAGCGCTCAAGGTCAGATTTATAAAGTATATCATGCCAGTCATTTTCAAGGACCAACACTCCTATAAAGTTTAGCTTCATGCAGTATTCTCTTGTCTTGAGTTTATATGTGGAAATGAGCTGCCAGTGTTTCCCATCCCTGCTACATGTTGCACCATTTTCATCTTGATCACAGGTCGATCCAGTGGTAGCCAAGGCCAACCAGGGCCTCCCTGGCCCAAAATCCTTGACAATGGACAGCGAATGGACATGTCTTTTATCAACCACTGATGTGGCTGTTATTTTCTTCAAGCATATTTAATCACTAAGCACATTTTAAACTTTTGGTACATTAGACTGGTTTTACTAATATTGATACACTAAAGGTGAGATACATCAATGTGGCCTCGTCAGCCTTATTTATTTCTGAATGTAACCCCCGTTAAAAAATGTTCAGACACCCCTGCCCTAAGGGGTTTAAACCAAACTGACTAATATCAGTTTAGTCTGAGTAGTTTATGCAGACTATAAAGGACTTGGTTCTTTGAAGGATGCTACACCTGAATTGGGACACAGCTTTTACTCATTATGGATATTTGCTGTGAAAAGCGTTGGAAATTGTTTTGTCACTCATGAAGAAACACTAATTAGTGATAAAGTTTTCCTCTGTTTGTCTTCATTTTTTCAGATATTTATCAAATTATTCTGTGGTCTGTACCTATTTTTACTTCTTAAAACAGTATCAAAACAAGGTGGTTCCTCTCTGACACAAAGTAAAACATATGTTTAGTGTCAACAGAATAATCCTAGAAGACAGTGTTTGGATTATATATAATCCTCCAGCAGTAGCCAGCCAGAGGGGCTATTGTTATATACTGCTTTAATTGGACAAAAGATCATATCTGTGTGCGGGCCACCACAGGTGTAGAGGGAATATTATTTAAAGTGGAAACATGCAGACTCTATCGCAGGGTGTCAGAGGTGTGTGTAAACAGTTTAACCAGGATAACACCTTAATTGGAGTGTGGCCCCCTGCCAGGTTACGCTATGCATGCAAATGCAGCTTGGGAGCACAGAAAGCTGCCTTGCCCAGATAATCCCACTGAGTCCTCACAGAACTAAAGGGCTCATCTATCTTGTTTTCCAGGGGCCCCTATATTTCCCACAGCGGCAGAAAAAGGTAGAGTTTAACTCTCTATTCCTTTGTGTTTCCTTTTCATCATTTGGTCTCAGGCAAGCTGGAGACATCAGAGGACCAAGCTATGAGTGTGACATTTTAAAGCAGGCACGTTTTTGATTGATTAGATTAGAAAAAAAAAAACATTTAAAAAATGAATCAAAACAAAAGAGCTCATGACATTTAATATGTCTGGAGTCATGGGCAGAGAAAGAGAATACTAAAGGCTTTCTTAGACCACTTTTCATATGAGCTGCTCAAATATTCACAGCCAGGATGCCAGTCAGAGGTATCACAGCCACAGGGGCGAGCCGGCCTTCAGCACATCACTTCTATGGTGCATCCCTCCCCCACTTAAACATGTTTTTGTGTTCAGTAATTAATCAAACTTGAGCCAGTGTTAAACTAAGCCCTGCACGTAGAGCACTTGTTCTCCTACATCAAATGAAGTGTTCCCTATTCACAGAGACATTGTGTCTGTTTATAAAACAGCTGCAGCTGGAGGCGAGAGCGTTTCCCTTCACAGGCTGCAGCATCGCTTTCACTGTGGAGATTATTCCTTTTTATGTGATTGTGTGCCATGTTTGCTGTGCTATAGCTCCTTTTTACTAAGTCTGGTTTAACTGGATGAACACTTGGAGAAAGCACATCGCACTGAAAGTTTCATGATGTGAAGACTGGTATGTCTGAGTAAGGCTGGCTATGCACTAGACGATATTCAAATCTTGACTGATTTTAAAAACATGGGAGAACAAAATCAGAAGAGCAGTTTCAACTAAGCTTTAAACATTATGATCCTGTGAACTCACACCTTAATGATGCAGCCAGACCACACTCCTGCTGTTTGTAGTAACAATTTCACAGTTGAGATTTTACATAAACAAGACCTTGCAACAGCTAAAGTGACTTCAGAAGAAACAGAAGCATGAAAGATGATCAACGTCCTCAGCAGGCTGGCCTTTTGTGCATTATAGCAGCAGTAAAAACTCAAAGTAACCTGCAATTTCCACATAGAACGTATGCGCCATGCTCCGTAGTGCCACAGTTTTGCTCCAACCGATGGCGAGCAACCTCACCCAATTGAAGCGTGTCGGGAGCGCTGCGCCACAGTGCACAGCCCTGATTAGGTAGAGATCAGGGGAGAACTGGGAGTTCACGTAGGAATAGTATGTCAACAGCGGGTGATTTTACCTTTTGGGATTCATTTATCATCCTTACCTAAATAAGTTCATGATATTATTGCTTCCGCCAGTGAGTAAATACATTCGGAAGTTAAAAGCTTAATGTTTGCTTAAAGAAAATGTGGTTATTTGGTTAAATGTCCTCAAAAGTTAGCTTTTCCTCTTCAATGGCGCTGTTGTAGCTCTGTGACCCACTGACCTCCCAGTGACCCTTTGCTCTCGCTGCAGGATGAGACGTAATGTTGATATAGTGATGATTTACGATTGGGAGTCATGGTCAATATAATCAGGAGGAGGGATAATATGGGGCTGTTTTTCAGGGTTTGGACTCAGTCCCTCATCTCCAGTGAAGGAAAGTCTTAAAGGTCACATTAATAAGAAAAGTTTATTTTGTCTCAGAGGTCTCCAAATCATGCCTGTGAAGCTTTTTGCTGGAAAAACACTCCAGTATTAGATTTTTGCATGTTTAAAAACCCTTCTATTTCAGCTCTGCTCAGAACAAGCCAGATCTGTGTCTGTTGCTTTAAATCAGGGCTGTCCAATTTGGGGCCCGTGGGCCAACTTTCACCAACAAGCTATTGTTTTTGGCCCGCTGCCCACATTTAATTTTTTTTTTTAAATTATTTTCCCCCTGCCAGCAGTCTGAATATTTCTTTCAATATTTATTTATTTATTGTTGCACTTCCTCTCCTGACCACAAATTAACATTGTGTTACATTGGGGGTAGGGTGGCGCTGTTGAGCTCCCGCCAGCTCAGATCTGGAAGCCCATGACCAGAGAGTGAGCCAGTGAGAAGATGCTGGGGTCATGGCAGAGAAGGAGCGTGTGAGGCAGTGGCACACTGATAAGAGATAGTTTAAAAATAGTTGGGAACATGAGTACTTTTTTACTGAAACTGATTTCAAGGCGGTATGCCCAATTAGTATTTGTGCCATATGGATGTTCAGTAATTTCATGCTGTGAAACACAATAAAGAATAGTGTTATTCATTTTCAAAATTACTTTGTATGAGTTATTATTTTGCACAATTATGCTATAGGCCTGTTTAATTTCATGCACTGCAACATGAATGTTTACTTTTGACCCATGACCCTCCACCCCGATTCATTTTTGGCCCTTCACTGAAAAGATTTTGGGCACCCCTGCTTTAAATGTTACTGAGCTGTCTGGCTCCGCCCCTCTTACGCTCCTCTCAGGAAATGGATATGGCTTAATGGATGTGAATATCTTGAGAGGAGGATCAGGAGAGGAGGGTGGAACTTTCTGCCAAGCAGGGAGGGCCAACTGAACCTGGGGGCAGTGCTAAATCCCCACATGACATCATGACGGGAAATCTGAGAACAGCTTGCTTTCAGCACACATTTTATGAAAGGTTTAGAAAGAGAGGGGCGGGAGGTCACTTTTCTGATTCTCGGGAGGGCACATATTGGGATTGTGAGCCAGGTCTTCTCATCCAACATCAGTGCCTGACCTCTTAAATGCTCGTAGAAAGTCTTCCAAGAAGAGTGGAGGCTGTTATAGCTGCAAAATGGGGCATCTCCATATTAGTGTACATGTATTTGATTATAATGTCCTTACAGTACTGTTGGTGTAATGGTCAGGCGCCTGAATGCTTTTATCTATATAGTTTATGATAACTCTTTTCATCCTTTTCCACCTAAATGTACCGAGAGAAAAAAGGTGTCTCTAATGTTCAATCGGGAGCTGGGGAAACAGATTTTTTTTTTCCCAATTTTCTTTCCACAAAGCCCATAATCTTTCCAATTCAAAAGCAATAATGAAAAGCCATAAAATGATTCTTCAAAGTAATAAAGTGCTCCTTTCACTCTTTTTAAGGCTGTAAAGAGCAGAATGAACCATTCTGATGTCCCTGCTCTGAGTTATGGCAGGCACACACCCCAAACACTCACATATACACACACTTCAGAGGACTACAGGCTGTGAAATTACCCAATCAGAGGCTCTTGTCGGTTCTCAGACATTAGTCATTTCACATAGGCCAACTGAGGTGATACGCACACACCACGCTGAAGATAGAGGGGTTTGAAAATTTCATAAAGGTCCATTAAAGTTAATGACACCCCAAGTCCAAAATAATGTGTTAGGAGAGGAGAGGTGTTGGTACGAGTGAGCCTGGTTAAGTGAATTGTCTGGGGTGTCAGCCTCTGAATATCCCGGCTCACTTTCATCATCTGTGAAAACAAAGACCGATTGAATGTTAACGAGGAGCAGTGTTATGATGAGGCACCTTTACTTCAACCTGTGATCCTCACTCAGAGTCACTTTGATGGTCCGCTTTTGCTCCAGCTCCTGCTTCAAGCACACAAACCGACCCCACATGAGAGCATGCACATCTATTTGTAAAACATAGCCAGCACTCCCACATATAGATCAGTCCAGATGAGGCAACACGCTGTAAACACTTTTTCATGTGCACTGCAGAGGGAGTGTTGAAGAGTTAAGTAACTTTGCTGTAAAGTTTGTCTCCCTCCGAAAGATACAGAGCGTTAGAAGTGAGTGTAACATGGAATATTTAGACTTAAAAAAAGACACTGACACTGGTTTTGAACATCATTCTGCTGGGTTGATTTAGTCCCTGTGAGACATGAAGGATTCAGATTCAGAAGGGCAGCTGACCCTATGTAAAGCCCCACCCTGCATGGTTATTTTACCCTTGTTGCAGTGTGAAAATAGCCCCAAATTTGCTATTGGCTTGATTTTTTTAAAGTGAAATGTTCTGATCCCATCTTGATAATATGAATGTCTTATTTCCTTTCAGGTGAAGTATGGGCGGTTTGGCTTTGTGTGGGATTCAGCCGTGTTGGAGTATGTCGCTAATAATGATGAGGACTGTTCGTTCTACACCGTCAGCAACAGCGCGCCAGACCGTGGATACGGCATCGCAATGCAGCACGGCAGCCCCTACAGAGACGTTTTCTCCCAGAGGTAGGAGTAACAACGGAACATCTCTGACAGCGTTTTATTTGTCAATTACAGTGCAACAATTTTCAATGCAAGTTGGTGGAGCTGCTGCCTTTATTCCATGCTCCTTATCATCAGCCATATTGTCTGCAGCTTTAGTTTAAATACCTGTCACTTTTAAAAGGAGACACTAAAAAAGAGGAATTCATCGGTGTTCTCCAAGTGAAGGAGGTCACAGGAGTTTATACTGCTCCAATTCCATTTCAGCCAAATAAAAGTGGCCACTCCCATAAAGTTTACCCCTCTCCATGCTAGAAAAACATCCTCTGTAGGTCAGACACCGAGTAAATGGCAGATTAAATTGTACATCTATCTTCCAGTGGAAAGAGGGGAACAGCACTTTCACAATTTGTCTGCAGCTTGGTCTCTTAAACTCAGCGTGAACCATCGGCTCACTTTGAGGTTAAGCAGGTCTGACAACCTCAACAGTAGGCAGTGTGTTGTATCCAAACGGATCACAGCTGTTTATCTTGTTGCTGCAGTAAACACAAGGGGGGTTTGTTACTTCACAGTATCTCATGTTTGAGGAAAATTTCTGTATTTGTGCATTCATTCACTTCTGGCTGGTGTTGAACAGTGCCAATAAAAAGTACTCAAAGTAGCCAAAGTGCCAAATTATATTAACCATGATTGATTTTATAAATCAGTCATGGTCAATATAATTTGGCTTGTCTGACAAAAGTCAGTATTTAGTAGATGCTGGCAATTCTGGACACCAACATTTTGCTCTATTCTTTAAAAAAAACTGCTCAAGCTATGTCAGGTTGCATGAGGATCAGACATGAACAGATCTTTTCAAGTCAAGCCACAGATTCTGTACTGGATTGAGGTCTGGGGTTTTGACTTGGCCACTCCAGAACATTCCCCTTGTTGTCTTTAAACCACTTCTGTGTCGCTTTTGTTGTATGCTTAAGGTCATTGTCTTACTGGAAAATAAATATTCTCCCAAGCTGTAGTTGTCTGGCTGACTGAATAAGCTTGTCCTGGAGGATTTTCTGATATTATTTTGCTTTCATTTTACCCTCTACCTTTACAAGCCTCCAAGGGCTGCTGAGAAGAATCTCCACAGCATGATGCTGCCACCACCATGCTACACAGTGGGGATGGTGTGTTTTTGATAGTTTTAATTTCATAGACTAAAACTATGACTACAATATTCTTTGACAGCCTTTTTTCCATGACAAAACCTAGACTAAGACTAACAAAAATAGATCTTTGATGACTAAAACTGGCAAAAAGTGAGTTTAGTTTTCATCAAGATGACTAAAACTAGACTAAAATGTAATGTAGTTTTCATTGGACATTCAAAATCTATGATATTTCTCCACTGTGGGTAAATCTGTCTAAAAACAATGCAGCTATAGCTATTCTGCCTCTCAGCTGCAGAAAGCAGGGACCCCAGTTTTGGAAGAGTGCATAGAACACACTACCATTATCTGGTACCAGATATAGGCAACAGAATAAATGCTTGGACTAAAGGTAAAGACTAAAATATAAGGACTTTTTATGGACTAAAACTAGACTAAAATGTTTATGAGTTTTCATCGACTAAAACTAGACTAAAACTGAAAATGGTAGAAATGACTAAAATGTGACTAAAACTAAAAGACATTTCATCTAAAGACTAAAACTAAGACTAAAATTAAAAATAGCTGCAAAAACAAACACTGGTTTGTGGTGATGTGCAGTGTTCTGTGTCCACCAAGTCATGTCTGATGGCCAAATAGCACCATTTTGGTCCCATCAGACTCCAACATGCCTTTTGGTGTGCTCTAGTTGAGACTGAATATGAGTTTTCTTCAACAGTGTCTTTCTCTTTTCCACTCTCCCTTAAAGCTTTGACATTGATGTATGCAGAGTCCCTCCCTCCCATCTTAGCTGCTGAAGCTTGTAACTCCTTCAGAGTAGTCACAGGTGTCTTGGAGTGTTCTTTTGTCTTCATGATGTAATGGTAGCCAGGAACACTGATTAACCAGTGACTGGACCTTCCAGACTCAGGTGTCTGTTTACTCCAATCACTTGAGTCACATTCACTGCACTCAGGTGATCCCCATTGTGAGACTACTAGCACCAATTGGCTGGACCTCTGTTAGGTCAGTGTTGTCAATCTCGAAGAAGACCATGAGTTGAAACGCGTCTGTTGTGGCTACTGCCTTGCCCAGAAAATAAAGATCATCCCCCTCAACAACATCAGTTTATCCTGAATTCGTGATACGAGTCAAAATAGGTGTAGGTAGATGTCTGTTCAAAATTGTCCGGCCTACTTGGTGCTGACTTTCATATAGATGTTTTGGAATGTACTTTAAAAAAAAAAGCACAAGTACCCCCAAAAAATATTCAATTACAGTAATTTGATTAACTGTATTTAGTAACTTTCCATCCCCAACAATGACCATCATAGCAGATTCCAGACTTGACAAAAAACAAAGGTATTTACCTTTAAATTTTAACCATATCCCATCTGTTAACATGGACCAACAGCCAGTGGGAAATATTTATATTTATCTAAATGTTTTGGATTCACCCCCAGGCAGCTGTTGCTTCATGTCCATCTTAATATACAGACTGTGGTCACATGAGGTGAAAGTGTTTCTGTGAAGGCCAAAAAAGATCTTTAAGAGTTAAGAGGCATCATTTATGTTCATTTCCAGAGAAAGACACAAAAACTCGTATGCCTTAATTAATTAGGCTGGTGTAATTGATATTATGTAAAAGAGTCTGTTGTTTTCTCTTTGCGTTTGCAGTAAAAGATGGAAACACAATTCATGTGCATGTGACAAATTACATGAGTGACAAGGCCTGTCTGTTTGTAGCTGCACATCCGCTGGAGCGTTACTCCTCAGAATATTGCCTATCATGGCTCTTATTAAAGTAAACAAGTAATTAATTGACAGGGCCATGTTTCCAATTCCCTCCTATTATTTCGGGGGCGATGTCACACTCTTGGGAAAACAGTTGCAAACTGTTTACTCACATCGGTACCCCTGGTTCAAACAAAAGCCTGGCAGAAATCATCAGGAGAGAAAATAATCACAAAGGTTTAATTGTTTTGTTTTTCTTTGCTGTGATTTTGAGATTTTTCATCCTGGTGTTCTGTATTAAATAGATTAATGAAGCACAAAGGAGAGGCTTCACAGGAGTTGTATTAGCTGTTCTTGCCCTGAACCCTCCAAGAGAAATGTTTCACTTGGTTTGATTATCTTCAGGTGCCCGGCCATAACACATTTGCAGACTTTTTGATGATTACAAAAGGGCCGGTACACTTTAGATCAACCAAGAAACAGCTGTTTATTGCACTTCAGCATTGTATTCATTTTCCAGCCACAGATGCACAAAACATAGACAAATGCCACCCAGCCAATAACAAGCGAGTTTGCCATGACTGCTCCCTCTTCTTTCTTCTTCTTGGCGATTTGCTGACCAACTACATGCATACACCACCTACTGTATTAGACTGTGTGAAAACACCTGTTTGCTCCGGCACAGAATGATAATGTGAAAGCAGGCTAGCAGGGGAAAGGGGAGCACTCGTGCTCTGGCATGCTACAAAACAATTGTGCCTAATGTGAAAGCCCCCTTACACTCCACCTCTCCTGTTTCTAGCTCTGTGGAAGAGAGGATGCTTTTATTTACTTTGATAGTAGCAGAAAGGTTGGAGTTGTTCAATTATCGAGCACTCAATTGCAGTCTCTGTCCACAGAAACAGGCCCAGAATGCACCGCCGGCACCTTTCCAAACAGTGAGAGTAAATGTTGTGGAACTGGTGTACAAACCTGGCTGTTATTGCGTCCACCAAATGACACAGGCTGCAGCGTCTCCAAACTGAAACGATTTTGTTCTCATCAGCCGATTGCTGCAAGGATCTCTGACACTTAAAGGACATTTCTAAAGCAGTAACTCACAGTGGAGGATGGCTGGGGCAGAAGCCAGCCAAACACCACAAGAGCTAATGGGAGGAATTATATAAGCAGCCAACATCTGTTAAGCCTTCCTAACCCTGGTCAGAAGCCAGTTTGGCCTTTGTTTCTGTTAAAGCATCAAACTCTTAGTGTAAAGATACTGCTGCTCTATCACTATACTCTGTCAGAGATTTCTTTTGTCTTTTATTCAGCTGATATTTCATGTCTTGACATGACATGACAGAAGAAAATATTGACTACAGCCTCTGGCTGTTTGTTTCAGAAGAACACTCTAGATCTGTGTAAGACCTTTGATTCTCTGCATCTCCATTTGCTTTCAGACAAGTTGCCATACGTCCATATTGATATTTTTACCCTCATATCTGTTCCTCTCTGTTTTGGCAGAATTCTTGCAATTGTGTTCAAATCAAACCAAAAAGGAAAATGAAAGGGGGTTCCACAAGGGCCAATATCGAGTCCCCATGCATTCACTCTACAGTCGAACAACTCCATGATTCATGCTGCTGATGCCATTCTGGCTGTCTTTACTTGTTTCAAATGCCAAAACAATAAAATGCACACAATCCACAAGGGCTCATACAATTAAATCAACTAATTCTACTGTGCAATCACTTGATATTTATTCAAAACAGCCCAGCAATTACAGCTCCTGTAATGAGCTTTTAGATGGTCATGAAACGGAATGAAATCAACACTGACGTCTCTTTATAAAATACAGAAACAAATGATACCATCAGAAAGACAACTTGATATATCTCTCTGTTTATTATGTCTTCATCTGCTTTCAACACATAGGTGATGATGAATCTGTCAACAGAAAGAACAGCCTTTTTAAATTTGAAGAATTTCAATCAGTACAATTATCTTTTATTCAAAAAAATTGATCAGCTGTATTAGTCTGACCCTCAGTCAGCCTCAAACTGGCCCTGCTGTTCTGAACATCCTGCAGCCTTTCCCAGACTTAGGGTCATTTTTATTTGACTTTACACCTTGAGAAACAAAAAAAAGCATCCATTTAATTCCTGCACATGATGTTGTCAAATTCCTGATCCAACTAAGAGCAGAAAAGACAGCAAACAACAAAGTCATTTTCATATAATAGTGATTTTTTTTTAACTACGAATAATTGGCTACAGGTCTCATAGTTGATGAAAAATTGACTTTTTTCCATAAAGAATTGTCATTAGAAATAGCTCGTTTGAAATAATACATATATTCAATGTGATGTTAGTTTTGTACTGTTATTCAAATTTTACAATTACTGTAGTAGAAACAAGGTATTATGCATGCCTGTTGACAGTTTCCGCCCCAGGCAGCGTCCTCAACAAGCTAGCTGCAAGCTAGCTAACTAGCAGCAGTGGCTAAAAGTTTTGCGGCTGAGGGAAAGAGGATTTCCTCCCCTCTCTCAGCTGTGTGGATTTATTTCAGACAGACACTATTGCAGGACGGGTCTCTCCCCTTAGTTTGCCAACTACGTCTACATCTTTATCCGTACATAACCACCGTATGAGATCGTTCACAGATTAAAACACTCCACTTATTTGGCTGAGGAAGTGCGAGTGCTGTCTGCAGCAGTCCGCAGATACTCAGAGAGGGAAAAGTCCGCTGCTGCATGTCTCCTTTGATACACTGATTTTATTTTGCTGTCTCACGTCACATTTATAATGAAAATATAATCCCCCTCACCCTTGTTATGAGGCTGCTCATCACAAGAGCGTCTTTATAATATACAGTGCTTAACAAATTTATTAGACCACCCTAACCCTAACCAAAGTAAGGTTTATGCCACAGCTGCCCTAAATTAACAGCATTGGTAATTACCAAAGTCATTTTTTATGTTTCTGCAATGGTTGATACACCAATATGTAGAAGCTCTTTAAACCAAATGATATTTTTAACGCTAAAATATCATTATTATTGTTATCCATGAATTTTCAAATTTACTGATTTACAGAAAAACTGAAAAAAATAGTAAAGCACATTAATATTTCTTGATTAATATGTCAAATGATAGTTATTTACTTGCATTCCTGAACAGAAAAATGAGTTTTAGTGGTCGAATGTTTTGCTTGATTAATTTCTGACTTCTCAGAGAAGCGCAGTGAGCCGGCTCAAATTTGGGTGAATTCAGTTTAAAACTCCTCATTCCTGTTCAAAATGGTAAAACGTGGAGAGCTCACTGAAAATGAAAGAGTCAGTATTAAAGCACTTCATGATGCTGGATGGTCTCTGAGACAAATATGACAGGTGGTCTAATAAATTTGTTAAGCACTGTATATAATAATATTATTATATAGTGTAATATAATATATATTATTATATAAATATGTGTATTTATAATTGCTCCAGTCTAAACTCTCCATTTAATAAAATCAAGGTAGCAATAAATAAAAAATGATAAAAATTCATCACTGTAACAGCATATGCCCCATATTTAACCTTATTTTAATCTCATAAGATGAATTAACTACAAATGAACTATCTGCCACATTAATAGGCCCCTGTATAAAGTATGAAGGGCTGATATCAAGCAGAAATGTATGTTAAAGTCCACATGTGTGTAAATAAGTTTAAAGAAAAAAAAATCTAAAATGGGAACACAGGCCAAACATTTTGATCATTATTTTAAAGGGTTGCAGGAAAAGTCCAAATGGTGCTTTAGAGTGATCTGGGGATATGAGGAAATAAAAACGTTTGGCACTGAAAATGTTTGCTGTTTTAAATCAACATGTTTTAACACAAATGTTCATAATTGTGTTCCTATTTAAAGGTAATCAGGTCTTTGTTGTTTTTGTTAAAGATATATTTTTATTAAATACAGAGACTTGTCAATAGTTTGATTGCAGAAATGCTTTTTTTCTGTAACTGTGAAAGTTTTGCATAAAATTGCCCTATATCGATCCTGGGCCCCATTTCAAATTGAATCGAAATCGTATTGTGGCAGTTTTTTTCTGATATCGGAAAATATTGTATCGTTGTCCAAAATATCAATGTCGTATCATATCCGGATGAAACTGGTGATTTACACCCCTAATATATATCAATAATTCCCCAATTTATGAGCAGTATTTTTAATCGTAATTTAATTCCCTACTTTTCACATTTTTTATGACTTAAGGATATTCGAAATCATCAAGGTTTAGTGTACATTTTTATATAGGAGAAAATCTGCAGACCTCATACTGCTGGGCCAGTTGTGATAAAATATGATATGATCTTGCAGGCCATGTATTACTATAACTGCGACTGGATTTGGCCCCTGGGCCTTGAGTTTGACACCCCTGGTCTACAGGTTCATACAGTGTATGTCCTCGAAAAGTAGACATTTTCCTCTTTTAAACAGCTTAATAATGTACTTGCCATTATAGTTTTTCCTCTGAGGGACTCCTCTGATTTTTTTTCTTTCACTCTTCAATTATGCTACAAAATTTCAAAACTAATGTTGAAGTGGAAAAAAATGTCTTCTGTTGATGATTTGTATGAAGGAAAGACAACAATGGACGAAGTAGAAACAAACCTATTGTGTGGAAAAATAAAGTGATGATGATTCCAAACAGGCATGTGTTAAATTTTAAAGAGCATAATAAGAGAAGGAATGTGAGACTTGTGAAGAGTATTTACTTTATGTGCTCATCAGTGAGTGTTTGCATTCTGCATGCAGGAGGAGTGCTTACTGTTTGAAGGTCCCTGGAGGTAAAATATGAGATGAAAGAATTTATTCTGTGTGATACTTTGAAGAGAAGGGCACTGTCTGTAGGAATACAGTCTGCTATAACTTCATTGTTTTCACCCACTCTGTTTGTCATGAAGAAGTCAGGAGCATGTTCACCAGCGCCTCACTTCTCTCAGTGTTTATGTGCCGCTTTAGAACAAATACAGTTCCACTGTGTAGACACCGGTGTGTGTGGGTGCTGCCGCACTGTGATTGATGGTGGCAGAGCCTGCAGATTTACCCGAGTCAGAAAACAGTAGCGTAAAGGGCTAGTCCACTAATTTAAAGTGACAGCCACTGACAAGTTGTTTTGAAGTGCTGAGGGGGCAAGATTGTGAAAAAAATAATCCCTTTCTCTTAGGCATGTTTTATTTTTGTCTATGTGAGTCTGCAGGCATTGATGTGAAAATTTCAAATAGAAGATTTAATCCAAAGCAGATGGACATCTCAAGGGTGCTGCAGTCTAAGAAGATAAGCTGCAGGCCAGACATTTTATTGTGCATTCTCAACACGATTACGTTTTATATTTCGATTGCAAGATAGATGTGATGCCGCTTTCTGTTGGTGCTTATGGTCAGGGCTGCTGAATCCAAATCTTGACCACATCCACTGTGTGTAAAGAGGGATGAATTAAAACAAGTAGTGTCAGAGGGAAACATTGGTATAACCAGTCATATTATCATTTTCCCTCTTTTACCACAATCCCTTGTGGTCTAAATGAAACATCTGTGCAGTGCTTTGGTCAAAATATAAATGGATCAAGCACCAGAGGACATTTTTGACCCTGTTTAAACCAGATCTTAACGGCCTGTCTCACAATAGTTGGTTTTGAATGAAAATGAGGTCCCTCTCCTCTGTGTGGTGTGCCAATGAGTATGAGTACAATATGAGTACAGCTGCATGCTTTAATGGCAACTAGCCATCATGCCCCAGGCAGAACCATGGCTGCCAGAGGCAACACAACGGTCCAGCTGTATATTTTTGTAAATGTTTCCTCCATTTAAAAAATTCAACTGGAAGTTTGGTGCAACAGTAGCCTAATGGTTATGTCTGCGCACCCAAAAACTTTAAAACAAAAAAAAACTTTGAATGCAGACCAGAGTTGAGTTCAGACTTGAGTTTTTTGTCTCTGGCCAAAATGGCCTTTAAAATTTCTGCCATTTAGAACAGCTACTGGACATTTTGTTTTGGATAGCCATGCAACCAATAACCTGCATTTAACAATGATAAATACTGAAATAGAAATACTGTGATACACTTCATTTTTTTGATTCGCTTTGTTTAAAGTCCCGATAAAGTGATAATAAATCTTTATTTAAGGTTTATTGTATGACACACCACTGTGTTATGAACCACCAGGACAGATTTCAGTCATGATAAACCTTTACAAGTTTATTAAATTAAGCTTTAAAATCATGAACAATGAGGCACTAAAATCTGCTCTAGGGTGTGTGGGCGTGTCTGTTGAATGAGCTGAAGCCATGCCCACCCACAAGAAATAACACATAAACAACAGCAGCACTTAGCTTCACATTAGCACAGTTAGCTCTTAGTTAGCATGATAGCACATTAGCTGCTCCCAAAATACAGCAGCTTACAGCTGCCAAATACCATCCTCCACTGACAACATCAACAGAGTTATGTGTGCCATATGCATTTGATTCTAGTCTCTCCAGGATCACAGACATGTTCTTATTGCTGTTTTATTATCTGACTGTGGGCATGTTTGGCCCAGGAGCTGAGAGTGGAGTGCCTTAAAACAGAGCCATGGCACATTGTATTTCTGCAGGGACATTGTCTGTGTGTGCTGTATGGTACGCTTGAGAGGCCAAATGACACACACAACAGCAACAAATCATCTCTGCAATCACACACACATCACACCTCGGTTAGATTGCTGTGGTGAGCATGCACCAGAGGACGGACATTAGCCTGTTAGTCAGTGGCTTGTGATGTCCTAACCTATGGCGTATGAAAGTAACCATAAGAGAAAAACATCACACATCAGCTGTAGCTGTCTGCAGATGAGCTGGGATGTGAGTCGGCTGTGAGGGATGGGAACTTTTTGAAGGCTTAAGTGGTTTTATCTTGGTAGGGAACGTGTTTTCATACACCACATTAAGAGGATGTTTTGCAGATGTAGAAACATTTCCAAGACATAAAACAGGATCACAGGAGGCTTGATGAAGTCTGTTATTGCATTGTTGAATTTGGGTTTCGTGTGAGTCATGTTGCAGTGCAAAGAGTCATTTCTGCCGACCCCTGCTAATGCGTCTCCTTTACTGCTGCATGTTTAAATACATAAAAGAGACAGCAAGGGCAGAGGGTGTGCATATGTTTGTAAGTGATAACTGCCAATATTATTTATTTCTCTCTTTTCTCCCTTCAGAGCCTTCACTCTCTTATTTCATATCCAGACAAAACACTGACGTCCAACCATGCTGAATAATGAGTTAGAAAAGTAGTGGTCCATGTGTAGCTTTTAAGTGATATTAAAGTGGTCTTTGTCTCACTGAACACAAAGTCAACTCTATAGTATGTCTCGTAAAAACATTTGGCTGTGATGCATTCAAACCTTTATCCAGGCAGCACTGGTGACCATAACATTGTCAAAAGTACTTGAAAAGCTCACTTGTGAAAGTTTGGTTATTGCAAACCTTGAAGTGAAGTTTAATGAATCGTGCCATGGAGTGTTTTTCTTCCCAAATGTATATGACAGAGATAAACTGAGCAGCACCTTTGAAGGACACACATAAAAGGCTTTTAAAGCTGTCTTTGCCCATGTAAATCTAACATTTTAGACCCAGCCAAGGGCTGTAAAGAGGAGAGTGCATGCCTTATACTGCTGCACTTCTGCTAACTTTAGTCGCAGTTGTAGCAGACATTGTGAAAAAAGAAACTGTTGTATGAAATTATAAGTAGTGTTTATTATTATTTACTACTAAAATGGTCTTTTGTTGTCACAAAGACAAGTTATAAGGATCAAGATTTTTTGTTATTACCTGAAAAAATAAATATGTTGTGCAGTGAGAAGTTTTAGCATTGCAGAGATTATACAACTCAAAACAGCAGTCAAGAGGATGTCCAGACAAAATGAAATCAAACAAAATATCCTCCATTAATTCAGGTCATAGCATAACATCATGCTTAGATGGACACCTGTTTTAAAAGTTTTAAATATCCCTTTATGTTTAAAATGCATCATCTTGTGCTAGCTTTACTCTGCATTGCTCAATAATCATTGACATTAATTCTTAAATAAATTCATGAAAAAGTATAATGGATGGATGGATGGATGGATGGATGGATGGATGGATGGATAGAGGAATTGATGGATGGAGGGAGGGACGGTTGGATGGATGGATGGATGGATGGATGCATAGGTGGATGGATGGATGGGTAGGTTGATGGATGGATGGATGGATGGATAGATGGATGAATGCTTTTTAAATCCAGAGGGAAAAAAACTGAGAACATGAATTGTATTAGTATTTTCTCAATTAAATGTCATATGCTTCCATATAATAACATTTGCCGAGTATAATGGCTTTTGTAATAATACATTTGTTTTTACTTGTTCTATAGAAAATTACTGGAACCTTGTATTAGATGAAGAATTTCAGTAATAAATCTTGTGTCTGTCACTGGTAGGTATCATGGATCATGAATGCATGTCTGACGTAACAGAAACTTTAAATACTGGTTCAATTTTCTGTGAGTAATGAGCATTTTAATGGTGGGCAGACCTCCCTCCGTCATTGAATTGCATTCATCATCAGCTGCATCTTCCCTTTTTGCATAAGGTACCCTGCATGACACATCTGAGAAGCCTGAAGGCCGCATCTACGCATTGATATCTATGGTGGTGACGTCAACATATGAGTGTTCAGGATCACACTTGTAGTGTGGCAAGACTGTCAGCCAAGATGAGACAAGATTTGTTTTGCATAGTCTGATATGGTGCCAAAATATTGTGCTGTCTAAGCCGGGCTTAAAACATACCACTTTTGATCTAACATTTAACCGAGTTAACCAAAATTGTAATTACAGTGAATGTAGTAGGTAGCTGACAGCTAGCCAGTTTTAGCTTGTTTATTGTAAAGTCGTGTTTGTCAGTGAGATTTGGAGTTCTGAGAGTTGAGACTCTGGTAGTTAGTAAATGAATCTGTTAGGGTGTGGTGTGCCATGTTGGTTTTCTGGTTGCACTCTACTCACTATAAAAACAAAACTCTTAAATCTGTTATTATATTTTTTACATGCGTGAGGTCTCTCATATTTCAAAATCTTGTGCGGCACCAGTGTGCATTGCAGAAGCTAGCAGAGTCAAATCCTGTTCTTACATGATAAGAAGGATCTCAGACAGCCTGAGCCAGAGAGTATCACCATCTGTGCTTCAGAGAGCTTGTTGAAAAACATGTATTAATGCAGCTTTGACCTTCAAAAAGCCCTTACAGGGCAGCAACAAAGCAAAGACCGGCTATGTATACAAAAAAAATGTGTATTATTTGAAGATTTTTCAACACAGACATGTATTTAGTCATGGGTTTTGCAGCCATTGTGTCCTCTGAAGAACTTGTGCTCACTCTGTTGCTTTGTTAAGTGGTGCTGTATTGAAGCTGCAGATACAAAAGTGCTTTTGTAGCATTTTTTTCTCCCCTTAGGAGCCAGCCAGAGCAAAAAAATATTCTCAACACAGCCAGAACAAAGAAGATGAAACTCAAAATTTAGAGATGAGAACAATCATGGAGGGTTGAGCCTGCCTTTTGCTGCAGCAGTAAAGAATAAAGAACTGACCATTTTGGCTGAGATTCACCTACAGATTAGAATGAAATTATTAAACCCCTATGAAAATGTTGTCTTTGTAATAACTGGATATTTCCAACACAGCAAAGAATTTTAACACAGCTTTTCCACCCTAGTTTTATTTTGGATGCTCACATTATTTTATGTTGCACACAAAATTATTTCACAAAAACCCCAAACTACCCAGGGTCTAAATTATTAGCCCCCTTGAGAATTGACCTTTTTGTTAAGCCATTGTTGTGCAATCATGTGTTTTTACTTCGTAATGCTTGAAGCTTGTAAAATCAAGTTAAAACTGAGGGTTATCTTCCAATTTATTCAATAGAAAAACTTCAGCTGTCACTGGAGAAAGCATAATTGCAAAACACACGAAAAAGCCAGTTTAGACCCCTGAAAAAGACGTTGATGCTCACAAGAGCAGAGGTAGGTCTAAAGACTCCAGAAAAACTGCCAATGAATGACTTAGCCAAGATTGGTAATGCAGTCTCAATGAAGACAATCACTAGAGCCCTGCACAGGACTGGACCAAGATGAACTCCACTTCTGCAGAAGAGACCCCTTCAAGCCAGAGTGGAGATGGATTGTGAATGCTGTAAGCGTGTCCTTTGGTCAGATGAAACTAAACTAGAGCTCTTTGGCCGTAGAGACATGCTAATGTTTGGAGAAAGAAGGGAGAGGCGTATCACCCAAAGAACACCGTCCCCACAGTGAAAAACGGCAGTGAGAGGATTATGCCGTTGGGCTGCTTCCGTGCATCTGGAACTGGAAATCTCATAGAGGTGAAATGAATCATGAGTTCAAGGTTATGTGAAGATTTTGAAAGCAAATTGGGTTTTTGCTTTGTCTTCCAACATGACAACGACCCACAACATACGTCACGACTGGTAAAGAACATCCTCCAGAGGACCAAAGTGAGCGTTACTGACTGGTCTGCTCAAAGTCCTCACTTAAAACCTGTTGAAAATCTATGCGGTGAACTGAAGACCAAGGTCCATGCCAAAAGACCATAGAATCTGGAGCTTGAGAGATTAACCACAGAAGAATTTGCTGAGATTCCTCATGAGACATGTCTGAGACTTGAGAACTACAACAAACGAATGCAGGCTAATACCGAGGGAAAAGGACTGACTATTAGCATCAGAGGGCTGATCAGTCTGACCCTGGTAGTTTTTATTTTTTGTGAAATTATTTTGTTTCTGTGTGCAAAGTAAAATAATGCTAGCATAAAAAATGAAAATAGGATATTTAGAAAAGATCCATGAAAAATGTCTGTTGAAGATGAATGATCAGTCTCTTTGTCTTGGATCTAAAAAAGGTCACACCAGGTGATAAACCCCTCAACTGGACCATAGCTTGACTCAGTGTGTCTTTCTGATTGTCCTTGATATCCAAGACAGCAAATAAATTCAGAAAGAGCCTCAACAGTGACATGTCAAAGCGATTAGTCAGAGAATTAATAGGCAACTGTTCTGAATATTGATTTAATCATCTCTTATGCACAAATGTCCCATTCTTGAACAGATGAGTGAGGTTTAGAGCACAGAGGACATCTGACGTGTCACCTTGGGATCTATGTGATTTAATGAGCGTTTTTTACTGTCGTCTGACTCTTTAATTTCCCAGCAATCAATCAGTTTATCATTGAAATGACAGGCACATTCATGTAAATATGTATGTTAATGAACATCATAATTTTACCATATTATATTTATGATATGCACATAAATTGGTGCTTAATTTTTGTGCTAAATATAACTATCACCTTTTTTCTGCACAGAAATTATTATACTGTAATAAATTGACTTGTATTAATAACTTTTATTAATGAAAACAGAGCAACAATGAACCCTGGCACTAGGCACTGCAAGTGGCACTTCTGTGAAGGAAGTTGCAGTGAAGTTTGTTGGACAAAAAGCTGCCTAGAGCAACTTTAGCGTGCTAGCACAGCACAGTCTGTTACACAGTGTTTAAAGATCAACCCAAATCCCAGGGCTAGAGTAGGAAAAACACTGAGAAAAGTTTCACTAAGTTTGAAATCCTCAGCGGGAAAACGGACTCTTAGTTTTACTCACTGTTCTGCTGTTTTTGGACCCCATGGAGCGAAGAATTGACTGAGTATCTGCATTTTTTCTCTCTCTTATTTCCTCACTTCTCTCCTTCTCTCTCTATCTCCTCATTCTCTGTCTGAAATTTTAGGATCTATTCATTATGGCATCCTTTTCTTTTTTATATTGTAGCTCCAGACACAGATTTCTCATTTTGCCCCCTTTGGGAGAAAAATACAAGCAGATTGGAATTTGAGTGGTCAGATAGCAATTAGAGACATGCCACTAAAGACTCTTGAGAGAAGAAGAAGAAGAATTTCAAATCATTTCTTGAGTTTAAGATCCAGAGAGAAAGATATTTTGACAACTAGCCTTGTTGTGAAGACTCTATATAGAACAATAACACAATGAGCAACACTCATAATGAAAATACATCTTCATGAATTCCCCTGAGAAGTCAAAAGATAATGTTTTTTGCCTCTTCTCCTCGACAATACATACAGTAAACTGAAGAGAAACTTCAGGCCCTGGAGCCACCAATTTTTACTCCACCATCCATGTGGGATGGATGAACACATTTTTTTCCAAGGGTGCATGGCGGTAGCAAGGGTGGACTTTTGCTTTTTAAAAGGAAGAAGTAAGATGGGCACCATGGTGTGGGTTTGCACAGAGTAACAATTCACTGAGGAAGACCACACCAAAAAAGACATAAATATAGATAGTTAAATATTCAGATGATTATAGAAATGGAGGGATAAGGGATGAGGGTAAGGCTGGGTTTATAAAACTATATTTAGAGACGTGTGATGATTTCAAACATTTGAAAAAGTTATTTTGAAAAATATTGCAACTATTTTCTCATCTTAAAGGTATTATTCCCCCATTGTTTCTTTCATCTAAAATCGTGGTTGCCAACTGGTCTAGCCTCAGGACCCACCAAAATCACTGACGACAAATCCAGACCCAAATTTCCACAAATTTTCAAAAATGCAGGTTTAAATAAATAAAAACGTTGCACTTAAGATCTTGGATGGAACAGAATTTATAGAAGGAACAATGGACAGGACAAAACTCACATGTTTTACGTGATAATGTCAATTTAAGCCAATTTTCCAGAAATCTTGAGAAATTACTTCATTAACATGGTAAAAGCAGCTCTTTATTGCAAGAAAAGGAGAAATCAGTTGAAATATTGATAAAACATTTAAATTTACCCAGTATCACAATAAAACAGAGTAAAATAAACGGTATGGTTGCATGTTCTTCATAGAGTTTTGCCATCATTTTTTTCACACACACCCGTAACCCACTGAAAACTGCTCTGCGACCCACTTTTGGGTCCGGACCCTCCGGTTGAGAACGACTGGTCTGAATTACAACGTTTTCGAGCACACACTTTATTGTGGGGCTTTGACAAAGCATTACACTGTTAGGCTGCATGGTGACAGACATGTTTTTGCAGCACCGCCAACTACAGTGGGCGAATTCTAACACCAATGTGATACAAATCTCCTGTGTTATCTTGTTAAATATATACCTCTCCTCTTCGGCACTGTGGCGGAGCGAGCATATGTGTTATACAGGGGTTGTGGCGTAATGGGGGATGGGGGCAAATTGAAGTGATAGGAGCAACAATTTTGGATTTTATAGAAAATCTGTACATATTCATGATTGTTTTATTGCACCAGTTTCGAACCAGTACACATAAGAAGTCTTCTGAGAGGTATCAAGAACAAATGGAGCAACGCTGCGGTGTGCAAACTGACACAGACAGACATGCTGCCAATTAAAGTAGTAAGATGTAAGTGACTTGATTGATTGATTGATTGATTGATTGATTGATTGATTGATTGATTGATTGATTGATCCAAGGATGCACACAAACAGAGAAAACCTGCAAAGAATGCTGACAGAGCTGTCCACATGAATTCATCTTTGTTTCAGATACACAAAGGCATTGGTGAGAGCTTCATCTGTTTTCATCATCTAATTTGGTTGAAAGTCATTAGTAAACAGGGTCATGTTTTAAACCATAGTACTGATGTTTGCAGCATTAGCTCTAGCTCAATCAATGCTTCAGTCGCAAATGGGGTATTGTCAGATTATATTTGTTTGTTTTACACTTCATAAAATTATTTTCAGGCATCTAATACTGACATTTCACATTTCTAAACTTTCCCTGTGCAAAATGTGCACTACACACTTAAATGTGGAGAATCTGTGGACTTGCATCCTGTAAGTAACCCGGTTGTTCCTGCTGTTGCCACACTAGTAGACCGTTAGTGAGATGGTCTAGTTGTTTCTGCAATGAAAAGGAAAGATTTAAATTTATCAAGGGCGCCGCATTACATTGTAGTTTTTTTATTTACCATGTTGGAAGCATTGAAAAAGGCTTTTTGCATAGTTGTGTGCATCTGTTTTTTTTTTGTTGTTGTTGTTTTTTTTTTACAAGAGTGACATGTCAAGAAAAATATTTAATGACATGTGTCAATGTGCTATTGTGATGCTGGCTAATTTGAATCTGTCACTCTCATACCAATCTATCAGAGGAAAACCCAGCCCACACACTTAGTGCATTCATTAAATCTCTATTAATCACAATTAATGATGGGGATGTCTCCCTCTCTCGCTCTGTCTCTCTCCCTCTCTTTCTCTCTCTCGATGTGTTAATGATGGTTAATGACTGCTTGACTTCTGCATGTTGTTTATCATAGTTCAGTTTGATAATCGGTTCCAGTTCACCCCCACACTGGTGCTTAATGATGCTTAATTGAAAACTTTGTTGACAAAGTGTATGACATTGAACCCTGGGTGCACTAATTGGAATAATTAGGCTTTGAAAACTTTACTTACGGGACCAAAGGCTCTTGGGTAAATGACCTCTGTTAGCCCATTCCTGGTGCTTCAGCGTAGTATCGCTCTTTTAATTGAAAGGGTAAGATGGTGGCTCTTTGACCAGCATGGGTGCTTCACAGTAGGAGTGTGTTGTTTGAACATTGGCCTTGCTTGTTACCCTGTGGTGTCTCCATGTTCAAGCCTTGTATGCCTCCAATGGTGTGTGTATGATATTAACTATTTCCTACTGTGCTCTTTGAGTTTCCATGTCTTTAAAGGAGTGCATGCTGGGTTGGCCTCCCAGAGGAGCCACATACTGTATGTGGATCTCACATCCATGTTACTCTCCCCCTAAGTGCTTTTATCAGTTTCTCGGCTTAGCAAAGTATTGATGTGTTCAATAAACACTTGATGGTCCGGGCAAGAGGAATGAAACACAAGAGTATTTGCTCTGATTTGATCACTTTTTTCTGCTAAAGGATGGAAAGTATGGAAGAAAGAGTGGGAAAAAATAAAGATGGAGAGATACGGATACTATTATTAAGGGTTACATATTGTGTCATGCAATATATCATGTGGCATTGGATAATGTGAGCTACACCTTTATGTACCTTACTTAATGGCATCGTATTTCTTACTTTACTGTATTAAACTAAATCATACTCAAGAAATGAGTATGAGCATTATTTGTAGTACGCATTATGACATGTACTGAGGTTTTATGCTGATTATAGTTGGTCACAGCTCTTATATTCCTCATCCTGCTCTGCAGATCTTTCACCAGGGGAACCAACATGTTTGAAAATATCAGTTCACCAGGAATGTCTACCAGCATGTGTCTGCACCTCAAATCCTTCACGCTTTCCTTAAATGTGCACACAGCTTTAGCAAATTTCCTCAATGTCCAAGCAAGTTGTGCACACCATGGCTTGGAGATAGAGGCCAGCATGTTCTCTCTGCAGCTAAAATGAGGCGGTGACAACAGCCAGTGAATGGCTGGGAAGGTAACTGGAGAACTTCTCTGGTTCATGCCTGTTTTTAAAACGCAGAAATAAACTTGAATGTGCACCCCTGGAATCATATTTTTCCAGTCCCCTGCATGCGGCTGTTTGCAGACTTTTAAGATGTTGTATTGATGTGCAGCTGTGGGTCAGTTTGCCTCAGACTCAGCTTCTCTTGAAATCTATTTTTTACTAAAACTAAGGGAGACAGGAAGCAGTCACAGGTGCACTTCACTGACCAAAGATCGATGCTGCTGATGCTCCCTGCCCCTGACTGGGACTCGGTCGCTGCTTTCAGAAGCGTTAAACTGATTTGGGTTGATGAACTGCAGCAGGGGTCACTTTGTAGAGGATCTGCTTCCTCCTTGACACAATTTAGCATAGCAAGATACTACAAGATACTACAAGATTTTATATTAATAGTCTATTTTTAGCTGATCCCCATCATCTGAACATATTTTTGTCAGCAGACATTTGACTGAGTGGGCTGTTTATTTTCTTTAATGGGAACCTTTAGTGAAGCTTACATCTTTACATTTTATCTTTCTGTTATAATCAAGAAATCTCAGTTTATTTATGTTGTTATCACAGAACATGAACATTTTTTTTTTCACTTTTAGCACTTATTTTCTCAAATCTCAAGAAAAAAACACCAAAAAAGCAACAAAAGCAACTGATTACACTGATTCCAATTAAAGTTCACTGAAAGAATGAGACCACGTTATGAGCAGGTAAAATAAGCTTCCTCTGAAGGGTGGCTAGGCTTAGCTTTGGAGAAAGGGTGAGGAGCTTGCACATACTGGGAGATCCCAGAGCAGAGCCGCTGCGCCTTTGCACCATCAAAAGGAGTAACTTGAGGCAGTTTGGACATCTGATTAGGATCACTTCTGGTCACCTCCCTGTGGAGGTCTCCCAGGCATTTCTAAGCTGGAGAAGACCTCAGGGCAGACTCAGAACTTGCTGGAGGGATTATATCCTGTCTGGTCTGGGAAAGTTTCAGAGACCCCAGGAGTAGCTGGAAAGTGAAGAAGAAGAAAATGGATGGATGGAAGCACCTTATACGACCCAGCTTCAAAAATTCTGAAATATCCCTTTAACTGCTCACCTCAGCTATCATAATGTTATTTTCCACTGTTGTGTGGAAATATATAACCCATGGTCCCTATTTCAGAAGACTTCTCGTCCTTCTTACAGCACTTCCCATAAAAGTTATCTACTGAGGTGCAAGTCACAAATATGGCGTAAATGTCCTGAAATTTTCTAGAAAATGTCATTAGTGTGGGAGGCATGGTGGTGCTGTGGGCAGCACTCTCACAGCAAGAGAGTTTTTAGTAGGAATCCCTGGCACATGGGACCCTTCTCTGGACTTTGCATGTTCTTCCCATACATGGGTGGGGTCTCTCTGGGTTTTCCTGCTCCCTCATAGCCTTGCAAATCAGGTGATTTGTCCAGATTCCATGTCCATTATCAGGCTGATCCATCTAGCAACGTGACAGCCTGAAATGACTGTGCCAAGTCTGAAAATGGACATAACCAATCAGCGTCATTTGAGGAGAATGAGGTGGTAACTATAGTTGCACTTGGAGAGCGTAGCAATGGCTGCTGCCTCTGTAGCATTTAGCTTGGATGTAGCTCTAATATAGGGGCAGTTTTATCAGAACTAAACCACCTTTCTTTATTAAGAAAAGCACCGAAAGCTTTTCATGATGGAAATGATGTTTTCACTCTGCTTTGGCGTGAATTTGTAATAGTTACAAGAGCGGTTTAACTGTACTTTGAGTTGGTATATAAGCAGGTATAGGAGCTTTAGTGTAGCAGCAGTTGTATCCAGACTAGGCCACATTTCATTTTTAAACAAGAAATTAAAGTCAAACCAAAATCTTCTCTTGGCAGAGAAGATGTTTTTGCATTTCTCCCAATCGGCTTCACTATGAGTTTCAGCCACCAACAAGCTCCACTGCTCATAAACCAAGGTGGCGCCTGTATGTCGAGCTTTGAGTTGCGCATGCCTGGAAACCACATTTTGTCTTGTCGCTGTGATTGGCCTGTAATGAATGTGACAGACAGAATGTTCGTCCAGTCACCTTTGGAAGATTTCTTGAAAAGTCCTGCCTTCCCCAGGCACTTTGTATGTGAGGTTTCCCAGATGAATACAAAATATAACCAGGTAACGAATATATGAAAAAGTATATCTGGTGTGTCAGGCTAGCTTCCCCCCATGAACCAAATACACACTTTGGTGACTTTAAATTGCCCGTAGATGTGAATGTGACTTGTGACTGCTTGTTTGTCTGCAGTCCAGGGCATACCCCACATCTTGTCCAATGACAGCTGGGATTGACTCCCATTGCCCATTGCACTCTGCATGGGTTAAGTGGATAAAGGATGGATGGATGGAGTGTCAGGACTGCACATGTGGAAGGGGCTATTGTAAATTCTTGTTGCACAAATTATCAAGGACAATCCTATATTTTCTAGGTCCTGCTTGTTCTCTCACAGCAACATTTCCTGACCCTCCGGTCACACAGACTACAAGAAACTTCTCTTAGATCTTTTTTTCTATGTCTTGATAGAACATTATCGTCCATCATGTTTCCCAGTGAGGCTAACACCACCGAGACAGCTCGAGACCGCTGATGTTGCATGCTTTGTGTAAAGTTAGTAACTGAGCTGTCAACCCGGTATTCTTCTCATTTAAGGAGCTGACAGCCGACAGTCGTCTCTGAGCAACAAACTCATTTTAGCAGAACACCTCTGTCTCTCATCTCCCCTCTCATCGTCTTCCCTCTCGGCTCATTTCATTTGACATTCCTCGTCTGTGCACTCATATTCCTGCTCCCTTCATCTCCTCTCCTCTCTTTCTCTCTTTTTTCTGACCTGGGATCTTCTTTCCTCTGTTGTATGATTCTCCTGTCATTCCTTCATCGAGCCAGCTTTTCTCACCCTCATTTTCCTTATTCTCAAACCCTGCAGCAAGCTCCCAGATGACCCACTGTCCCTCAACACCTCTCACAGAAACAGTTTAAAGGTGTATCAAGTCACTTGTGAACTCTTTCAGATTGTGCTTGATCATCTAACCCACACCCCTCTGCATTTTAATTGGCTGCAACTGCAGTAAAACAGAAGCCTAGTGGGACATAACCTGACTTTATGGAGGCCTTATAGCTGTGCACGGAGAAGACTGCAGAATCAACACAATATAGGGAGTTGCAGAGCATTTAGGAGCCTGATAAGTGAGATTTTTATGGTCCAATATAGCAGAAAATAGCCATAATATATCTAGAAGGGGTTTGATAAGCAAGCTGATCAATACCAATGACTCACTGATCAGTTTGCCAGGTGCTGAGATAACACGCTTTCAAAACTCACAGTGGAGTCTCAGTTTAGAACAGCCCCGCCATCTATTTGAGTTAGAAACGATCCCTGTACAGCTGCAGCGGTGCAGCAGCACAGTGTGAAATCTCTTAACAGTCCATTTTCACTCCAGTAGGGATATCATTTATAACATTAGGGCCTGCTCATTAAACCTGTTACAAATAGATGTTCCTGTCAAATGAAGTCAAATGAACTCCTAAAAGCCCAATTTTTAGGTGTTGCATGGCACAAACAGTGAGGCCTTGGTGTTATATTCGAACATGATGCATTGTTTTTGTCTCCAAGGATGGACATCACGGTGACGATTTGCACCTTCACCTGATTTAGTTTTGCTGTAAGGTTTATCAAGGAGGCTCGTGTCTGATAGAGTGAGAGATCTACATAAGCTGTTGTCAATGAGCAGGTCATTATTCTAATGTACCTAACCATTTAGAGCTTCAAGGACTATAGGTAATCATTTAAGCTCAATCCTCTACTGCACTGGAAGCCAGTGGAGAGCAAACTTAAGTCTCGTTACACACTATATGGACAAAAGTATTTGGCCACCTGACTATTACACCAAAAGGGGCTGTAATGACATTGTATTTAAATACATGTACTCTAATATGGAGTCCCCCGCCTTTTGTAGCTATAACAGCCTCCAGTCTTTTTGGAATTATTCATTATCCCATTCATCCTGTAGAGCATGTGACAGTGGTGCCCGCAGCCCATTTTTGATTGCCAACCCAAAAATTCTTTAAATTAAATCAAATATAGCCCTCAATAGAGAATGAAGCTTGTGCTACGCTGTATTATTCTTATTAGTTTTAGCACAAGGCAGTGCTACCATGCTAATACTGTAAACAAACATTTTGATAAGAAGGATTTATCGCAGGACTAAATTGAGATGACACTATAAAAAGTAAAAATATTGGCAACCAAAATAAAAAAATTACCTTGATTTAGAACACACTAGTGGATTACAGCAGCAAATAGCAGCACCAATGATGTTCCAGGGGCAGAGCCAGAGCTGACTAGGGCCCCCTGAAATCTGATTGGCCTCCCCAAAACCTTAAAAGGATTTGCTATTTGGCTTGTCAGCCATCAACTAGCCATTTAAGCATCCCCAATCTCTGAGCATATCTTAACCAACATTAGATTAGTTTTAGTAACTTTAATATCAAGGTGAGATAAATAAAAGTGACTCCACCATCCTTATATATTTCTGTAAGTGGCCCCTAAAGGAAAAAGTTTGGACACCACTGATGTATGAGGTCAGGCAAATGTTGGACAAGACGGACTGGCTCGCAATCTCCAGTTTCAAGGTTGGTGGGGTTGTGGTCAGATCTCAGTGTATGCCAGGTAAGTTCTTCCACACTGAACTCATCAAACCGTGTCTTCATAATCCTTGCTTTGTGCACTGGGGCACAGTCATGTTGGAACAGAAAAAGGCCTTCTACAAACTGTTGCCACAAAGTTGGAAGCATAGCATTGTCCAAAATGTCTTGGCATGCTGAAGCATTAAGAAGCGTAAGAATGCCCTTTAGTGGAGAAAAGGGGCCTAGTCCAATACCTGAAAAACAGCCCCATGCCATTATCCCTCCTGTATCAAACGTCATACTCACCCATCTGACTGCCAAACACAGACGTGTGATTTGTCACAGAGCAGGTTTCCACTGCTCCACAGTCCAGTGGCTGTGTGCAATGCACCACTCCATCTGATGCTTGGCATTAGGCTCTATGATGTTAGGCTTGCATGCAGCTGCTCGACCATGGAAACCCCTGTGGAAGATCAGAAGGAGTCGGTGACTTTTACTCACTATACGCCTTAGCAGTCGTTGACCCCTTTCTGTGATTTTACGTGGTCTTTCACTGTTTGGCTGCATTGCTGTTGTTCCCAAACACTTCCAAGTTCTATTAATATCACTTACAGATGACTGTGGAATATCCAGCAGGGATAAATCTATCATTGCAAAGGTAGCATCCTATCACAGCACCATGCTTAAAGTCACTGAGCTCTTCAGAACGACCCATTTTGTATCATAAATGTTTGTAAATGAAGACTGCATGGCTAGGTGTTTCATTTGTGGCAACAGGTCTGATTGAAAGAACTGAATTTGATTATTAACAGATGCTGCCAAACACTTTTGTCCATATAGTTTATAAATTACAGCTTTTGTTTTTTGTCATCTGACGGGCTTACCAGCCATCACTCATCCATCAGCCACCTTTTTAAACCTTTCTTTCTTTCACCATGCTGTTCTCTTTCCAGCTTAAGTCGACTAATAATGTGTGATCATCCCACTATCAAGGCTGCTTCCGTAGAGTTGCCATGGCAACGCTTAGTCCGTGCGGTAACAGCCACTGCAGAGAGAAGAGAGAGGCAGAAAGCACACATAGATGAACACATGAACACACACCAGTTAGCCTCCCCAACCACCCGGGCAAACTCACACTCATTTGCTCTAACAGCCAGTGGGAGTGTGAGTTGTTATAGATCCCCCCAGTCAAAGTCAATGATCTTAAAGCAAGGTGATAACTCACTACTTACCCATGATGATAATGCATGTAGCTGCTCAGCAGCTGTTTTACAGACGTAGCCACAGACACAAGAAGATGCACTAACCATATGATACAGTAATACATGGTTACAAAGGCAAACACATGATGTATTGGCAATTCCAAGATAACATGGAGTAGTAGCAGGAGTCTTCTGTAGAAATGTCTGAGTTTACATCAGTGCAGTCTTGAATATGTGCAGGAAGTGAGTTCCAGAGGGAGCAGGCAGCTATGGTTAAGGCTCTGTCCCCCCAGGCTTGGTGCTTGGTTCTAAGTGGTGAAGAGAGGAGGCTGATGTTAGAGGAAGAGAGGCTATGAAAGGAAGTAAGACGATGGAGGAGGTCAGTGAGGTACGAGGTAGTCCTGTGGTCGAGGGCTTTGTGTGTGTGGAGCAAGATGTTGAACTGGATGTGGTTTGGGATGGGTAGCCAATAGAGAATTTGAAGAACAGAGCTGTGATGTGGAGCGGGTGTGAGGAGGCGTGCATCAGAGTTCTGGTTATATTGATGTTTATTAAGGACTTTGATCACATACAGTAAAGGTTGTTAATGCACATAGACATGTTTTAGCTGCCAAGAAAACTTATCAGCCTGCCCACTCACTTGCTGCAAATATTCAGACTGTTACCTGCTAGTTTCGCACATCAGTCAGCTCAGACTTCATGCAGACTTGAACAGGGGTGAAAGGAAGGAAAGCTCTCTTGAAATGCAGCATTATGCTCAGTTTAAATTTTCTGTTTTCACAGGGAAATCTTGGTAGTTGTGTTGCATTTTTACAAGACTTAAAGGAATATTTCCATGTTTTCTAAAGGAATTTCCCTTTAAGTCTTTGTCAAAGCCTGCATACCAAAAACAGCTGATCTGTGATGCCCTCAGCTTTTAATGACAATTTCAAAGGAGAGTTGTGGGCTGCCATTTTTACCTCTGCTGCTATGTCAACTGCCACACCTTCCCCCCTCTATACCTCCTCTACTAGTCACATGCATACTCCATCTTGCATCCACATTGCATTTCATTTTTAGGACTTGCATAGATAATGTATAAAACCCACCCTGGCTGCCATTATACATGCCAGCCAGCATGTGTCCATGTACGCAGCAACAGTAAGTGCATCTCTGGCGTAAAAAGCGCTTCCAGTAAGCAGGTGACTAAAAAGCACCATAAAAGTCTATTTGCGGTTTGCGCGGTACTGCTGTAAAACAGGACATTAAGATTTTAATGGACATCAAAGGAAAAGTATTTGGCCACATCTGCTAATCATTGAAATCAGGAGTTTCAATCAGACACACTGCCACAGGTGTGTAAAACCAAGCACCTAGCCATTCAGTCTCCATTTGCAAACATTTATGATAAAAAAAATGGGTTGATCTGAAGAGCTCAGTGACATCAGGCTGGCACTGTAATAGGATGCCACCTTTGCAATAATAGATCAATACCTGGTGGATATTTCACAGTCAACTGTATGTGATATTATTAGAAAGTGGAAGCGTTTAGGAAAAACAGCAACTCAGCCATGAAGCTGAAGACCACGTAAAATCACAGAGCAGGATTAAAACCTGCTCTGGCGTTTCCATGGCCCGGCCATTACATGCAAACCTCACATCACCAAGTCCAGTGCCAAGCATTGGATGGAGTGGTGGATAGTTCATGGACAGTGGACTATGGAGCAGTGGAATCACAGTTCTCTTCTCAGCAGTCAGATAGGTGAATCTGGGTTTGATGGATGCCAGATGACAATACCTGCCTGACATCACAGTGCCAACTGTGATGTTGGGTGGAGGAGGAATCATGGATGTGGCTGCTTTTCAGGGTTTGGACTCTGCAGTGAGGGGCAATCATGATGCTTCAGCATACCTAGACATTTTAGACAATGCTATGCTTCCAACCTTGTGGCAACAGTT
Source organism: Cheilinus undulatus (assembly GCF_018320785.1). Lineage (NCBI taxonomy): Eukaryota > Metazoa > Chordata > Actinopteri > Labriformes > Labridae > Cheilinus > Cheilinus undulatus. The sequence continues at coordinate 39,218,763 of NC_054869.1, read as the reverse complement.
TGGGGAAGGTCCTCCTCTATTTCAACACCACTGTGCCCCAGTGCACAAAGCAAGGACTATAAAGACATGGTTGATGAGTTCAGTGTGGAAGAACTTGCTTGGCCTACACAGAGTCCTGACCTCAACCCAATGGAGCACCTTTGGGATGAAATGTTAACTGGAGATTGTGAGCCAGGCCTTCTTGCACAACTTCCTTCCTCATACATACAGAATGTTTGGATGAAAATTCCCACAAATACCCTCCAAAATCTTATGGAAATAATTCCAAGAAGATTGGAGGCTGTTGCAGCTGCAACCCAAAAAAAGAGGGTGGAGGGGGGATTTTAAAGTACATGTATTTCAATACAATGTCATTACAGACCCTGTTGGTGTTATGGTCAGGCAACTGAATACCTTTGTCATTATAGTGTATCCTTGATTCATCATCATAATGTACTGCATATCTAAGATTGGTAAGAGCACATTAAAGCCAGCAGCACTAATTTAACCCATGTTAAATTGTTCTCACATACACATGCACACATGGAAGCTGCTTCAACCATAAAAGGGCATAACAGCCTGATGGACAGAAATGAGACTTGTTCTGTAATTACATCTCACCTATCACCCACATTTGACACCCATCAGGCCTCTAGCTGACACCAACACTGAATCCTCACATGAACATTTTCATTGTCAATGATATCATTTAATTGCATGTTATTATGCAGATGACATGAATAAAGCAACCTCACTGTATGATGTAAAGCAGGACATGACACTAATTCATGCACTGCTCCTCCTCCTCAGACTGCTGTGATGTATGTCGGAGGCTATTTTTAGTGATTAAAGTGATCTATTTCCTGATACCTCAGGCTGCAGTGTGCTGACTGATGACGCCTGGAGCAAAAAACACTAACACCCCCTAAGGAAGCAAAAAATGAAGAAACACATCTGAGTGTGCACACTCTCAGTTTGATATTTTAACATATTCAGACTGAAATTAAAGCTAAAATAAAGTTCAGGGAGACCATGTGTGGAAACATGCTGCTGTGTGGAAATAAATTAGTTGTCAAATTTCACTCGTGTTTCTCCCTGAACTCCATCAAACTCAAATTAATGTAGTGGATCTTTCTGGAGGATGTTAAATCTAAGACACACATACTTTAATTAGCTGCTCCTAGCGCTCATTATGCCAGTTTGTCATTGTTTCACAGCAAGCCATGCATTGCAGCATTTTATTGTGACTTAAGATTGAGTAGGCTGTTATCACTCGTGCATAAAGGGTTTACTTTGCTGCATTGTTTTGCAGCGTGTTTGCACATATGTGTCAATTTCATCTTTGAGCCTTGTGTTTTCAAAGATAGAAATCTTTGTTTGGTGGATTGGAAGCAGAACAATAAGAGATCCAGATAGATGGTGTACTGCAGGAAACCTTTAACTCAACCTGTGTTTATGTCAGGACACTCAGTGGCCTCTTAATCCTGCCTGTCAGCTGAGGGATGGAGATAAATGAAGCACAGAGTTGACTACAATGGAGGTCATAGGCCCCACCTCCTTTAACAGAGAGGACATGTGACAAACTAGAAAATCAAAACATATATCGAATGAATCTTCTTCAGACATTATGGTTACTTCTTATCATACAGATTTGTTATGTAGTGTTTGTCTCTCCTTGGAAAATGGATTCTGTAGTTTTTTAATGCTAAAAACAAGGGTAATGATGCAATGGTTGACTGCTATATGATAAGGGACTGTTGTGCTTCACAAATGAGGCTCCTGCAGCAACGCTGTGTAAACCAGATTGACCAGATTGGCTGAGGAGAGGAGGAGATGAAGGAGTTAACTTTAAAAATATGATGCAGCTGCTACAAACCTAGCATACAACGGCTGTTACAGCAAAAGAAATATTTTTTTTTAAGTCGCATCCACAGTTGACTCTATATGGACTAAAGTATTTGGCCACACCTGTTGATTGCTGAATTCATTTGTTTCAATCAGACCTGTTTACACAGGTGCATAAAATCAAGCACCTACCTAGCCTAAATGTGTCATTATGAAGAGCTCAGTGACTCCATGTGTGGTGCTGTGATCGATGCCACCTTTGCACTATGAAAGTGTATGAAATTACATACCTGCATATTCCATAGTCAAGTGAGTGATAAGCGGAAGAAGGTGCATGGAGCGTGAAAGTCACCAACACTCTGCTGTCCCCATAGCTGAGCAGTTCTAAACTTCCACTGGCATTAATGTAAGCACAACCACTGTACAGCTTGAGCTTCATGGATTGGGTTTCCATGGCCCAGCTGCTGCCTGCAAGCCTGGTATCACCAAGTCCAATGCCAAGCGACGGATTGAGTGGTGTAAAGCACACTGAGTGGTGTAAAGCACACTGACACCTGACTGTGGAGCAGTGAAACATGCCCGACGATTCACTCTTCTCTGTTCGTCAGTCAGATTGTTGAGTTTGGGTTTGCCGAATACCAGGAGAACTAACCTGCTCGACTGCATACTGTCAAGTGTGAGGTTTGGTGGAGGAGGGGTAATGGTATGGGACTGTTTTTCAGGGTTTGGGCTCGTCCCCTTATTTCCACTGAACGTCAGTCTTAATGCTTCAGCATGCCAAGACATTTTGCAATGCTATGCTTCCAACTTTGTGGCAACAGTTTGAGGAAGGCCCTCCTCTATTCCAACATGACTGTTTCACAATCCACAAAGCAAGGATTATAAAGACATGGTTTGATGAGTTTGGTGTGGAAGAACCTGACTGGCATGCACAGAGCCCTGACCTCAACCTTAAGGAGCACCTTTGGGATGTACTAGAACAGAGATCACAAGCAAGGCTTTCTTGTCCAACTTCCTGCCTGACCTCATAAATGCTCTAGACAATGAATGGGTACATATTCACACCAAAACACTCCAAAATCATATTAAAATATTTGAATACAATTTCATTCCGCCTCTGTTGGTGTGATAATCAGGCATCTGAATCAATCAGTAAGTCTCAAGTTGCCATGCTCCAGCGCATTTGCATCTGGAGCCACTGTGCAGCTGTGCCTACTCTGGGTGGGCCCACAGTTAGTAGAATGTGTGTTTTGTTTAGCATAAGGGGTAAGATCCAATACTGTGGCTACACCACACAAATCTACCTAGCAATTGGAGCTCATCAGCACATTTTTCATATTCATACACAGTTTTTCATATAATATTAGCTTCTACTTCTTCAGAAGGATGGAGAGTCTATATTAGCGCGCTAAAATATGATAATCTATGAGCTGATCAGAATCTCTCAGCCGTTACATGTAAGCTTTTAAACAAGACTTCCTCAGCTTGCACAACTTTAATGAGTTAGGCATATGTAGATTGTTGTCGTATTTCAAAGAGCCCTGTTGTGCAGCACATAAACATCCTCCTTCACGTTTGATTTGCACCATCTGTCCAAACTCAGATGGCTTCTCTCCTATGTTGATGTTACAAAGAAATATGGCATCAGATAATATCACCAGCCTGCATGGCCTTCATTCGTATCCTCTCTCCTACAACTTCCACTACTACAAAGCCGAGTTAGTGATTTTGGCTTATTTGTCTGCAGGATTAAAGCGGCTTAGCCTCAAAGAGATAAATGCAAGGTAAATGTAAATGCAGCCATAATGTGCATGTGCGTGTGTGTTTCTGTGAGTGCCTGTCAGCTTCAGCATTTGATTCAAGGGTCTATCTGGGAAGCAGCTTTTGCATAACTGTGATAGGCCAATTAGCACAGAATGATAGATGATGAGCTCCATGGGCAGACAGGGTCGTAATAGAGGCGAGAGAGGAAGCACTCTGTCCTGAATTTCAAATCCGTTCAGCTCCGTCCTCCATCAAAGTTACATACAGCTTAGTCATAGCCTAATTCCTCTGATCAAAGTCTGCTTTTTTCCTTTTGTTTTGATCTGTTTGATCAAAAGTTTGAGAGTAAGCCTTTTAGCTATTCTTTGTTGTTTTATGTGGCATCCTTTTGATTGTCTAGAATAGGAGGGGAGAATGCTGGCATTTAGTCAGTCTTTGAATTAATATTTTAAAATGAAATTGAAAATTGATCCTGCACATAAAGATACAGCGGTAACCTGAGCACTAAAGCAAAAGGAAGGTTTTCTGTGGGACAGTAATATTCGTATGGCATTGCTGTTTCCCTCTACAAAGCAAGGAATGTTCATTACCTTTTCCATTGTTTATCCTCTTTTCCTCAAAGGTCAGCAGTAAACATCTTTGTACAACTTTGTCACTAAGGCATTTACCGTGCACAGTGATCGTGTTCACAGGTGTTAAAGTAGATGAAACAAGAAAATGCCACTGCTTATTACCTTAAGTGCCACACAAGAACCGGCGCCAGGTGACATTTGCGACACATGAGAAACAACTCGAGAGCAGACAGAACAGACGGCAGCTCCAGACAAAAAGAAAGCCTCTTCTTCTGATAGACATGAAAAGACATCAAGTCAGACAAGAAATCTTTACACACTGGCTCCATTCCAAGCAAGAAATGAGAAGAATTTCTGACAAAACATAGCTTGCCTTCTTTGATAGGCGGGGTAGCTCTTTTCCTATCTCATTAGCCTTCGTGTAATCTGTCTCTCTCTCTCTCTGAAGACGTCTGCCAGACTGCCGGCTTGTTTGTGTTTGTGTGAAGCATCTGTCGTCAAAGTGACGGAGAAAAAGGTCAGGTCTGTATGAAAGTGCCGCACTTCTCTGGGGAAAAAAAGATTGTTTCAAGTTCAAATTTTCTGTGATAGTGTTGCCATGTTTGAACAAAGAAGTGAAGGATGTGGTTTTCTTCTTAATTTAACATGGCTTCAGGTCAGAAACCTGAAGTTAGCCTTCATATCAACAGTGTGACCTGAATTAAGCAGTCAGAACGTTAACATGCACACTTAAGTGGAGTTACTGTCATGGCTCAATGGGCCATTTAATTGGGCTTCTATTCTTGTCCCAGTATACAAGCACCAGGGGCAAATTAGTTTAGTATAACTCCACAACACTAGGAGGCGATGTGTACTCATATGTTTGATGAATGCTGAGCTTAACTGTCCATTTTAGAATCATTAATGAGACTGTGAGCTACTGAACAGTTGGTCATAATCCAAGAGGTCTCTGCCAACACCAGACTTGCCTGTGTTTCCTGCCTGTCAGTTCACCCCAGACCTTATATGTAAGATACCACACACTTCTAGATTGTCTTGTCAAAGTAAAAGCCAAAAAGTTGTTTTTCATTAGTAAGGCTACCTGTGTTTTACACAATTCTTTTATTCTGAAGTGTTGCCACAATGGTTGTTAAGTCTTTGAACTGAGTTGAAAAGCTGTTTTTTTATGTGTGTTTTTGCTAGACTGTCTATACTCCATATCAGTCATCAACAACTATTGGCTCGGGGGCTAAATCCGGCCCCCAAAAGCACCCAATCTGGCTCCTTCAGGTCCCACATCAAATCTGTGACCAAAACTACCTTCCTCCACCTTAAGATCATCTCCAGACTCAGAGCATCACTTACAGACTCTGTGGTGGAAACCTTAATGCATTCATCACCTACCGTCTGGATGACTGTAACAGAGTCCTGTCTGGGGTGCCTGACAAAGCCCTGGACAGGCGCCAGTCTCTCCAAAACTCCACTGCCAAGGTTTTCACCCGCACCAGGCTCTGGCAGCACATCACCCTTACCCTCATCCATCTCACTGGCTCCTAAGTCTGAATCACATACAAAATCCTCCTCCTCACTCACAAATCCCTTAGCCCTCAGCACTGGCCCTCTTACTGTTTCCACCACCAAACTCTGCATATATGGAGACAGAGCATTCAGGAGTACAGAAAACATCCGTGGTCCTGAAAACATCGACAATGGACATGCATAAAAACCTCCTCAAGCACCACCTGTTCACCACAGCCTATAGCCTCGCCTAAATCTGCCCCGGCCTTGTGTCCCATGAAAGGCGCTAAAAAACAAGTGTTTTTTATATTACTATTAATATTATTATTATTATTATGCATCCCACAATGTAAGCACACAGGCCAGAATGTACAGCACTTCTTTTCACTGGACCAGCAAGGAGATAGTGTCACTCTGGATTAGTTTTTTCTAGCCAAAAGCCAGTTCTTTGGCTCTTAATCGAGCACCACATCCATTCCCAGCCCTGGATCTGGCTCAGTGTAAAAGGGGCGACAGACACAGACACAGTGCTGCTCTCCCTGATTCTGTCTCATCCCTGTAACACCTCTCCTGCTCCCTCTGAAATGAGTATGTGCTGCATGCAACAGTGTAGTGTTTTAGCTTTTTCTCTTCTCCAGCAATCAGCAATCTGCTGTTGCTCTGGAAAGGTGCGGAGGGTGGCCAGGCATGAAGCAATTCCAGAAGCACAAGTGTGAGACAGTATAATAACACAGTCCAAAAAGTAGCCTCATGTTTGAAAGAGAATGGAGCAGGGCCCACTGCTCTACTACAAAGGCAGCGGTATCGGTGTGTGATGAGGGATTTCTACACGGACTACATCTGCTCCACGCCAGTGGAGTAATGATAAGAACAATCAGGGCGGACAACTAGGCCAGAGCCGCCTCTACACTCAGGCACACTAGTTTGATTTCATTTGTTTTCAGTCAATACTGTGTATCATCTACCCAAAGTCTTATATAATCTTGGTGATAATCTGCACTGATGTGAGCCAGACAATCCCACATCAAGCTCACAGTTGGTGGACACAGCGTCTTATTAGAATGGCTGTTGGTGGATTTGCTGTTCAAATTTGTTTCTTTCCACAGTGTTTTCTCTCTTCCATTCTCCGTCTAACCACAACAGGCACTTTAACCACACAGTCCCCCAGCCCCACTAGAGTGTTCAGAGAGTGTCCCTAAATGAGAGTGATGTTGTTGTACAGCGACATGCCGAGCTTGTTTAGCTGATTTACATTGAAATGAGCAATGTTGTTTTTTTTTCTGGCTATTGTGGATCAAATTAATTATGTAAACCGTCCACCGGGCTCATTTGCATTTCTTGATTGATTTTGGTCGGTTTTGTGTATTCCGCATGAGCAAAAGTGAAGATGAGAGAGGGGCACTGTCATTCATGTCAGCGTGCTGTCATTGAAATTGCAGCGAGGCGTTGGCCCCCAGGAAGTTCGGCGCATAATTGCAAACATCTGTCTCTCTGTTTACATGTAAGAAGCCTCTTTACATTCGCATGGACATGCATGCAGTTAGGTTTGTGTCAATATTATGGTTGATTTGTTCTTCAATCAGGGATTTTTACATCTAAGGGTGGTTAAAATGTAATACAAACACTCACACATGCTCCCATAATGCTTTTTTCCTTTGTTTCCCTCTGCCCTTTTTCCACCATGCCTGTTAAATATCAAGCCGAATGCCTGTCTATGTGTGTGCATTTGTGTGTATATGTGTGCAGCTCTCCTCCAAACCAAAACGAACGACCCAGTTAAATAATAAGCTGAAGGCTAACAGAGGGACCCCATCAACCTCTGAGCTGTATCCTCTCTGAAGCCATCAATCGTGGGACTAAAGCTAGGCTGCATAATGACATTGTGGCAATGTACTTGCGCTATGCTGCAAAACATATTAATGTTACCCATAATGAGTTTGACAGCCCAATATGGTTGTCAGGCATCAGGGAGGAGTTTCACAAGCAAACACTGCCCTCAAATGGGAGAGGGGGGGCATAGCAGCTGCAGTAAGAGCTGCAGTGCTGTCACTTTTGTAATCATGATGTTTTGAAGGGTTTTGATTCTTTAATCATTGCAAAAGTGCTCAGATATCCATAGTTTCACATTCCTCTTCAGGGATGGTTGGACTTTTTCTTATTCATGCATCTATTGTGCTTACTTTGCCTCTTTCATGACAATATTTAAGTGATTTCATGTGTCCTAAATTTTTGTTTCTCCTTCCTGTTTCTCAGGATCTTGGAGCTCCAGCAGAACGGCGACATGGACATACTCAAACTCAAGTGGTGGCCAAAGGACAGTCCATGTGACCTCTACAGCTCGGTCCAGACGCGACAGCATGGCAACGCCCTCGACATCCACAGCTTCGCTGGCGTTTTCTGCGTCCTCGCGGCCGGTGTGGTGCTCTCCTGCCTCATCGCCATGGTGGAAAGCTGGTGGTCAAGACGGAAGGGGTCAAGGGTCCCTTCCAAGGAGGTATGGGGATCGCTGGGTACAGAGAGGTGAAAGATGATCTAAGAAAGAATGGAGAAAAAAATATGAAGAGTGGAAGATGATGCTAGGATAGATGATGGGTGTTTCAGGCAGAGCTTAGGTAACAAAAGTCACATCAGCATGAATGATAGAAGCAGAGTATTCCTTGTAAGTGACATCAAAAATCTGAAAAATCTCAATACTCACAATGACACTTCCTCTGAACTTAATTCGCACACATCAGCAGTACAAACCATCCAAATAGTACAGGATGCAACTGTCTTGTTACTAAGCCTTTGCACATTGTGTCAAAGGAATCCTGGAGGTGTTATATTGGATCTCTAGTCATATAACTAAGATTGATACTGAAGTTTTTCTTGCATATAAATCTCTTGATATAAAGGAAGGGAAAAGTAGGTCTAACAAAACCATTGTATACTGCAGTAGCACCCGACAGTTTCTTGTGAGACCCCCTCAATGTACCATGTAAAAAACCTGAGCTAAAGTAGCCTGATAATTTAAGTGTGAAAAAAATTATTTTATCACATGGAATATACTATCAAGTAAGTTTGATGCCATCATTTGGAAGAACATGCAAATCTCGTTTTGATAACTTCAGCCTGACAGTCTCCCACCTCATTTGAGATCTTTGGTGCCCCCTAGGGGAGCCTGGACCCCCGGTTGGGTACATAATACAGGCTTTAGCACCATTTGCGTTGTTAAATATAATTCCTTGCTTGCTATCACATAATCAGCTAATCAGACTGTTAAATTAAACATGTTATTATCATTAGCTGATTTAAACACTGCCATTAGATATCATAAAGTATGATGTGGTATTAGAAGGCTTTGCAGCACAAGTTTTCACATTGTACACTCATGTAGGGAGCATTTAGGAACCTTGAGTGGATTTAGCTGCTTTTCTTCACTCTTTTAATTCACTACATGGAGGAAAAAATTATATTGCACCCTCATAAGAGGGTACAACAGCTTCTGAAAGGAGTTTTTCTTTGGTAATGAATCGGGCTGAAATCCTACTGAAGCTTCTATATGATTTATAAAAGAAAACCAGACTGGCAGAAAGTTTATTTTTTTAGTTGATATTTTCTATGTCTCTTTGTGCTGTCACTGTATAGGTGTTGAGGCTAAGTGAGAAAATTAGCAGCAAGTTGCTGAAACAGATTTTCCATAGCAAAGATTCCCGTTGTGGGATATTTTTGACTATTAAAAGAATTTTTGTCAGAAAACAGGATTTAATTTGCTGATCTTGTGCAAGATCAGCAAATATAAATGATGCATCAACACAACTCAAAGTTCCTCACAGAAGCTTTAAAGTGTACATCCAAAATAAGGATAACACAGTGTCATTATTACCCATTTAAAATGTGCAGGTGTTGACTCTTTAAGTCTTGTTATGTAAGCCGTACTCTGCTGCTGGTGTCCTGCATTATCTCACCAGGTTTTATAACTGTAAAACTCAGAATATAAGCCACACTGGTAAATAAGAGGCAGTCCTGCATGATGATTTCCTGTGCCTTTAGCAAAGTGCATGAGGTGCAGTTTATGTGTGGCTATGTAGCTCTTTCAGAGTGCACTCACATTCTTTAAAACTCAATCAGATCCGAATATGGATGCATCATCATGTGGTAATATGGCACAAGAAAGTTACACGCATGAGTCAGCACAATGAAAAAAACACCGACAACATGACAGTGACTTTACTGGCTTTTGGGCTTATTTTAAACCGTTTTAGTGAGATAGGACCCTTTGACACTCACCAGTTTAAAACAATCATTGAGAGAACAGTTGAATCACTGCTAGTGTACATGCATGAGCAATCATACTGTGCAAAAGTCCACCTCTTCAATCCTTGCCAGGGCCAAGGAAGTGTACCGTAACTTTGCATGGTACAGAGCACTCACACTTGTCAAACAAACTGGACTTTCAGCATGTGAAATTTGCAACCTTTATGCAAGTTGCACTAACTAGCAATAGGCAGTAATTTTGTATCCTGAGGTATTAACGATCTTGCCTTAATTTGAAGACAGTGTCATGTAAAGAGCACATGTTTATGATAAAGGCCTTGGGAATACGTGTCTGTTTCCACCAGCAGCACCACTGCCTGTGTGCGAAAATGCTTTAAATATAATAAATAAAATCCTGCTAATGATTTCAGATCTGGCATACAACAAATTCTTACCCGGCACACTTTTATTCACACATGGCGAGCTATGGCATGGCGCAGCACTGGCACCATGCTCAGGTCTTCTTTATAGTCAAATTGTTAAACCTGCACTGCTGGTTGTAATGTGATCCACAGCAACATGAGTATAAAAAAACTTTAATTCTTCTATCTGTGTGAAGCTCAGTGATGAGAAATTATTAAATTTAGGCTGATAATAACCACAGGTGCTGCATGCTGCAGCAGTAACATCAATCAATCAACAGTTTTTAAAAAACATGTACTCCTATCTTAACCCCTTTTTAACTGTAATGGAGATGGAGTTTATAGATGCCCGTTGGTTATTTTAGGCTCTAAAGAAGTCTGTAACTTTATATGCTTCCTGTAGAGTGAACCTGTGGCAGGACAAGTTCGCCGGGCTCCACAAAATGAAAAATAAAGTGTATTTTTTTTCAGTTTAGAAGCACAAGGAACATTACTTTCTTAGGTAATGTTTGATAATAGTTATGGATTATATTTTCTCATAGTTTTATAAGTGCATTGGAGCTTTTGAGCACAGAGCAAAAGGAAAAAATGAGACGGAGGATCATTTGACTCTTCTCACCTCTACAGGCCTGCATTCTGCCTGTGCATACACATGCACACAGGAAAATGCTTGTAAAATGTGTTTTTTAACACCTGGCATTAATATTGAATACCCCAGTGGAATTTGGGGAAGGTTTGGCAGTTTCAAAAATGTATAGGCCTACTGTCCAATTTTACTGCCAGCCTCTGTAGGTCATTTACTGTCTTTGACTGAGGGTTTTTTCAATCAAATCAGCGCTCTATAAGTTTTCTTTATTTTACTGTCTACTACTGTTCTATTGAAATACGGGATTTGGACCTAATGAGGAAGAAAAGCTGTTAAAAAGTGGCACGGAAAGCCTGGCCTGGTGACCTTATGTCTCTTAGCACTACTTTAGCAGTGATGTGGCTGCTTGCAATCAACAATTAATAAGGCAGAACTTAAACTTGTGGTCGTGACGGCTCATGTCTCAGCTTTTTGCGCTGGTATGTTGGTTGCATGGGTATAAAGGATGCAGCCACCTTTATAAATGAAAGAAAGAGGAATCAAAAGAGTGATTTATGCACCAGATCTTACAAGAAATCCATTTAAATGATGTGATTTCAAAAATTAGATGAATACATCAGTGTCAGCAAGTGTCAAATGTCTATTTTATTGAGGAGTTCACACATTGGAGAAAAGAGGACAGCAGGCAACTTTATAATCAGAAAGCAAATAAAGCCTGAGGGCTTGTTGGAAGAGCTGCAGAGTGCCTTGACCAAACACTGACTCACAGTATTAAACATGGATATATTTATGCCAGCGTTCCCTCCAAAACAGTAGCAACACTCCACCTTGTAAATTAGCTGCAGCCTCCTGTGAAATATCCAATCAGGCTATGTGCGGTTGATCACCTCAGCAGGGATATCATTTAAGACAATCAAAGTGACTCCGTCTGCATCCTTCCTGCACTGTTCTCTCACAGAAGGAAGGTAACATCTTCAAAGGAAACCCTAAATGACAGCATGTTTGTTTGCTTTCTTTTGGATGCGTTATAATTACACAAGTCTGAGCTCTTATTACAGCATGCTCTCTACTCCTGAAGCTGCTTTATCTCTAAAGGATTTGACAGAATTAACTTCTAATTTACCGTCAAACTACTGCCCACTTCTCCACCATCCATGCTATGTTTACCAAAACACAGAAGGGAGAAGCAGTCAAAATTGTGAAGCAAATTTGGTATGCAAAACATGCAACTGATGAACTGAAATAAATGTGATTACATATGAAATAATGTTTTCTCTTTTGGTATAAAGTAAATTATTTATGTGTTGGTGGCAAATTAGACTGAGACATGATGTAGCTCAGATTAATTTTAGCAGAAAATGTTTTTGCCATCAGGTAAATTACCTCAGCTTCAAGCAATTGCCTTTTCCCTTCCAAGGGAGCAGTTTGATAGCATCAGGAAAAGGTTTGGGTATGGATTAGGACTGAATTAATGCTGTTTCCTCGCACATCTTTCAGCCTTCAGAGAAATAAAATTGGCATGCTGTCAGTCAAAAATAGGCATTTTAGTGGTATATGGTAGTGTTTTTCTGACTGGACATCAAAAAGGCCCTTCAAGAAAGATGTCTGACGCTGTCTACCAGTAACAGAAGCTGGCTCCATCTCCTTAATCCTTGTCATGCTAATTTGAAGTTCCACCAAGAATAAATTAGAAAAGATGACAAAAGATGGGACTGGAAATTGCGACTCTACCCAGGATGATTTAGTGTCAGATCAGGTTACTTTTCATGATAAAAAGACCGATAACACCAATCATCTGGAAAGTAATTTAGTGGAAAGTTTCAGCATTAAATCTCAGTGAACCACTGGTTACAAATGATTAAATGAGCAGCTCGTGGTCAAACATTGGTGTGTCATTACAAATTACTGCATCTCTACATCACTGTGATTTCAGCCTTTTGTAAGTCATCATTTACCTGTCCTGAGGGATCGTAATAAACCGCTAAAGTGGCGGTAATTCAGCTTGACGTGAAGATTGAAATACATGACTGAACAGCACAAACAACACTGAAATATTGTTGGAGGGAAATAATTGGACTGGACTTACTGATGTGCTTTATCGTCTGTGATCACAGTTTGACAAACTCCTTTTAAGTTTCACACAGCTTTGTTTACTACCACCTGCAATCGCTGAAACTGATGAGCAGAGGCGAATGTTTTGTTCTCTTTATCGTTCCTCATTCGGGATGCTGCTTCATTGAATTGTTTTAATTTGACTCACACTACTTGTAGGTCCCCCTTTTCTCTTAACAAGATGAGTTCATTTAAGGTTAGGCTGTCAGATGATGGGAGGTGATTTCTCTGAATACACAAGCGGGAGCTATTAAGTCACATACGGACTCATTCCATCTCAGTCAATTTCCGATGAGCACAAACAATATGTTCAACAGCTGGTTGGATGCATTTATATCTACTTCAGCCTAATTTAACTTCTAGAATATGAATGTAATTTAACGCTGCACCATTTACTGTCTTTAGTAAACAAAGTATCTGAAACACTATCAAATGTTTACTCTGCAAGCTGAGACACATAGTGCATAGATTCTCTTATATGCTGCTAGAACAGAGACTTTGAGCTCCTATCTAAACTCAGTCCTCAAATCTGAGGCCTAATAAAGTGAAACCACACTGCTCCCACCCACTCATTCAATGACACCATGATTGGCCTCAGGGGAGTTTGTCTTTCCCGATAGCATCACAACAAAAATGACAAAAGACACCAAAAAGCATACAAGACATTAATATGAAAAAATATTATTTAGAAAAACACCATTATTTCACTATTAAAGCATCACATGATAACATGTAAGGATGCTAAACAACAAGTTCATTGAAGTGCAGAGTGACAGGATCATACTGTATGACCAGGGTGTGCTGAGCAAAGGATGTAATGTCTCTTTTAGGCTCAGTCTTAATACACCACATGCAGCAGGGATTCCAGCAGCAGTTTGTCTTCACTCACTGAAATTAGCAGCAGTTTGACTTTAACCACTGAAAATTAGCCGGGAAAAGACCCAAAAATCAAGGGCTTTAAAGTCTGCTGAAGAAAGGAAGAAAATATTTACATTTGTTGGTGCAGGCAAGCTGGCGTGACATGCAACACTGAAGTGTTTACCAGAGGCACACTCCAAACAGAGTCGTCGGCAAGATTTGAAAATGATAACAATCTAATATCATCATTTCATGTTGATTCAGTGCATTGTGATCCTTTGGATTTGGATCATGCATTTTTAGAAAACGCTTATAGAAATGTCTGGTAGTGTCTGTTCTGTGCCCCAAAGGCAGTAGATCATACTCAGACCAGACGGGGTGCTGTGGGTCCACTATAGCTGCCCATCAGGAGGAATAAGCAGTAAACAGCTTTATTTCAGCTTAAAAGTGCTGTTTTAATAATGAATATATCTTAACTATGTCAACCACAGTCAGTACTAATCTTAGCTGATGAAATATGTATAGAAACATTTTGAGTCGTAACGGTACGTTAATAAAAACACAAGATTAAGCTAACAGTAAGCTAAAATAAGATTAAGATTACCGTAGAACCCACAAGCATTCAGTAAGTGATGAATATAACCTGAACTCAACTCTACACCCCCTCCTCTTTCCTTGAAGGAAAATTCAAATCTTAAATTTCAGCAAATCAGCCATTCTGTAATATATCTAAGGTGACAAGGCATCTAAAGATGGATTATGTTTTTTAGCAGTATTAAAAGTCCTGCGATGTCTGGTTAAGATGATTACTTTGATAGGGGAAAGATTAAAACAACGAAGTAAAATAAGAAGACTTTGTACATTTACATGATTTCTGTATGGTTAAATACTGAAGTTATTTTCGTGAACACTTCAGGATGTGAACGTATCTCATGCTTAAACAGTTTTTAAGATAGAATATTAAAGTTAAGAGTTGTACCGTGAGAATTGGTCACATTAAAAATAAACTAAAGGTTTATTTGGTGTTAAAATCAGTGTAGTTTAAGTAAGAAATCCTGGGTATGTTGATCTCTTTTTCATTTTAAATTAGGCTGCAGGCCAAAGTTTTAAAAACAAGTTCAACAACCACAGATTGATCTTTTCATAGGTTGCCTTAACTGAGACATAGATAAATAAATATCTACAATATGGAGAAACAATGGAATCGAAAGCTTCGGTATCACTGAACTTCTACATTAATCCACTCCATCACTGATGAACCGAGCTGAAGGGAGCCTTTGTGTTTATTAAATCAGGTCCACATAAGCGCCATATATAAATATCCACAGTGTGGATCTCTGAGGAGTCCAAATATTCATTATGTAAGCAGATATGAATCTCTTTCTTTCTCGCTTTCACCCACTCCCCACAGAGCACACAGTTTTGTTTGGCAGCCGGGCTGAGCAGTCGTATTTAAAGTGACGTCAGTGTAAACCCCTATTGTGTGTGTAGATCCACCTTTTTGGGACAAATAGGTAAGCTTGGCACCCCTACAGAAGGGTGCTAAAAAGTGGGACAGTATGGGTCAGTTCTTTGGGACCCTTACAAAATTTTGATATATGGTTACGCAAAAAACATTGGACAGATAAACATCTTATTTCAGTATATAAAGTGCCTAAATTAAGGCCTGATTTGGTTTTAATTAGTAAAAAAATAATTTTTTGGCTGCACTGCAAAAACTAAGGTGTGGACATAAATTGATTAAGACTTAGCATCAGAATCAATATCAAGAAGCCAAATAATACTGGAATATTTGTATTCCTTAATCAGCACATGCAACATTGGCACCCAGTTGATTGTCATTATCCTTTAGTTTTGATAAGACATTGATATTTTTGATACCTTAGTTCAACCACTAACTCACAGACCATATACCCCCCACCTCCAGCCCCCTGCTCAGTCACCAGCTTTAATCTGTCATTCAGATCAGTAGGCGTGTTTACCACCGAGCAGCCACAAAGAAGACAAACCTTTGGTCTATCCAAACGCCATGTTAAGCACAGTGTGGTTCAGCTGCTGCACACACAAACACACACGCCCCCCACCATCTTCATTAGCCATTAGGAGCAGCCAGTGGAATCAGCCTCTGACTGTGTGCAGGAGTTTAACCGCCGTAGTGAGACGGAGAGACAGCAGGGTCTTAAATGGTGCTGGTTTTTGATTCTCTTTGTAGAGCTCGGTCAAGGTTCTGCAGATCAAGGCATCAGAATGATTGTCGTACAGAAAAAATAATTTAATGGTGAAGAAGGTAGATCAAGATAGTTGATGTTTAAGACTATTTTCATGATGAAACATCATGATACCTTTGTAAGTGTGGGATATAAATTCCATCTTAAAGGTATATATTTAGTTACACATTGTACTTTTGCATCACTCTCTGCTCTTCTAATGCTTTATCTCTTATTTCCGCACTGCTGTTAGACATCTTGCTGTCTTTTTTCTTCTTTTCAATTTTGGCCAACTAACTTCTATTTACCTGCATTCATGTCATGAATTTTTATCATTAAAATATCAATTTTTTGCACAAGCAGTCAAATAGTTGCATTAAATGATTTTCATATTGATTTTTTTCCAACCCCTTGTAAAACGGTTCTTAAGTGTCTGTTTTTAAATTATATTTATTTTCTTTATACCCATTCAGAAGAAAACAATAAAGAGAAACAAAGCTTTTTAGACCTAGAGAAGGGAGTAAGACAAAACGGGTGCTGGGATGGCTGAGGGCTAAAATCAATGGTGAAGCCAGGCTAAGTACCTGCTATCAGCCCTTCAGTGCTTCCATGGTGAAGATGAAGTTGAATCAGTCAGCCATGCTTGTTTTTGATAGTTGACCCCAGACGTCTAATCAAAGCTTTGGCCTATTGATCGCCGTTGGTTTTGGTCAAGGTTCGCTCCCAGTAACCACTGAACCTCGTAGGGCCGGCATGCTTCAAACAGAGCTTGCTCTTTAATCAAATAATTGCATGAAATCCCCATGAACCCACACTCTCATCTGACTGTGGAAGCTGATTCTGACAGTTTATGTAATATTGTGAAACAAGCAGTCCAACAAGCACGCCCACTTCTCCCTGGGAGTTTCAGCTTCTACACAACTGCTGTCATCACTTTTGTGTTTGAACAACAAGGATGCCTTTAGGGACGTATATCTTGCCCTGCTTTCCTTTTTTAAAAACATATCTTACTTATATCTGTGACAGTTAGACTCGTACACTGACTTTAAGCCTGACTGTTTTGGAGAAAAAGTACATTTCTTCTTTCAGGTGTGCTTTAAAAATGTGTTCTTAAAGACCCTAAATACAGCTAACTTGGCCATAAATGTCGCTTTAACTCCACACTTAATCTCATAGCGATAATACAAGTTTTAAAGTGGCTGTTGTTTCTCATTTCTTCCTAAAATAGCCTTGTCATAACACGTGACAAAAAGTGGGAACACCATAATCAGATCTCATTTCACCATCTGGGCAGAATTTTTCTGAATGGGCAACCAGCTGCAAAGACGGCTGCTGAGAAGAGAGCAGCAGTGAGGCATGCTGGGACCATAGCAGCGTGTCCCAGCTCAGCAGAGGAAGGAAGACAAATTTAAGTCAACTTCAAAGTAGCTAATGAGACAAATTGCATATGTTGCACTTTATCGACTAGGGAAAACTCAGAGCAATTTGGCCTTAGTCATGGCCAATGGAGTAAGTCTAGGATGTTTAATGTCACACAACTTCCTTGAGTTAAATTAATAAAGTGAAGCAAACCATAAAGCTTGTAATTAACTCCAGTAGGCGCCCTGCTCTCTGTCACTTTAAATGAAGAACTCGTTGGCCTCTGTCTTGCTGTCACGCTGAATGTTAGCACAACTTGAGTGCATTTCATCAAGCAAAGGACATGCAGCTGCCAACGTGGTTTTTTAAGTTTCACATAAAATAGGAAAGACTTGTGACCTGTTCTTTATGAGGGAGCCTGAAAAGTTGGCTTAATAAGATAGATTGGCACAAGGAGTATGAATTTGGAGTGCAGACTTGGCATGAAGTCTGAGCTGCCAGTGCCCCACTCCAACAGTGAGTTACTGCATCCAGAATGCCATGTACAGACCTGCTGTATAGAGAATTCAGGCTGGTATCAGCTAGATAAAACAAGAATAACCTTTAGACAGAAACAAACGTAGCAAGCAGGTGAAGAACAGATGGAAAAAGTAGCATAAGAGCTACACTGAAGTCATGGCAAAGTACCAATCATTGAGCCAAAGTGAGAGAGACAGTGATGGGATAAAGTCACATGGAGTGATTTCAGGCAGCAAGTGCAAATGACATGTTAACTAACAAATTTTTGCCCTCCATTGTTTCCGTGTTTAAATGACGGACTCCTTTCAGACCAGCATGCTGATCATTAACTGTAAATTGACATGGAAATATAGAGTTAAAATTTCAACCTCCCCATGAGTACAGTCCACATCAGAAGAGATTCTTGTCTGTTTGAGACACCCATGGTTGTGAAAATTTGAATGTCTCTGTTGTTAGTGTCTCTCTACTCTACTAATCTATTTAAGAAGCTGTGAGGAGGCACATTATCAATGAAGCTGTCAATCGTGACGTTACATATGGTCTTTTTCAGATCAAAAAATGAATTAAAACAAAATACTTAGAAAGGGATACTTGGATGTTACTAAGAACTATAATAACTAACTTTCAAGATACAATCTGGTTTAGCAAATGTTTATTTGAGGTGTATTTTAACTTCATACTTAGACTTCTATCCCCTTGGTTAACATGGGGGATGCTATATGGCCTGTACTGCTGCCAGTCAGCTAAATCTTTAAGCTTCACTCTTCATTCATCTAAGGCCTTGTCCACATGCAGACGAAAACGATATATTTCTGTTTCGTTTTGAAAAAGATTTTCCATTTCAGGAAATGTCCATGTAAGCACAGAACCACTGAAAATGACCTAAAAGGTTGTAGTATATATGCCAAGCCTTTAAGCAGCGCTGTAATGCTGCCACGGAAATGCACCAAAAAAGAGAAGAAGATTATGGAAAACTGCCCAAAACTTTCTCCTGGTTGCCCTTCTGGTTGTTCTCCATGGTGGATTTAAGAACATCTGGTGTCTTCTGTTCTTGGTGGTGGTAAAGGAGCATCAGATTTTGCTGTAAAAGCCATAATAAGCTGAGTAGCTTCTGCAGCATGAACACAACCCTGTAATTCTCCATTGTTGTTTTGGCTTGACCCACGCATTCGGCTTAAGTGGGCTATGCTATGTATGACGTAATCGTTTCAAGAAAGATGCAGTTGGCTGTCTACACGGAGATGAAAGGTAGTGTTTACGGCTTCCAGAAACGCTTTTTCCTTAAGGATGAAATGCCAATACGACAAAAAACGTTCGCGTATACTCCTGATTTCGTCTTCATTTGGGCGGGGCCTAAATACACAGTCTGTAATGCTGATAGTAAAGATCACTAGCCTGGTTAAATCTTTGTTATCTTTTGGTTTCACATTTAACAGTCTTGTTTATTTAAGCTCCTAAGTTTTTAGATAATAGTGAGGCTGACATAAAAATAAAAGCCTCTATGTAGAAGAGAACATTAATTATTTTAATGTTCCATAAAATCCAGAATACAAGTCACATTGTGTAAAAGATGCAGTCTGTTTTGGGGGTCTCCCAGAGGGGAGAAAGAGCTTCCTGGTTGACAGTTTCATTCAGTGAAGTCCACAACATGTAGTTTCTATGTTGTAGTTTCTATGCAGCTATGTAGGTCTGTCTGGCATCATCTGTTTTCACCAAGTGGAGTTTACTGTCCTGCTAGCCACCAGTGTGTAAGTTGAACTCTCAGCTGACTGCACCATGATAGTTGTGAAGTACAGACCCACTGCCACTTCTTGGTTTTAACTACAATCAAAGCAGCTATCACAAAGTTTATTTGCTTAACCACTGCTTTCTTTAATGCAGGATTATGACCTAATGAAGGACAAAAGCCGTTAAAAGTGGCTATGCTAAGCAAGGCTGTGCTGTTTTGTTGGCCAGTAGGCTTTTAGCAGTAATGCAGCTGCTTCCAATGCACAGTAAATGGGGCAAACTGTCAGTTGCACAAGGTCATGTGAAGCACATGTTTTATCAGTTTTCACTGGAACATAGTATGCAGCCAGCTTCAGATCAAAATAATAGGTATTCAATTACATATTAAGCCAGGTGTACACTGTGTATTTTCAAGCCGACTCTATAAAAGTCGTGAATCATTTAAGACACACAACCAAAGAGCATAATTTATGTGCTTACACTCTATGGTCGGATGACTGTGCGTAATCTGAGTGCTCAAACTGTGAAAGTGAATTCAGGGCGGGCTATAACAAATGTCAATCGAGATTCCTTTGAAAAGTCTCACACACAGAGGTTGACATCATATCCACTGTCTTGTTTTCACAAAAACACAACTAGCAGCTTAAAAATAGTTAATATTCTGTCTCTGCTGGTAGGCCTTATTTCCTGTTTTTTTTTTTTTTTTTATTCCCTTTACTGTTAAAGAAAGGAAAAGATAATCAAAAACATCAAAAAGTCTTCCTGCTGTTTTCGAGGCGGTTAAAGATGCTATTCAGAAGTTTACAAAGAAAAAAATGCCTCAAAGTTGGGGATTCTGCTTGTGGTTCTGTTCTCACTGTGGAAGTATGTGCAGTTTTATGACCAAAATATCAAACATGACAGAAATTAAACTTACCAGTCAGGTACAACAGGTCAGTCCATGGTTTGCCCTTTGAAATCTTCTCTATACTACATACCTGACTCTGAAGTGAGTTATGAAATTCAAAACTTGTGTCAGAATCAGCTTAAAAACAGTGTACACATCTTTAGACATTTAATGTGAATAATAATGACTTTTTTTGTCCGAAAATGCTTCTTATATAGGCTGGATCAGTAAAGACATAAAGCAACCTGCTTTGTCCACAGGAGGGCGAAAAACTTTACTTGCTAACTTATTATGAGTCAGGTGTTATACCTGAGCAGGCCCAGTAGAGGGGTACATGTATTCCTGCCTCACTAACAACTCAGGGAAAGCTCTCAGACTTATTAGGTGTTGTAGAAAATCTTTTCTCCTAATAATAGAATGCCATGCATTCAAAAGTAGCTCAAACTTGTTCAAAGATGACTTTATAATTTCCCCAACAAGTCCAGTCCTACAGTAACACACACCAATGAGTTCACACCCTCATATGCATGCAGACACTTCATCATCCCCTCACATTTAGC
Source organism: Cheilinus undulatus (assembly GCF_018320785.1). Lineage (NCBI taxonomy): Eukaryota > Metazoa > Chordata > Actinopteri > Labriformes > Labridae > Cheilinus > Cheilinus undulatus. The sequence continues at coordinate 39,197,633 of NC_054869.1, read as the reverse complement.
TCACCTCCTCCGTCATGTACGGCTTGTTCCAGTAAAACGAATGCTCACACTTTGTGTCACATATATCATATCATTAAAACCATTTATGCAAGATACACGTGTTGAGTTTGTTTTAAACATGATTCATGAACACCGGTGGTTGCTCCCCTTTAACCTCACTCCCTGTGACGCCAACTAAAATGGATACGATTAATTTAAAAACACATTCATTGAGCAGATATGAGGCCCAAAATCATCCCCACCCACCCCACAAATGCTTCCAGCATACATGAAAACTCTGATTCACTGTTCAAACTCTAATAATCCTCAGCTGTGTTTGTGTTTCTGTCTCTTCTACATACTAAAACATGCATACTGTACGTGTCTGCACACGCCTTTACATCCATATGGTATGCTGCGCTGCTTTGGTAACAGCTTCAGTGTTTGTGTCTGTGCTCTGGCTCTGTGTCGTGTGTTGTGGAATGGCTGACATTGTCGTCTGTGAGCCCGCCGCTCGATGTAAACACTTTGCTTCTTAGATTTTATTCACTCCCAGACATGCACATGCACACATTTCAGCTGTATCGATGAAATGATGAGAGATTATGATGGAGCACTTTTGACAAGGACATGCACCCAAAATAAGGGCGGTTGTGTAAGAGTTTGCCTGCAAGTCATGCCTTCCCTCTTGGGATTCTTGATAGTTCAAACATAAGGTAAACAAACAGCAACAGTGCACTACAGCTCTTATTTCCTGTATATATTTCCTCCAGCTACACATAAATATGTAGTTTACCCACTTATTTAAATATAAGTTGTCTTTATCTACACTTCTACTGTGCTCAAAAGCATACTGGGTATGTGCCTGGGTAAAGTTAAAGGAAGTTTGAAATATTACATGTTTGGAAAGCAGTCAGGCCTTTTTCTTACATAACATGGTTTCTGCCTTGCTTCACTCTTTTTGGGGCCTTTATATGTTCTACCAGAGGTTTCTATGAAAGAGTTCTGTCATTGCAACTAAATGCAGCGCTAAAATTTGAAACTGAAAGTAGCTTTAATGTGTAATTGAAGTAATTGTCACTGTCAGAACTCTTCCATAATGGTAGTATCTGTGGTTATGACCATGTCTGATATTTCACATATTCCATGTAGATTTAGAGTGAGCAGAGATAGCTCTTCCTTGTGTATCATTTAGTTCGGTACACCCTAAAAAAGCTGACCTTCTCCTTTCAAACTTTGTGGTTTGGCTGCTCTGCTCGCTCTAACTCTATATAATGATCTGTGTCCCTGTGGCTCAGCGCTCTCATATTGCCTTTTTGTTTTGTTTCTGTAGATAAGTACTCTGTGTTGAGGGGTGTAGCGGGCGAGGGGGAGAGAGGGAGAGAGCAATACAAAATGCCATTTAAACATCTCCCCTTTCCAGGTATATAACGACTGTGTAAATGTCTCTCTGAGGACACAACACAGAACGACCTGCTTAACTGTGTGTGCTGACTGATTGCCATGTCTTTCTTCTCGCTCACCCCCCACCCGTCTGTCTCTCCAATTGACTTCTCTCTCTCTCCTCCATCCTCCCATCCTCCCATCTGCCTGATCTCGTCTGTCACTCATCCCTCCTCTGTCTGCTGTTCGTCTGCCTGGGTGTCTGCCTGTCGGTCTATTTGGCTTCTTTATTTTTATTTTATGGCTTGTTTTTTATCCCACTGTTGCATGCACACAAACACAAAAACACACATTGATATGAAATAATCCACACCTCCCTGCCATCTCTCTCTCTCTTTCTGTCTCTCTCCTCCTGTCCCCTCTGCTCACGCACACACACAACCCACCTGCACGTCACACCAGACTCAGGCAGATGGTCCATCTGCCAGACAAGCTGCCGACCCGTGCCCCCACAGCTCAAATGAGCACCCTCTTGCCCTGGGCGGTCAGACCCAGAACCAGAACCCCAACACGGCCAACGCCACTGCCCCCACCGCCACCCATTACCAGCCCCCAGCATGCTGCGACATTCCCTGTGCCCTGATCGTGCAGCACTCCTATGAACCCGCCAACCCCTCTGAGCTGACCCCCAAAATGAGAATGACCACCTTCACCACCTCACCTCCCACCCCAAGGTTATACATACAATAGAGGATAAAAATGAATCATTGGTTAGTACAGCTTGAAGACAGATGTTATTTTTAAATGAATGATCATGTATGAAGAATGATGGATATCAAAGAGCAGGGTTCAAACTTTGATTTTCAAAGTTTTACTACAGCTAAAGTACCTCTTTTTTGAAAAACAGTCACATGAACTGGCATATTGCCAGCTAAATAAGTGTGCAATGATGCCAGTCTGCCATTAGAGGGCATTGTCTCTCCATCTAGCGGCAAGCAGAGCATCATCTTTGAACTGACTGTCAAAGGTACTTGCTCTGTAGAGTTGTATATTCAGGTAAAGTATTTATTTTGTGTAACTTTTTGTAATGCAAATAAAGCCAAATAAGAGCACTATGTGATATGAGCTTGGCTTTGCTGTACAAAATAAAGTCTTTGCATTACATGATAAACAAGAGATGTATATTTAGATACATTTCAGGCTTTTTAGATTTTTATTTTGCTAAATATACATTAATTTTAGTGTTAACGTCTTGTAGCCTTAACAATTTGGAAAGTACAAAAGGAACGGAAGACATTACAACTTGGTCCCGCTGCTGTGTCCCCCCTACCTCTGTCCCTGACAGCTCCCCGTTAGCCTCCTCTCACAGACGGCAGACCATTTGTGATTCACTCTTCTCTCTCACTTCCTTTCATTTATCTGACACCAACTCTACCCTTTGGATACCCCCTCCCCTCCTCTTCCTCCAAACCGTCAGTGTGTGTATGATAGTGTCGCGACAAACAATAGTGCCCCCTCGTTCTCCCCTTCCTCCCACCGTCCCTCCTTTAGATGGCAACCAGGGGGCACCAGTGTCGGTCCCCAATGCCCGTGAGCTACACAAAGTAGGTCCAGAGCCCCCTCCAGACCCCCAGATACCAAGGACACGGTCAGTAAGTCTTAACTTTACCCCCTGAATAATATCACCCCCCTCCTTCACAAAACCCTTCCTCCAAAAGAATATGTCTATGAAGTTTGTGACACCGTGCACTTCCCACCACTTATCCCTGAGACTCCCTCCACCTTAGATAAACAGAACCACATTGTCCAGACAATGCAATGATTTAAAATGTTTTTTAAAGCCCCTCTAACACTTTTCCTCTCTGTACCTTCACTTCTGTCATTGCAGCTCCTTTGCACCACTCTCCGCTCTTCCTTATCCAGTAAAAGCATGAAAAACCTCCCACTGAGTGTCAGCATCCTTTAGACTATGTGGATAAGTTATTCTATGTGAATAGAGTTACCTTAAGTTTCATTTCAGTTAAGTTAAAGTCTATAATGTTTGCCTTGTCTTAAGTAGGAATTGTTAAGATTGTTAAAACTGTGTTTTCTTGAATTTCGTTAATCTACTTTATCTGATAAATAAGACACAGCTGCAGTGATTTATTGTGTGACCTGGAAAAAATTCACTTGAAAAAGAGATGTCCATCTCAACGTGAATTTTTGGCCTGCAGGAGAAATAAACATAAAATAAACAAGTATAGTATAAGTTTAAGTAATGTATTTAGATTATGATGTTATGGTTATAATGGACCCTGGAATACAGAGCACGCAGCATGACAGCCTCGTGTGTTCAATGTATATTCCACTCCCTTTAAAACCTTAAGAAGTCTGTGTTTGTTTCTCTCTTTAATATCCTGACCACAGCTCAGAGTGTGCTTCTCTATCCCTCCCTCCATTTACCCCCCTCTCCTCCTGTAACATCCATGTTTACATGTGATATCAAACATGTATCTATTGTTTTATTTTGCAAATTCCTCACCTTCACTCTCACACATAACTACCTCAACTTTAATTCCTTTTTCATGGTGCCAAAATCTTTAACAACACGCTGATCCTCATCATAATCATGTTGTCTAACACCCTTTTCTCGCTCTTCTTATTCATAATGATCGAATGGATTGCATCCTTATCGTGGAATACACAAACGCCTCATCTTTATCCACTTCCTCTTTGTCAAAATAAAACCTCTCTGCACATTTGCACTGTTCTCTCCATTTCCCTACCCTCATTCCTTTCCTTCCTTTTCCTTCCTTTATCCAACTTTCCTTGCATCCTTCTCACTTTTCATCCCTCTGATGTTTTCCTGATGATCCCATCTGTAAATATTGGCTCTGGATCGTTCTCCAACCCCATCCCCTCTTACCAACTTCTTCCCTTTTTGGTATTCATTCCAATTTCCTCCCCATTAACTTCTCTTTCCTTTAAACATTTATCATCGCCACGTCCTCTTCTCCTCCCCCCGCCCCTCCCCACCTGCAGGACGATAAGGAGATCGACCTGGAGCACCTACACCGCCGGGTTAACAGCCTGTGCACCGAGGATGAAAGCCCCCACAAGCAGTTCTCCACCTCTTCCGTCGATTTAACGCCCCTTGACATGGATGCCCTGCCTGCCGCGCGCCAGGCACTCGAGCAGATCAGCGATTTCCGCAACACCCACATCACAACCACCACCTTCATCCCCGAGCAGATCCAGACCCTCAGCCGCAGCCTCTCTGCCAAAGCCGCCGCTGGGTTTTCCGCTGGTTTCGGTAGCGGCGGCGGCCTCCAGGACCACCGGACTGGCGGGGTGGGTCCTTTCAGGCAGAGGGCCCCCAACGGTGGCTTCTTCCGCAGCCCCATTAAAACAATGTCCTCCATCCCCTACCAGCCCACAGGCCCAGGACCCAACTTTGGATACGGCAACGATCCAGACAGGGGCACCTCTATATGAGGAGCTGTGAGGATGCGGGTGGTTCAGGAGGAAGAGGCGGAGCAGAAGGAGGAGGCGAGGACGGCGAGGGTCGATCACTGGATGATAGAACAAATAAGCTAAGCTAAAATGTCAGAAGATAGAGATCCGTGTACATAGGAATCTTTCTGTTTTTTCGGTTCTGCTTGGGTGTTTCCATTTTGTACGTGGAGAAGACGGAGGAGGTGGAGGTCTGTCTGGGCGTTCCTTCTCTGCCTGGTGAGGGAAGGAGATGGTGGAGCTTGATTCTTTGCTTTATTGTTGTTGTTCTCGTGATTGTTTGGGGGATTATTTTGGGGGATACGTGTGAAAGGGGATCTGTTTTTATTGTTTCTGTTGTATGACATGAGGACTGCCTCATATACCGGAGATGACTTGACTATTGCTTTCTGAACCCCACGTGAAGGGTTTACTTTACACTTCTCCAACCACAGGAAACGCTTTCTGTGAACTCCAGGGCTGCCATTGGTTTAGGACTAGTGGTGTCTTTAGCCATGTAACAACTCAAATGGGCTAAGCAATTAGTTGGTTTAGGGAGAAGTATCCAACAGATGTTTTCTGAACCCCTGGGAATACATTCAGAAGCCCCTTGTGGTTTTGCAAAGGCCACATCTCAGTGAAGTTTCCACGTCTTACTCTGCCTTTTCACAACGTGGGAGTCCTACTGAGTCCCTTCACTGTTACCTGGGGTTCTAAGTGTGTGATTATTTCCAAGATGGTGTCCACACAGTGGCCTGATTAGACTTTCCAGATGAAGACAACACCATCACGGAGCATGGGTCTGGAAAACACCATGACAGTGCAACAACATGACACTGTACAACCACCAAATCGGTGTTTATCGATCTTCAAACTTTTTTCTGCCATTTTGGTGCATCAGCCTGAAACTGTTTTTGATGCACATGAAAGACTCTTTGTCAGTCCCACTGCACTGTACCAGTGCCCACAGACCTGTAAGTGATTGTATGTAGATCTGACCTTTTCTTTTCTCACCTGTACTGTGCTCTCTGCTTTTCAAGTCAAGGTGAGATCGGCTAATCAGACTCTTAGAGGGATATCAAAAAGGGAAGATACATAAAAAAACAACTTAAGTGAAAAAAAACATAAAAGACAAGCTAAAGGACTTCAAAAAGCTTATGCTTATTCTATGTCTTTTATTGATTTTTGTTTTTGAAAAAATAGATTTTAATGCGTGGAATGTGTTTTGGTCAGGAAGTACAAAAAATAACATTGTTCTGAGCTGTCTACTTGTTTTTATTTCTCTCGGCAAACTTTGGAAAACTAAATGAGTGCTGTAGTCTCTGGTTTTGCATCATTGAGTCATTTTACTTTGATTTTTCTTTGTTTTGCTGAAGTTAGTGCTGCCATGACCGGGTGTGTTTTAAAGATAAAAGCTCATTCATGGAGGTCATGAATCAGGTTCACGTAGTTAGATCATTTTTGTGTTGAGGAGAAGCCATTGCGGCAACATCTTCAGTACAGGCCTTATATGTCAACTGTCTAGCTGTACTCTCCCCAGTTGACCTAAAATACCACCACGTACTGGAGACGTGTCGGAGCAGCAGATCTGTGGTTGTGCTTCAGGGTCATCAGAATGTCAAGAGACAACGGCCATCTGAACCCAATGGCTGCCTTTTCTGCCATCAGTCCGAAATATCCTTTTCTTTCATAACTGTAATGTTAAGGGTACTGTTTATATAACTTGTTTTTTTAAAGTGCCAATCAATTAAAATGAGACCATTAAGGTGCATTTGGGGGCGGGGTGCAGGGAAAGACCTGTTAAGAGCATTAGAGGAATATTTTGTGGATTGGGGGCTTAAATGGAACCAAATCTTTTTCACTAACACTGTATTAATAATTGATAATGTTAGTTGTTTAGGTCAAGTTTTCAGTTTGTTATCTTTAAGAACTAAAACTGCAAAATGTCGTGCGTAGAGAACTCAGTCAAGCCACAGTGTTTTAAAGCAAAGCATTCTTAGGCATTCTTTTCTTATATTAGGCTACAGTATGGCTATTGAATGACAAATAGGACACAGACATTTAAAAGGTTTTATTTAGTATAAATGAAAGAGACATTATAAAAATGTATATTTTACATGTTGATGCTATTTTTGTTTAACAAAAAGAAAAGAGTATATCATGACAAGCTTTAGTGTTGAGTTTAGCCGCCACATCACCGCGTTTGGTTTCCCTTTATCCGCCCATGGTCGACATAAACACATCCAAACACCAACTCTGCTTTTCTCACGTCATCTTGAGTTCATTTTATGATTTGCTGGCTAAATAACAAAAAGCAGCAAGTTGATGAAAAAGAAAGCATGCACAAACTTGCTCTTGCGCTATCTGTTAACATTTTTAATTTCATACATAGAACTACAGGATTTACTTGATAATTTTCAAAAATTTATGATGTACAGTATTTAATATAGGCCTATTTTGTTGTATGTGTTGCATATTATTCAAAACTGAACAAACTGGGGCCTCTGTTACAAGTGGCAAAGCTTTCTGTGTATAATTTGTCTAATAAACAGGTTTTCTACAGTGGGATGGTATCTGTTGTTTTTGCTCATCTAGACAACCATTTTCAAAAAGCAGTACAGCAAGATTTAAATACTGTAAAACTCAAAAATAAAGGCCCAACACAATTTAAAATCACAGCTCTGTATTTTTGAAGCAATGTTGTATGCGATACTTGTGAAAGTCAAGTTTATTAGCAGCAAGAGATGGCAGGAACTGACCTGGCAGGTGTGCAGGCACAGGAGCCAAGCTACATTGGAAGATAGGATCATTTTGCCATTTTTTTAGAAAAACAAATATGAAAAACAGCATTAAAGTAAAAAAAAAAAAAAAATCATACACCTGTGGGCTTTACTGATATGATGACCAGTAAAATACATTTAAAAGGGGAAGATTTGCGAAATACAGAGTTAGGCTCTCTGTGTTAGCCGTTTGTGTTTTTGTGCAGACTGTACATCTACTTTGAAGCACATTACATGTTTAGCATCAAGCTAACAACCCAGCTAACAGCAGTAAAACCAAAAACCCAGACCTGGTGATGCAAGGCATTAAGGCTCTAAATGTGCTCTGTCTGCTTTAAAGTAGAATCTGATTTTCATAAAAGTTGGAATGTTGTGTAAAATGTTAATTTAAAAAGGATGCAGTGATTTACAAATCTCAAAAACTCATAATTTGTTCACAATAGAACATAAACAGTATTTCTGATGTTTAAAATGAGACATTTTACCATTTCATGAAAAGTAACTGCTCATTTTAAATTTGATGCCAGCAACATATCTTGTAAAATTAGGAACGGGGCAACAAAAGGCTGGAAAAGTAATTGGTGCTAATAAAAACATCTGGAGAAGCATTTTGCTACTACTTAGATTGATAAGCAACAGGTCAGTGACATGACTGGGTATAAAGGAGGACTTTAGAGAGGGAGAGTCTCTGAGAAGTAAAGATGGGAAAGAGGTTCAGCAATCTGCAAAAATCTGGGTCTAAAAATCGTAGAACAATTTCAGACCAATGTTCCTCAATGTAAAATTGTGCAGACTTTCAGTATCCGCCTATCTACCTTACATAATATCATCAAAATATTCCGAGAATCTGGAGAAATCTCTGTGGACAAAGGACAAGGTCAGTATTGGATGCGTGTGATCTGCACGCCCCTGGGTGGCAGCACATAACAAACATGCATGATTCTGTACTGGAAGTCACCAAGGGCAGAGGAACTCTTCCAGGAATCACTAGCTGTTTCTCAAAGCCAAGGAAGGGTCCTCAAACGGATGTTTTTGAAGGAAACTACGTCATCGACTGCCATTGGAGGACTGTCCCAATCTCGAGGATCCTCAAAATTTTTCCTTCAAACAGAGAATTTCCAAGGATGCACATGTGCAGGAATTACCCACAATCCAATGCACATTGTTTTCCTTCTCTTAAAGAATAAATAAATAGCGTAATACCAGGAGGAAGCGAGGTCCTAGCACACTCAATACACTTTTAAATGTCCTGTTTCTGACGTGAATATGTTGTTATCATTATATCATATCACCAAAGTAAAGCTGGATGGGTAAAAGTAGAGTCATATAATATGATTATACTACATAATTATATTGTATGATCATATTAAATAATCAATATGATTAAACAATCATATTATTATATGTATTATGATTGCATGATGATGTGATAGCTTATTAGATGGTGTCGGGTAAAACTTGTGAAAGTTGTTGTTAGTACCCCTCCCATTTTGACTTCTGCCGCCGCCGCCGTGTATATGGGCATGACCCTTCCTATGATGTAATCACGCACACTCGCTAGCCTGTGTCAAATGTGTGTTCAAGAGTTGCCAGGGAGGACTCTGGCCTCGCCTCCAAGGGTCCTGACTCGGGGGGGATCCTTCCCACAGAGGATCCTGGACTTTGAGAAACAGCTACTGCCTGCCAACACAGATGGCTGTGCCATCCACAAATTCAAGTTAAAGCTGTAACATGCAAAGCTAAAGCCGTATGTGAACATGATCAAGAAACACTACTGTCTTCTCTGGGCCAAAGCATATTTTAAAATGGACTGAGGCTAAATGGAAAACTGTTCTGTGGTCAGATGAAACTGAATTGTCAGCTCAGAGTTCAGAATCCTGTGTCTCTGATAGAATGGGGTTGCATTAGTGCTCGTGGCGAGTGCAGCTTACATATCTGTAAAGACACTATCAATGCTGAAAAGTATATGGAGGTTTTAGAGCAACACACGCTCCCATCCAGCAACTGGTCTCCTAATTTCCCGGATGTTTACAGACTGTTGTAAAAACAAAAAAAAGGCAGGGATGCTACACAATGGTATGGCCCTGTCCCTACTTTTTTGAGATGTGTTGCTGCCATCAAATGAAAAATGAGCTAATATTTTTCATGTGTGCCTGGACTGTAGTAATAAGTGAGCTGATGGTGAGCTGATCCAGAAAGGTCCCTAGAGCTGTTCTTAGGAAGTCCCTCGTGTGGCTCCAGGTTTGTGGATATAAGTTCACAGTTTACACACCAGCACCACCAGGTAACTTGGTATCTGTCCTGTCCTTCACTTTCCACAGAAGTGTTGCTCTCTCTCGTTCAGACCTTTTAAGTCTCCGTCAGCAAACACTGTCTTCTGTTTTCTCTGTTCTGTAAAGGTATCCCCTTTTTTAAAACAACTTTTTTTGTTTGGATGTATTTGTTGTCTCTTTTGCAGCCTTCAGGTGCAAATAGCATATCAGTGCACTGCAGTAGGAGGAACATGTGGATTGCCCAAGTAGTACCAATCAGCAGTTTTACCCCAACATTGTTTATGCACTTTTTTCTCAAATTAGTTAAAAATACTTTCCTTCCTGAAAGGGGCCAGGCTGACCAACATCTCCTATGGCTTCAACATCAACTATGTGCAAGTACCTCATACAACACCATTTCAAAATACCTAACTCTAAACTATCACTCTTTTACTAGCCTGTATCCCCACTTTTTACCAGAACGGAAGCAGATCTTGTTAAAGCCTGTAATTATTTACAAATGAAATAATTTGCCAAGAAATAAAGATAACCCTCAAAAATGGTCAGAGTAGAGTCTTTAAAGATCACTTGGAGATTTATGTTCATCCACAGAATCTGAGTGCTGCCACTCAGAATCTCAATGTGTTGGATAAAAGTGGGAGAAATCTGAAGATCAATGAGGACTGGAGGGATATGAACGGCTCAGCTGCACGCTGCAGTGCTGGCAAAGGAATGGAAATAAATGTTTAAATTATGAACACATGCATTTTTCATCTCTTATCAATATTTAACACTTTAACATATTCTTTAAAGAACTACAGATTACTACTGTTCAGCCAGCACAGAACCCACTGGTGATTATCGCAACAAGGGGTCTCTCCATCTCTCCCCACACTCTGCAAAGATGGGCTGGTTTACAAAGCAAGGCCGAACAGTCATGTAGTGGCTCATTTTTTTATTGATATCTTGATATATGAAGCTGAATATTCTTTCAGGTTTAAATCTAAAACTACAGACTTTCAAAGTTTGCTATGTACAGCTAGTTTTTGAAGAGGCTGTCTTGTATAGCACCATTTAATTTACTGAAGTAAATAAAAGCATGGTTTATTAACTGAACTTTTACAGTGATTATATTTATTAACCATTGTGAACTAATGCTCATAATTCTAAAGTGTAAGGTGTCTTTCCCATCCATATTTGTTTAAACATCTTTAAGTACCCTGACATGTCACCATGTTCAACTCTACAAACTTAACATCTTTGTGGATATTTCTACACATTTTTGGCATTATATTCAAAAAGGCATCTCAACAGTGTTCTGTTTAAAGTGTGATCAGATGATCTACTTATTCCACTTGAAATGGTTCCTGGAAGTCCCTTCTTACTGGTAAGTTAGCTGAGATCCAGGTAAGTACCTGTGCTTTAAAACAAACATTTTATCTGACTGCAAAGTTTTATGGTTTATCAACTTTTATGATTCAGTAACAAAGGATATCTTGTTTATTTAATCAGGATTTCTCAATAAAGGACAACTTTTAAGGCTGGGATCTGGAGCGAAGGAAAACCGTGCCTCTTTTACAGGTCTAATTCACTTGCCACATGAAGTTCTGATTTTTTCATGTTCAAAGCCACTGATCAAGAAGTAACATGTGAGTTGATTTGATCTGTGCTGGAACGTTATCATAATCAATAAAAATGTTATCCTGTGAGAGAATAATCCATGCATTTAATGAGGGAATGGGGGGAAGGGGCAATGTTAAAAAAATGATGTTTGAATGTGTTTAACTGATCAGGAAGGTTTCCATGTGCAGAATCAATATGAAGTTAAAGCATGAGCTCAGCTTTTGTCTCTTTTACTTCAAATCGACTCCCACTTCAAAGGTCTGTATGCTGCTGTTAACAGCTGGATAGACTCTCTGCTGAGGTAGACTGCTGTCAAGTTCACTGAAGCACTACGTGTAGTTTACTGTTTTAACCAGGAGGTGGCACTATTTATTTCCCTGGCTCTACCTCTGTATCTGAGGCTTGACTCAGTGTGTGCATTAGAACAACATGAATGGAAGAAGTTTTCATAAAGTATATTGAAAATTGATTCAGAAGTCTTTTTTTTTTTTTACAGCCTCAGTCCTTCCTGTTGTTATCCTTAGATTCTCTGTTACACACCTGGAGTTAATTTACTTATTTTTTATTCTTTTTTTTTTTTTCAACTTTTTAAAGTGCAGAATGTGTGGTGTTTTTTTCAGGAGATATGATGTAAAATTGGGACCTACAAATAAAAACCTGTGTAGCCTGTTAGAGGAATTTAAAGAGGCAAAATTTTTATTTTTGGCAGTAAAATTGACTTCAATTGTAAATTTTTAAAATACTTTTACACATCTATGAGGGCATTTTTTAATTTAAGAAACTACATGCTAATGAAAGTACCATTATCTAACCAGGTTTTAATAACTGTACATTTCAAACAGTCTTTTAATAGCAGAGGTGTAAAAATTTAAATCTAAAATATGCCTTAATGTTGCTAATTAGGGCTGGTCCTGTTAAATAATCAGCCTTAATTAAGCTATTATATGCTACTTTCCGAGGGTCAAAAAGACACAGACATTTTGAAGCTTCAAATCCCTTAAAAACAATCCTCTCTGTTTCAGGCATTTAAGAAAAGCCTCAGTTAAGCTAACGTTTGAAATCCCCGTCCAGCTCCCCTCACTCCAGTCTCGTGCCCGTCACGCCCCGGTCTCCCAGGAGACGGGAATGAGAAGCAGCAGCACGTAGACTCCTCGCGCGCACTGGAATGGTAGTCCCCCCCCTCCCTCTCCCTCGGGGAGCCCCCCAGGCGTGACCAATGGAACATAGAGTCTCCATTGTGACTGCGACACTTTAATAATCGCCAGCTACAATATCCAACCTGTCGGTAGCTTCAGGAGCCCGGCCGGGCCCGTTGGATGGGGGGCTTGTAGGTGGGACGAGGGGGCGAAACGTCGGCGCCAGACCTCTAGCCCGCAAGACGTCCCAATGATGAATACATGAATAAAAAATAGCAAAGATTGATGTCGGAATATCTCTGAAATTGTGGGATTTCCTCGCTCCTAACTTTTTTTCTCTACAACTTTAGGCGTGTCGCCATTTAGAGACTGAACCACAGCACAAACTTTCACGAACTAATTTAAGCCCTAATATGTGTCAGCACTCTTGTTTTATATAGGCTAATGGCTGCCTACCTCTGTTAAGCTAGTTTTTGTAACGTTTGTGAGGAAATGGATGGATTAAGTCATTAAAATGATGGCGAAAATAGAGGCTTGTCCTAGTCGCATGGATAATGTACCTTTGTACACTGGGCTCCTGTATCTAACGTAGGCTAGCTGTGGTGTTATGCTTTTTATCCTACCGACCGTGGCAATTAGCTTAAATAGCTAATTTCCACCCAGTAATTAGCCCATTGTTCATTTGCCAGGTAAGGCCTAACGTTTACCTCATTAGGCGTGCTTGCTTTGATCAGTAGGCTGCAGGTACTTCGCTTAATAGCTATAATTTGTACAGTTTATTTTACACCTACTTCCTTACGACTTATTTTCACCTCTTTTATGCCAGGCTATGATGAGCCGAAACAATAACACAACATGAATATTGGAAATAAGATAAGGCATATTAGATCACATCGTGTGTACGCCAGTGTGTGTACTTTCTCCTCAGTGCTTCCAGTCGCCACTGCGCGCGCATACAGCTCGTGTCAGTACGGAAACATTGTTGAGCGCGAGACCCCTGCTCATGTTTCCGTTCCCTGTGAAGCCCTTTTTACCGACAGGGCGTTCCGAGGGCCAGATCAAAAGGTTTTAGAGCCGCTACAAAAGAAAAATGGAAACTGGAGATCATCTGAGGATGAATGAATCGACAATGAGCGCGCGAGCCCCAGGAGCCCCAAACTTTTTTTTTTTTTCCTTTTTTTAAGTTTCCAGCTGACTTTTGGTCCAGTTTTATCAGACCCAATCATTCCCTTCTCACAATCTTTTAGTAATTTTACTACTTCTTGGTTGCATTAGCAACTTTTTTGAGAACACATGCTTATATTTCCCTTTGTGCTATATTTGAGCTGTTTTGGAGGAAAGGATTCTTATACACCTGTGGTTGATGTTTATGTCCACTTTATATTTGGGATTTGAAAACGTATAACTCAGTTTTGAGCTACTCTGGGGTAGATTTAAGTGAGGTCAACCGTGTGGGACACAGTCTAACTCTAAGGAGCAAATGAACCCCCTTGGACCTCCTTAGCACCCACTTCCTCCCCTCCCTCTCTCGTGTCTGAGATGTGGACAGGTAGTAACTCTGTCCCAGCTGCGCACGTCTCGCGCTGTCCACGCTCCTTACCTAAAACCATCACCACCCCACGTGCGTCCTGTGGGAGGTTCCCCTTACCTCCCTTTGCGTTAAACACTCCTCAAATTGTAACGTTATCATAAACAGTCCGACTTCGGGGGGCAATAATCACCTCTCTCGGGCTTAACGAGACTTCTCATTGGACGTCAACACGCGACCAGCGCGAGGAGGGGGGCTCCCGGACGCGTGCCGCTTTTTAAACGGACGCCGCGCCGCGAGACACCAGAGAAGGAGTCCTGCACGCGACAGTCAAATTCTCATAGAGCGACTGCAGAGCAGTGCGTGCCTCCGAGAAGTTTTTTCAGACTTTTTTTTTTGCGACCGTAACTTCACGTAGGCCTACCTTTTTGATGCTCTCTGTAAACATGGAGGTTCAGATCGTGGATGACTGGAGCAAAGGCGCACGAGAGGTGGCTGTCCTCGACTCGCGGCTGCAGAGCCCGAGAGCGATGGAGAGGGGAGGGGAGCTGCAGCTCGAGGAGTCCTGCTACGAACCTGGACTGACGCTCGTGGACAGCGGCAGTGACCCACGCGCCTGGCTGGCTCTCGTGCAGCCTTCTGGCACCTGCACGGCACACGCCACTTCACCCGAATACCTGCGCCACTCGCCCTGCTCGAGCACCGGCTCCTACCACGGTGAGAAACTTTGCTCATCTTTGCAACTCTTCTTCTTCTGCAGCATGGTAGTCCAAATAGAAAAGATCATCATTTTTTTAAACCTTGACCTATAGTGCAAAGTGCATTTTATAAAATACAATATAGAGATCATTAGGCAGATGAAAGATTTCAGAGAATAAAACCACAATGCTGTTTTCAAACCAGACCAGTCCAGTAAATTTGTCTCTTCATCTTTCAGAGAGTGGCTCCCCGGGGTCCTCGGGCCACCCCAGCCCGCCCAGCTACAGAAAATCTGCCAAGAGCCCCTCCTCTTCCTCGCTCAAAGTCAGGGACCTGTGCCGTCTCAAAGGCACGGTCCCCGGGCCCGAGTTGGACACGAGACAGAGAGCCCCATCCAGTAAGCCCGTCAGCGGAGTCCAGAAACAGAGGCGCGTGGCCGCTAACGCGCGCGAGAGGCGACGAATGCACGGGCTTAACCACGCGTTTGACGAGCTGCGCAGCGTCATCCCAGCGTTTGACAACGACAAGAAGCTCTCCAAGTATGAAACTCTACAGATGGCGCAGATTTACATCAACGCTCTCGCTGATCTGCTTCAAGGTCCAGCGTCCTCAGGCAGCAGCAGCAGCAGCAGCAGCGACGCCTCTAACAACATCCACTCGCCAAAGTGTGACATCATGCCTTTAAACGCCGTGGGTCTTGACGTTTCGAAGGACAGGGTTTCTCCCACGCCTGTGTCCGGCTCAGGTAGCAGCTTACCCGGCCACATCAGCGGGATGCCTTTTCGCTCCTCTTTCGACGACGGCTCTTTCTCCGCCTTGGTGGAAGAAGCGATGTGTTCGCCTTCTCCTTCATCCTCCAGCCGGGCAGCAGGGAGGAAAGGGTCTCCCCGGAGTGACGGAGAGTTTTCCCCCCACTCCCACTTCAGTGACTCGGATGAAATAGCGATGGAGCTCCACTCAAGTGAAGAAGACGACCTGTCAGATCTCAAGCTGGCCAGCCACTCTCACCACACCGTTTCATTCTGAACGCTGAAAAACAGAAACAAGACTTTAAAAACTCCACCTTAGCCTTCGACTGTCAAGCTTACGTCCGTAAACCGTGTCAATCATAGCTACATTCTAGCTCTTACTAACAAAACGCCGTTAATGGAGATGGAAGCTTCTTCAAAAATGTCAGTAAAATTGTAACAACGATTAAAGCATATTTTATAAACTTATAACCTAACCTGAAGATGTGTGATAGGCCTATAATTCGGTTCTGCCAAGAGATGTGTAGCCTATAATTTCTAGTTTCCATGGAGACGTGGCTGGAAGACCCCACTGCCATGTCGCGCGCAGCACTGCCATGGGTATTTCCCACGTCACTCCGACCAAAAAATCTGTCTTCCACAAATTCATATCTTTATTGATAACTGTTGAAATTTTATTATGGAAAAAAAAGCAGTTTTGTAGCTATAACTTTGGTTGTGATTTATTGTTTAATTTGTATAATGTATTTTGTTTTGCGACTTTAAAAGTTCATGATGTGCACTTTAAAATGACAAACGAGCCAGAGGCTTGAGAAATGCGACTTCGTTTTCAAACCACAAATACAATGTTTTTTTCCTTTGTTTGCTAGTGTAGTACCGCCAATTCCTGAGAAATAGCCTATTTAATGTAGCCATCACTGCTGCCTTCTTTTGTATTTTATTTTTTTTCTTTTTGTATCTCCGCTTGAACTGCTGTGTCTTTTTCTTTCACTGGATGAGATTAATTGACATGTATTTATTGCCTTATGTTTTAATTGATTTGCTTTTTATAACTCCATAGTTGCATTTGTTGAGAAAAGCTATCATTTTTTTGCCATTTATTGTTTTGTTTATTTGATTTTGGGAATAAAAAAGCAAACTTAAATATGAAATTATCATTGTCACTGTTGTTTCAATAGCTCACATCTTTCTTGGATTATTGCACTGAAGCTTTTAAACTCTTTAGTTTTGTTCTAATTTCTTAAATATTATAGTTAATGTATTTTGTATTATTATTATTATTATTATTATTATCATTATTATTGTTAATAGTAGCAGAAGTAGTAGTATTTTAGACGTGATGGGTTTTTAATTGAAGCCCATTAGGCCTAATAGTGCCTGTTTCAGCAAAGCAGGCCAATAGATTCTACACTATTATTATTATTATTATTATTATTATTATTATTATTATAACCAGGCTTATTGTATGAGCTTTTATTGACCAATAAATAGAGGCAGGCCAAAACAAGTTGTTTGTTTAAAATATCTAATAGAATTGTACAAACATAAGCTTAGATAGCCTTTATTTGTATATTTGAGCAAACCATATATTTTATTTACGTGTTGTAACTAAATTTGAGATATTTTTAAAGTCAAGTGTGGCAAATAGCCTAAATAACCAAATTGAATTAATAGTAAGAGTCATTAGGTAATACGCCTTTTGACTTTTGTGGCTTTAAACTACATAATTACAGTTAGTTTAAGTGTTTGACAACATAGAAAATGCAGGGTTAAAAATGAGCTCAAGTTAGCTTACATCCTTAAAAAGTCATTTTTTAAAACTTTGAAATGTAAACTGAACTTCACTGTTTGACAAATGCTTCAAAGCATAAAATAAAAATATAAAATAAAAATAGCCTTATTAAGCTTAAAATGGTAGCCAATCAACAAGGCCCTTTTATAGCCTAACTTTCTAACGTAGGCTACACTAAAGTTTACTGTTTGAAAATACTTTTATTTTTAATAAAAACAGAAAGCTGTATTTCGCAAAATCAGAAGCCTATCAACAAGGCCATATTTTTGTAACTTTCAGATGCACACTGACGTTTACAGTTTGACCATACAAAGAAAATGCAGTCTAAAAAAACATAAGCAGGCTTAAGCCCAAGTTAGCTTACTTTGGCTCCACCAGTAAAGGCCTTAAATGGCACGTTCACTTTTGATGAAAGTGTGTTTTTTAATTTTATAACCATGAGGAGAAAATGTCAATACGTCTTTAAAAGCAGGCTTCTCAGTTTAATTAAAGTAACGTTTAACATTTGAGCCCCTCTTATGTAATTTATAGTAAACTTACAGCAACATGAAACGTGTCCTACACGCGCCCGCTAGCCATATGCTGCGTGTGCACGCGCCCGCTGGCCTGCAGCCTCGTTTGAGTTTTGTGTTTATGTCGACTTTTACAGCGAAAAACGCTGCATTAAATTATCTCGCACTGTCACTCCTCTTGTAATAATCTTCTCCTCACTCGGTGGAAACTTTTTTTCTCCCTTTTGTTGTCTTGAACTCTTGCCATCTCGTCCATTTGGTGAATACCAGTTCTGGTAACGGGGAGTATGCATTAATTTCAGGCTATTGTTGGCAGGCTCGTGGGCTGAGGTGTTGGATGGCCTCAGTGAAGCACGCGCTGTCAGCTGGTGAGCGCTCGCGGGTCCCCACCGTGTCCCCGAGGACCTGACTCGAGAGGGAACACACTTTCTCAACTAAAGAAAGAGCTACACACACAACACAACACATCACAGACGTCAGAACACCTCCTCCTCTCTTCTTATTTCTTTCTCTTTCTCGCTCCATCAACTTAAACAAATACGTGCACGTGAATATGAATGCACGCACCACGCACGCTCACAAAGGATCTAGCTGCATGACTCGGGCTCAACAGTTATTTTCTTTCGTCTTTTTCGATGTCAGACTGTTGCTAACATCTCCAAAGTTTTGCAGACATCAGGGCGTGACACAGAACATCCAAATAGTTGGAAATAATTCATGAAAGTACATGAACTACCTGTAACTGCCCTGTCTCCCACCCACTGTTATCAGCCAATCACAGTCCCTGCCCCTTTGCTCGCCTCCTGAAGGCAGGGAATAAAGAGAAATATAATGAGCATGCAGTGCTAAATAATTCACACAATTTATGCAGGTTAGAGCTGCAGACTGACATCTGCAGTGAGTTCGTGTTGCGGTGAAAGGGGATCAAGTTTCTGTAAACATTTTGGCAGGGATGTTGTGGAAATATGGCATAAGACTACAGCTAAATAATGTGAAAAACAAAGGAAATATGTCACATTTGAATTCTGGTTTTGTCTTTATCTGCACAGAGCAATGTAAAACTCAGTTTCATTGTCATACATATATTGGGCCACAAGTGACAAAGACTGGGAGAAAGAGGTCAAAATTCTGCACCTTTGTGGCTGAAACTATCTGCACATTTCAAACCAGTGGTTCTCAGCTGGTCTGGCTTCAGGACCCACCAAAATTTTCAGCTTCTCAGATTTAATTAAAGGAAATTGTTGAGGTTTGGACCTCAGATGGAGCACAGCATGGGCTTTGATTAAACCAGGGGTGTCAAACTCAAGGCCTGGGGGCCAAATCCGGCCCGTGGAACAGTTAAATCTGGACCGCAAGATCATGATGATATTTCTGTTATAACTGGCCCATCAGTATGCCGATTTCCTCAGCTATAAAAATGTAAACCTATCCTTGATCATTTAAGATATGCTTATTAGGTCATAAAATCTGAAAAACTAAGGAGTAAAAATAATTAGATAAAAAGTCAGGAATGTGGGGAAATCTCACAATAAGGACTCAAACTTGGGATTTTTACTTTTTATTTCATACTTTGAGCATTTCAACTCATAATTTTGACATCTTACACAATATTTTGAGCTTTAAGATTCATAATTTTAAATTTTAAGTCATGTTTTGACCTTTTAAACTAATTATTTTATTTTATTTCATATTTTTAAATCATTACTTTGACTTCATAATCCCATAGTTTGACCTTCAGACTCCCAATTAAAAAACTGAATCATATATTAACTTTAAATTTCATGATTACAAGTTTTACTTCATGTTCTGACTTTTTAAACTCAAATTTCTGACTTTCTAATATATTTGCCTTTATAAAACTTTTTTTTCCAATTTTAATTTCATGTTTTGATGTTTTTGAAATAATAAATTTACTTTTCTCAGATTATGAGCCTTTGAACTTATCTTTTTAACTTTTTAAACCTCAAAATCATTTATCATCAGTGCAATTTTTTTTTCTTCAGATGGATTAAACAATTTTTTTTTTTTAAAGGGCAACCATAGAAGCCCTCAGAATACATGCATACATTTAATTTGACACCTTCTTAGCGTAAAAATGGGATTTACAGTTTGAGCATACAGAAACAATATAGTTGATTTATTATTGTAAGAAGTACAGGAGCTAGTATAGAGCCAGGTTGATGCTAAGAAATCTCAGCAAACAACATGTCCTCAATATCATGGCGGAGGAAATAAAATGTACGGGTGTTTTTTTCTGCAGGGCTTCAAGACATCATCGACTTTCTGCCTCAGTTTTTTTTCAGGGCATATGTTCCTACAAAAGCCAAGTTTGTGACCTACTTGAGAGTCTCAGTCCACCAGCTGGAAACCACTTCTTTAAACCATTTGTGAAGACTTTCATAAATACCAACTTAGAGCAGTGATGTTCAAAGTGGGGTTCCTGACCTCCTGGGAGGTCGCCGGTTGATCCTTGGGGGAACGTTGAAAGTTTGAGGGAAATATAGAAGACAGAAAAAAGTCAACTAATAAAATTGTTCATGGAAACAACATTTTAATAAATATATTATAGGTTTAGAATGATCATAAAATCTTAGGCCTCTGCAGATCATTGTTAAAAAGGCTTCGTTTTTGCTAAAGATACTTAAAGAAATTAATACGTTTATTAATTGTTCATAAAAAAAGAGAAGGTATCAAGAAGTTATGTGTCAATTTTTTTAAATAATGAGCGCTGTAATGTGCAAAGAATAAAAAATTTATAAGAAGGTTTCCACCAGAGATCAAGGCATTGGAGTCCCAGACATGACAAAGCTTAGTTACAGCAACTAATTGTGCACAATGAAGAATCCACCACCACAGAGCTGCTTTTCACTTTGTGTTTCAATATTATAATGTTGAAAGAGCCCTTAACTTAAAATAGAATTACTATGTTTAATCCAATGTGCCCATTGCTTGTTTTAAGAACCTTTTGGAAGTGAAAGCTGAAAAAAAACATCTGCAACAGGTGGGACACAGCTCTAAAGGTTTCACTATTACACTGGCATTAATTATTTATGTAGGGACGTTATGACAAACAAACAACAGTGAGGTGGAGTTAGAGAGAACTTGAGATGCACCGACGCGTGTCTGTGATGTTGGGTGTCAAAGAAGAGGAGAAAAGATGCACTTTGTACAATGCTCTCACAGCTGTTGCACTTTTTAGAGAATAGCATTATGGTGTAAACAAGTGGCATGCTCAGGGGGTGCTTGTTTTTGGGAAGATTGAACTTTAACCCTCTGTCTTGGCTGATAACACACATTTAAGTGCATAAAGACACATCTATTAAGTACAGGCAAATGAAATGTGCAGCCAAAAACTGCTGCAGTTTGAAGATTTATTCAAAAGTTCCCAAGTCATGCTCATTTCAGTAATTATATTCAGAATATGTGCATTCCTCTGGTTGCTTTTTTTTTTTTTTTTTTTAATAAAAAGAAAGGCGCTTGCATTTTGTATGAGATATGGGGAGTCGAGCTGTGTGCTGTCCAAAAAGCCACGGCTCTCTCTGGGGACCCAGAACAAAAGGCAGAACTGGGCCATAGTCTCCATCTGCTGTCCCAGAGAGAGAGGGAGAGAGAGAGAGAGAGAGAGAGGGAGGACACCACAGACAGAGAGAGACAGAATAAAAAGGAAAGGAGGGAGAAAAAAGAGACGGCAGCAGTAGAGACATTATGTATTTACAGATAGATAGATAGATAGATAGATAGATAGATAGATAGAGTGCAGTGTTTTCTACAGCAGCTAACTGTTAATTACAGCCCTCCCTCAGTTTGATCTCCCCCTAAAAGCCCACACCTCTCATTAGCCCCAGAAGCCTGTATGATCATGTACTGTAGCGTAACATATAGTGATCACTCAGACACAATGCAGCTGTGGTGCAATGAGCACCTGTTGCATTGCATGCTCCACCTCAGTGATGCTATTAATTCTTAATGAGGTTCTCTGGTAGAGCTTTAAGCACAGTCACTGAAATTGTTGCATTTATCTGCAGTTATCTTTGTGTCATTTTGTCAAAGTGAGATTACTGGGAAATTCAGAGACACCCATGCAGGCAATACCATCAAAAGGTTTTTATTGAATTCTAACCGTTTTCAGAGTTTTTTAACCAGCAAATTTTCACATTTTGGCTTTTTGAGGGGTTGGGGATAATTGAATTTAGTTTAATTCTATTGTTTTTTAAGTGTTTTTGACCAACCAATAACTTTCACTCTTAACTGCTTTATTCAGTAAATGAAACTTGCTCTGGTTTAATTAAATGTATTTTTAAAAAAGAACTTAACAGTGGCAGAAAAACACAGCCACTAAAAGAATGAAAAGGTTTAGGTGGAAACTTCAAGGATGCATCAGTACTTTTTGATGGTATTACTGAGGGAGTCAACATCTCGCCGCAGAAAGTTTCCCATCAGTGCAAAAACAAAGTCCTTCTACATGAAGCTCCTTCATTTCATGTGTAAATCAGGCAGTGTAATTAAAGTGGGAAAATAAGGTCTCAGTTCTTCTCCTCTGCAGTTTATCTTCCCTGAATCTTTGCCCTAAGGCATTCAGCTTAAACTGACTTCTAGCTGAGGGGTTGACTGGAACAAACATGAGTGAGCTGTGCCAAGTAGAACAGCATTACCCATTTTTGTGGGTAACAGATTCCCAAAATATCAGGGAGTATATGAGACTTTATCGTCATACTGAAGTGCACAATGACAATACAATGAAATTAAGATGGCACTGCCTGAGTTAAACTATAAATATTGATGCAATTTAACAGCTCAGAGGCAACAAAAGGCCAAAGACAAATTGCAGTGGACATACAGATGAGCTTACATAACAGATGTATTACAGTCATGCTTTACAGATTATACTTGCACTAAGAATGCAGCAATCAGAAAATTAGCTTGACTTCTGTATGCAATACAGAGTCAGTACTTATAGGTTGAACAGAGATGACCAAATTTGCGGGTTCCGTCTCCAAACCCTCTTGAAATGTTGCTTTTGCCTTTTTTTTAGAGTTTTCTCTACAAATGAAAGTAATGTAAACTATCATTAATCAACAAAAGGAAGTGTATGTATGAACACCAATGGTTCACACTGCACAGCCGTGCGCAAAAAATAGCAAATGCCAAAATGAAAGTCATCAAATTAGAGAAGGAAATTTTGTATGGACTGTAGAATGTCAGCTTATTTTATATAAGCAATGCATAAACAGTACAAAGCTGTAAAAAAGAGCTCTTCCTAGACTTATGGTGCTCTTTAGCATGGGATACATAGATGTAGTCATAGCAAAGACAAGAATTCAGCTAAACCTGAAAATTGCATACCAATATTTCTTTTTTTTAAATGTCTCCATACGGGATCAAAAAGCATTGTTAATGGTTATTCTGCAGAAGAAGACAAAGAAATGACAGTAATACCAGTTTAGTAATGACAGCCCAATTGATAAGAGCAACCCATCCGGGTACTTTACCCAAACAATGCCAGACCCTACCCCTTCTGGGTGAAAAGATTCCATTAAAATGAATGGCAGTAAATGGGAAGGATTGGGTCATCAGGGATTTGAAAGCTTAGAACATGAAAGTTGTAGGGTTAAGAGCCAAAATCTAATGGCCAGTGAGATAAACAAAGAATGTAGGGCATTTTAAAAAAGAAAAAAAAATTGCACTGTAAAAATATGAAACAAATTTAAAGATGTACATGAGTTTCTGTTCAGATTCTCTTTGTCAAACTAGAACCAGTCCCATCTTGTGACTGGAGATGTCATAAACTGACATCACATACCTTATTTGTGGTCGATCTTAACACTTGAATGTGGGTACTAAGAAAACTTATGTGTGACAAAGCTAGGCAGACAGTTTTCAGCTCCTGCCGTCACAGAGCGACCGCTAGCTTAAAGCCATTAAGAACACAGTAACGGTCCAGCATGTTCCCGCTTTAGTCCTCACTACTTCAGCCAAAAGACAAAGAACCATTCTTTGACACTTTGTTGTCATTTGAGAATAGCAAAACATGCCTTAAATTGTGGCTTTTTATTTTTTTAAGGCAAAAACATAACAAAATAGGCTTTAATTGTGTTGTTGCTGCTGTTTTCCAACTTACTGCCATTCAATCTAAGAGCTTGTTTTCACCCAAACGGGGGCTCGATCACGTTGGAAAGCGGGAAGTGATGTTGCACTGCTCTTAATAGGAGATAAAAAGGCAAAAGTATGTTTATATGGAAGCCCTAAGCAGACATGCATCCATACATTTTATTCCTTTCATCTCATTGTCTCTGTACAGCAAAACCAGCTTTGTTTGTTAGGACTTCCGCGATTTTGTATGTGATGCCATTTCTCTAACTGAAGTAGGTTCAACAGTTCTACTTAAGCCTGAACAGACTTAACCTGACAAGCCAGATACACTGTCACATTTCCATTACATGCACATATATTTCACATTTATCTGGGAAGCATCAGAGACAAAGTGTTTGGGAAGGGCAGGACTTTAAAAATATTCTTGGAAAGTGATTTCCTAAACTTTCAGTCACATTCATTACGGGCCAATCAGAGTGGTAAGTCAAACAGAAAAAGTGGTTTTGTACCCCCAGTTTACAGAAATATCCCCACTAAGAAACATTTGATAATGAAGGACAGATGATAATATTAATGTGATGTGCAGTAAAAAGTTTAAATTAGGCTCTCGGCTGCAGTACTACAACTACTACTACTACTATAAAAAACAAAACGACTTTATCTGCTATTATTTTGCTCTATACAATAGGCAATTTCCAATAATTAATCTCCAAAATCTAAAGTTGTGATTCTCATAAATTTATGACTTTTTACAGTTTATGATTTCAATTTTTCTTCTCACAGATTTATGATGTTTTAAACTCTATTTTTTTTTTCTTTTTTTAAATTGAAGATTTTTTTTTTACATAAATATTTTGAGTTCTTTCTCAAAAATTGCCAGCTCCTTTTTCTGTGTTTTTTAGAGTGGCCCTCATACTTGGTAATGACACTGACTACCATACTGAAAAATCAGCATGACAAGCATGGCGTATTATTTGATATTTAAATTGATTTAAACCATCTGAGGGTTTTATAGATATTTGTTGGGACTCCGGGGACGCAGCTTGATAGAGGGATGCTCCTAAACCGAGGTGTATGTTCACCCCAAAGAAAACAGACACATTTCAGATTTTGTCCTTCGACTTCTGAAAGGGTCTCAAAGCTGCAGGCTGTATATCTTCTGAAAAGAAGGCGTTAAACTATTTTGACTAAATACATCCTGTGGTTTCTATGATGACAAGCAGCCCAGCCCTTAAAGCATGCCCGCCTGCACATACACACGCTAACAGTGTCACACGCAGCACATACACACAGCGTCAAAAGGAAGAAGATCATTTATCTGTGCGCTTCTCTCCATGAAAGACATCTCTGGGTGAAGCAGGGTCTCTCAGGGCTTTGTTGTGGGCAGGGTTCAGCTTTTTGTGTCCGCCACCTTCAAAGCAAATGTACATGAACACGAACATGAGGCTTCTTGGGTAACGGGCCCATTGAAGAGCAGCACAATGGTGCTCCCAATTATCCACAGTGCTCAATGCTGCAGGGGAATCAGTTACATGGCTTTGTGCGTGTGGAGGGGGGTGTATTTGCATGTTTAAGGATATGCATTTTATGGAAAGCTGTATATTTTTGGCCTTGCATCTTTGATATTAGTGTAGAAATCAGTAACTTAAACTTCAAAATGTTTTTTTTTTCTCCCATGTAAGGCAGTAAATCCTCAAATGCCTTATTACAATCCAAGTGATGTCTTTCCTCTGGTTATGACTTTAATTTTGTTTGTGTCTCTTAAGAGCTGCAGTGCAGTTATATTGACAACAAAGGGTGTGTGTATTTTTTACTAGTTCTTCCCAACAGGAAACACCTCAACTGCAAGGCTATTTACTCCCTTTGACACTGTATGACTTCCAGGAGAGTCGGGTTACGGAGAGCGTGCGTCCAGCCCTCCTCAGCTGGGGACGAGGCCTTCCTCAGCTGGGAGTGACCCCAAACACATGAAAAGAACCAGAGCGGGCCGCGGAAGTGATTTGGCTGGAGGTGCTTTTCCATCTTTTTCACACCTTGGAACATGAGAGGTGTGTGAGAGGGTAAGAGGGCACAGAGGTGGGATGTTCATAGGTGTGAGTGTGTGTGTTGTGTGTTGCAGCGTATGTCCTCAAACACACGTGTCATCTTCACCACACGTAACCTCTGCTGGCAGCCTGCCAGATTCACGTGTACTGTACGAACATGTGTACATACAGAAACACGGCCTTGTGTCAGCGTGGGTCAGTGTGATAAATCACCAGACGGTTAGCTTCACCTCATTCAGTGTCAGTGTCAGGTACCTACACACAAAGGGTCAGGTGATCAGGACATAATGAATACGCTTTCAGAAAGTATCCAGACCTGTACCCCATTATGACAAAGTGAAAACAGAATTTTATATATTTTTTTGCAAATGCATTTACAAGAAAAAAACTAAAATATCATATCAACAGTACTGCATAGAGTTATTTAAACATAACACTACAGGTTAAAAAAAACTCTGAAAGGTGTAAAAATGGATGATCATGGCCTTCACATCATCAGTCTTACAAAGAACTATGGGTAAGTTCACAGGAAAGTCTGCAAATAAGCAAAATCCTGTGGAGTGCATAATTAACTTAAGACGCCCACATTCGGGTCTTCAAGGGCTTCATAATGCCACAGTGGGACAGCACTAAGCACTCATATGTTTCACGGGAATGCACCTCAAAGTCTGCAAGTCCATGAGTGAGGAGTTTGTGGATCACACAGTGTAATGCAGGTCCAGTCTGGTCCAGTTGAGGTGTATACATGCAAGAGTGACTCTATCCCCAACCTTCTATCGAAGCATGTTATTTTGACTTTGATTTGGTATTTCAGTCAGTCTAACATGTTCATGTGCATTTTTAATTTCCACATATAGTCCACAACAATTGATTTTTTCTAACCGCATGTAAACACAATGAAAGCAAAAGTGATGGTAAAAAAACCTCAGCTTGAATTTGTAGCAGGTTGCAGTAGATTGTTCTCCTTCTCATTAAACTTTCTGCCCCCTCTCATCTGTTAAGTTAACTGCATCTCTGCTCTCTTGTCCTCTCAGGGCCCATTGTACAGTTGCCCCTGTGGATCTGCTTTCAGCTAGCTGCCCTACTCAGGTGAGGGATACAGTATATTGAAGGAGATTTTGCTTGTATTTGATTCCGCTCCTTTTCAAAGTGGCTGAAAGCCTGGCCTCCATGCCGCCCCCCCTCTCCCTCCCTGTCCTGTCCAGTTCCCAGGGGACCCCCACTCTTTCCCTGGCTGCCCAGGGTGGAGCAGCCTCAGAGTGGGGCAAGTAGGGAACAGACAAGGGTATCGCTTACAGCCTCCCTCCTGCACTCACACAGCAGCAGCCGCACACCACCTCCACCTCACCTGTCTCCCTCTCTCCTCTGCACACAGACACACAGCGCTGTTGCACATCTTCTCCTCCATCTTACCAATTAGAGATACATGTCCTATCGTTTTCATCCCCCTCTTTTCAATCTGTCCATTCAGACACCGATCCAGGAAGGAGGCAGGCCACAATGGAGCTGTGGAAAGCCGTTTCTGTGCTATGAAAAGCAAGCAATTGAGATTTGGTGACTAAGAGTGACACAGGAGTTTACATGGAGAATGGAACAAGTGCATTTACAGGGACAAAGACATAATGTAGAGGCACCTGACAGGTAGAAACACACACACTGACACACAATATAGACATAAAAATGAACACCATTTGGCTTTCCTTTTTGTCAACACTCCATGTACTCACATGCCTTTGGCCTCCTGCATAAACCCGCCAGGTATATCAGTTAACATCATGGTTCAATACTGCAGCATGAAGCTTTAAACAAGGCTGATGTTGATGCCTTAAACCTCATTATTGTAAAGGTAAGGCAAGGCAAGTTTATTTGTATAGCACATTTCAGCAACAAGGCAAATCAAAGTGCTTCACACAGGACATTAAAATACAATGACAAAGGGAAAAAAAAAAACACAATGGAAACATTTTAAACGAAACATGTCAAAGGTGATAAAAACAGCAAATAAAACCCACAAAAGATTAAAAAAAACACACACACACACACAGATATTAAAGTAAAAGTTACAGTGCAGAGTTAGAGTGAAAATAGAAAATTTGAAAAGTGATAAAGTTTTTTAGTCAAAAGCAGCAGTGAAAAGGTGTGTCATCAGCCTTGATTTATGCCTCGTCCACACGGAGATGAATCCGGGCATACACCCATAATTTTTTTGTCATATTGGCTTTTCATCCACATGGAAACAGCGTTTTGGGTGACTGTAAATGATACTTTTTGAAAACGGCTCCCAGAGTGCATAAATCCGTAAACAACTACCATTTCGTCTCCGTGCAGACGGCTATGCGCACCTTACTTGAAACAATTACATCACACACAGCGTAGCTCCCTTAAGGCGCCTGTGCGGGTCCAGCCAAAACATTAATAGAGGACTACACGGTTGTGTTTGTGCTGCAGAAGCTACTGAGCTTGTTATGGCTTTTACAGAAAAATTTAATGCTCCTTTACCACCACCGTGAAACGCACACACCATATGTTCTTAAATCCAATGCAGAGAACAACCAGAAGGGCAACTAGAACAAAGTTTGTGTCAGATTTCTGTGATGTTCTTCTTCTCTTTTGGTGCATTTCCGTGGCAGCAACACAGCACCACGTACAGGCGTGGCACATGCACTACAGTGTTTTCAGTCGTTTCCAGTGGTTACATGCTTACGCGGATATTTCCTGAAACGGTTCCGTCTCTTACGGAAAACTTTTTATCGTTTTCATCTCCATGTGGACCGGGCCTTAAAGGGATACTTCAACATTTTGGCAAATTTGCCCATTGCCATAATTCCTAT
The DNA here is from genome assembly GCF_018320785.1 of Cheilinus undulatus. Lineage (NCBI taxonomy): Eukaryota > Metazoa > Chordata > Actinopteri > Labriformes > Labridae > Cheilinus > Cheilinus undulatus. The sequence continues at coordinate 39,168,763 of NC_054869.1, read as the reverse complement.
AGTCTTTTTTTGCTTTCCCTCATCAAATGCTCTCGTGGACAAGTTGTGACCTGTACATTCGCCACGCTATGAAATAATCATGGAACATTATGAGACAGAGATGTTTTAAAGTTAAATGCAAAGCCGGAACTACACTCCAGACACGGCTGCTGCACTGTGTCACTCCACCCAGTGATTTACTCAAGAAATAGTTCCGAGTATTTGCTTCATGTGTCGTAATGTTACATAATTATTAGGGCCCGAGCATCGAGTGGTGCGAGGACCTAATTGTAATTGTAGGAATATTTTACTTACTCATTTGCCGTCATTGCATGGACTTTTGAGGCCCTTAACATTCTTGAATTCGCGGGAAACTTTGCATGTACATCCGGTCGGCGAAAATTTTGGTATCTTTTAGGTCTTCAACATGAAAATTCAGAATTGCAAAATTAGCGCCCCCTAACAGTTTTCAAAGTTAAAGCCCCCTCCTTTGATTTTGTCCTAGATTCGTGAAATTTTGCGTGCAGTTGCGGCTTGGGAAGATCTACAAAAAAGCCTCTTGGGCCTACACTCTATCTCCAACAGGAAATCTGCCATTTTGAATATATTTGCAAAAAAGGGGCTGTTTTTGGCCTTTTCCAGGGGTCATATCTGGATTTAATCCTCTGAGGGATTTCATCCGATCGACTTGTACTTCGGCACAGAGATACATGAGACATGGATGATAAAAAATGATGCAGGGTTTTGTCATTAGTTGAAAGGTGTGGCCATGGCGAGCCCTCAAATTTGCACATTTCTTTGGTAAACAGGAAGTAGTTTATAACTCAGCTGTGCATTGTCCGATTGGACTCATATTGCTCAGGAATATTGACGGTCATGGCCTGCACCCATTCATATGGTCAGATTTTTTACAGATCAAAGCACCACCTAGTGGTGACAGGAAATGTCAAGGTTTGTGGTGCAAGCGACAAAGTCTCGTCAAAAATGTTTAAACAGTCATAACGCTAGTATACATTGTCACATCTGAGACAGATTTCATGTGCTTGATACAGTCCAGGCCAGAACACATCCATGCTGGAAATTTTTTAAAAATTATGTAGCGCCACCCTCTGGCAACAGAAAGTCACTATTCCTGAATTTCACATCACAGTACCTACATGGTTGGACAAATCATTCTGAAATTCACTCAGGCAGTTCCTAAGGAGTTGGCCTTACACATATACAATGGTCAAACATCTATGTTAAAAGGCGTGGCCATGGCAATTTTTTGTTTGCCATGAAACAGGGAGTAGATTTTTCAAATGGTTATAAGACATCTAAAGCAATGTAACTTGGCAAAAAAAAAAAAATCTCATTGGCATTCTTAGATGATTGATGTTCATTTTGTAGGTGGGCATAGCCTATTGGCTCAATGGCGCTCCCTGGGACATTTCAAAAATTCAGTCTCCCCCCCGCTCCCAGCAGGTTTAACCTAGGATTTTGAACATGTGAGGGCAGATGTGTCATGTCAGGATGCAAAAAAAATCCTTTTGGACCCATATCGTAAGTCAAACAGGAAGTCAGCCATTTTTAATTTTTTTGTAAAACAAGCTATATTTTAGGGGTCGTATTAGAACAAATTCGTCAGAGGACGTTCATCCAAACTACTTGATCTTTAGTGTAGAGCAAGAAGAGATGTCTTAGGTCAAAAGTTATTCTTGATTTTCTCATTAGTCGAAAGCGGCCCCTTAAATTGAAATGCTTCATCATGTGATAAAAGTGGCTGGTGCTCACTAAAAAGTTTCCATTTATTACAAGATTGGCCAAATCCTGCTGAAATTAGCCCAGGCACATTCCTCAAGGTTGATATTACTCAAATTTGAAGGTCAAGAGTCCTTACCTAAAATGATGTGGCGGTGACAATTTTTCATTCGCCATGTAACAGGAAGTAGAATTATCTAGTGCTTACAAAACTTGTAAAGCCATGAAACTTGACAGAAAAACACCCAGTAGCAAAATGAGATGATTGATAGGATGATTGTCGGTAGGCAAGTTCTACAAAAAAGCCTTCAGACCCATGCCGTAAAACAAACAAGAAGTCTGCCATTTTTATTTTTGTGGTCAAAAAAGCAGCACATTTAGCTTTCTTTTTTTTTTTTTTTTTTTTTGTTTGTTTGTTTGTTTGGTTTTTTAGGTTTGGTTTTTGAATGTCAATCAGATCCACTAATGTGCCTGAAACTGCTGTAGTATGCATGCCAGGCCAGTAGGTGGCAGTGTGACGGACAATGAAACACATGCATGCACACCTTTCCTTCCTCCTGGTGGTGTCAACAGACAAACATGGCTGACACACAAATGTTTGTGTGGATAGATGAAGTCGGGTTGCTTCCTAGTGACACAAACAAACAGCACATTTTTTGTGTGGGCTTTGCAGCACCAGGCCAAGATCAAGTCTCTGACGGACTACATGCAGAACATGGAGCAGAAGAAGAGACAGCTGGAGGAGAGCCAGGATGCTCTGACCGAGGAGCTCGCTAAGCTGCAGGCTCACGGTTCTTACATTTAAACATTTAACCATTAAAACATCTTTGCTCAAGTAAGAACAGGTTAACTTGATGGAATTTTCCTCTTTGTTTTTCATTAGAGAAAACACACGAGATGTCAGGAGAGGAGAAGGAGAAGGAGGACATCGGCAGACACGATGGGGACGGGGACATAAAGGTGAGGAGGAAACACGTCACTGAGAATCTCTGTTACAGAACTGTGAAATAGCTGAATGTTTTTGTGTCTGTGTGGCACAGAAAACTCTGGAGGAGCAGCTGGAGAACCACAGAGAGGCTCACCACAAACAGCTGAGTCGACTGAGGGACAAGATCGAAGACAAGCAGAGGATGCTGGATGAGCTCACAGAGTAAGTCTGACTGTTTAAAATCAAACTACATTTTTAAAGACGTTAGAGACCACAGACATAAGAAGAAACACATGGCATGAGATATTTGAATCAAAGTCTGCAGTAAAATAAGTGCGCTAATTATTTAGACCAGTGTTATTGAAAACTGCTCAACAAAAGAGCCAAATTGTTGAAAAATACCTTTGAAATAGCCACATTTAAAGTGGTGAAAAGTGGCAAAAATGGATTAAAAGAGACATAAATGGCCAAAAAGCAGAAAAAAAATGGTATAAAGGTTCAAAATTGGAATAAAATGGCAAAAACTTGGTGAAAAGTGTCAAAAAAGGAGTCACGGATGACAAGGGGTCAGAAAGCAGCAAAAAATTTGCTAAAAATAGTGAAAAGTGACTAAAATGGCCAAAAAGCGGAAACAGAATTAGTGAAAAGGTCTAAAATATACTTGGTGACAAGTAGCAAAAATGGGAGAAATGTGATATAAAAAAGGAGTTATGGATGATAAAAAAAAAAGTCAGAAGCTCCAAAAATGTAGTAAAATATAGCAACAAGTGACTAAAACAGGCAAAAAGTGGCAAAAATGTGGTAGAAATGAATGAAAAGGGACTAAAAAAGTCAAAAAACTGCAAAAATGTGGTATGAAATAGTGAAAAGTGACTAAAATGGCAAAAAGCTGAAAAATGTGGTTAAAAAATAGTGGATGTTGACTAAAATGGGCAAAAAGATGCAGAAATATGGTAAAAATGTATGAATAGTGATTAAATGACAAAAAGCAGCAAAAAATGGTGAAAAGGTGCAAAACTGGAATAAAATGGCAAAAAACAGGTGTAAAGTGGCAAAATGGGTGAGAAGTGACATTAAAAAAGGAGTTACAGATGATAAAAATGGTCAATAAGCAGCAAAAATGTAGTAAAAATTGTGAGAAGTAACTGAAAAGGTCAAAAAGCAGCAAAAAATTGGTGAGAAGGTGCAAAATTGGAATTAAATGGCAAAAATGGATGAGAAGTTACATAAAAAAGGAGTCACAGATGACAACAATGGTCAGAAAGCAGCAAAAATGTGGTAAAAAAAAACTAGATAAAAGTGACTAAAATGGGCAAAAAGATGCAAAAATAAAGGAAAAGTGACTAAAATGGCTAAAAGCAGCAAAAAAATGGTGAATATGCAAAAAATAGGCATTGCATGGCAAAAACTATGTGAACAGTAGCAACAATGGATGAGAAGCGACATGAAAAAATGAGTTACAGATGATAAAAATGGTCAGAAAATGGCAAAATGGGCTAAAAAAATTATGTAAAAAGTGACTTAAATTGTAAAAAGCGACAAAAATGTGGTATAAAAATGGTGAAAATTGAGTAAAATAGTCAAAAAGTGGCAAAAATGTGATAAATTATTGGTGAAAAGTGACCAATTGGGCAAAATGCTGCAAAGAGTAACAGAAATGTAAAAAGTGTCATTTAATGTCAAAAAGCAGCTACAATTGGGTCAAAAGTGGCCAAAAAAATCCTAAAAAGGGGAAAAATAGCAAAAAGCAGGATGAAAGTGGCAAAAATTATAAAACTGGCAAGAAGAAGTGGCACAAATGGGCGAAACAGGCAAAAAATGATTAAGTGTCAAAAACGGAAAAAAGTGAGAAGAATTAGAAATAAGGGTAATGAAAAAAACTAAGAGAAAAATAAAGGTTGACAATTAAAGCCTCCTGTAGAAGAGTGGAAACAAACTGATTAATGTGACTTGATATGGATCATTCCTGAGGTGAAAGTTTTTTAAGGTTTTCTGGGGAAAAATATTTGAAATGAAGACATAAAAGAGCCACAAACCATCCCAATGAAGCCACACGTTGAGTTTTACTCATTCAGACTAATAACTGTTTGTGACAAGACTTGAACTGGATCTGGAATTTAGTCTGAAACTGTCTAAACCGGGCCTAAAATTTTGACTTCAAGTCCACAGAGACGAATGAGGCAGTAGAAAAATCAACAAACCTATTCATGTTTGATGTTTTTTAGATCTAGGGTATTTCCACAGATTTGATTGGTTCTCACTGACCCACTTTATGCTGGTTTAAATGATCCTAAAGTTTGTTTTTTATTGTTTTTTCAAACCATCTCCTGTGTGTGATCCTCATGAGGAAGGATGTAAAATCCTCCTCTTTACTGAGCCAGGAACTTTTAGCTGCATACAACTGTAGTCTGGCTTTACACTGGCTCTAAAAGTCGACACACACCTTTTACATTGTTGACCCCCTACCTGGGGTCCAGGCACCCCTGGGGGGTACCTATAATGAACTTTTATTGATAGAGTCATGATTGAAAATATAATGTAAGAGGAAGTATTAGAGCCCTCTAAAAGGTCGAACAAAATAAAGAGGATCTGTACATTTCTTGGAAAAAGGTGACATTTAAAAGTACATTTTTGAGATTATAAAGTCTTATTTTTTCAAGAACCTGAACTCAGAATTTTCTACTTCAAAAGTCCTAAATTATTTCATCATGCACTTTAAAATTTCAAGTTTGTAATGTCAGAATTCAGAGTCTGGGAAATAATGATAATGTGATCATTCTTGGATCATTTCATCACTGATCAATCCTACTAAGAAAAATCTCCTGATCAGGCGATCAACTGTAGGACTTATGGAAGGAAAACAGCTTCTTCTCTTGTCATTTTCTTTTTTTTGGATTTTATAATGACAAAAAAATCTACCTCTTAGTTGACATGAATGTCCAGTTTTCTTTTTCTGGTAAATTTATGACTTGTTAAATTAGAAATGTTTGAGATTTTACTTAAAAATTGACTAAACCTTCTCATTTTGGTATTCGTATGGTGGCTCTAAATGCCGTTGTAATGATGAATAGTTTATATGCAGATATTTATGAAGAACTTGTTTATGCAGGCCTGTTATGCTGGGATTTAAATAATAAAACAATTAAAAATGATGTTTAATTTCTCAGAGATTGTCCTGGGGGGCTTTAGAGCGTTTAGAGTAGAGGGACCCCAGAGAAAAAAGTTTAGGACCCACTGATGTAAAGGTCTATCATTTCAGAAATGTTCTGCCTTGTACCATTTTTGAAGCCAAATAACTGTTTGGAGAAATATCCAGAAACCAGATGAACATAATGAATATATGTTGATGTGGTTTGTTGACATTTCTCCAGACAGTTACTCTGCCATTAAAAAGTGCCCAATCAGAGCTTAGCGAGCGTCTCCTCTCCGTCTGAACCAGGGTCTGCTGCTGGAGCAGGAGAGGCTGTCAGACTATGACAAACTGAAGACTGAAGAGCAGGAGAAGGACGCCAAGCTGCAGAAACTCATGTGAGTAAAAGACTCATCCGTACGTTTATTTATGTGGAATGTGAGTTCATGTGGTTTTTGTTTGCAGGCTGCTGAATGAGCAGAGGGACCAGGCCAGAGAGGACCTGAAGGGCCTGGAGGGTCAGGGTACCAAAGTATCATTTATTTTGAAAGGGCATTTGAACGTACGGAAATCAAGAAAACGGACAACTTCACTTGTTTTTCGATTTGTGCCCAGAATCAAAAAACAAGTGAAGTTGTCCGTTTTCTTGATTTCCGTACGTTCAAATGCCCTTTCAAAATAAATGATACTTTGGTACCCTGACCCTCGAGGAGGAGGAGGCCATGGTAAGTATTGAAGTCCCCATGAGGGGCTCCGTGATCATCCATGCATGTAAATAAAGACTCCTGTAAAACTCCTGCTGTGTCTGCGTTTTTGTTGCATAACCCCCTACTTACATCTCTGACGGCGCCCCAGGGGGGCGCCGCGCTGCGTCCCCCCTTCCTCATCAGGCATGCCTTGATCCAGGTACCGGCCACAGTGGGGTTTGAACCCTAGCATCCCTGTGCAGAACTGGTCTAGTCCAGTCCTCTGTGCCATCGCCGCCATACCTTTCACATTACCGTCTTTTCTCCTGGCGCATTTATCCTCTTTGTTTAGGATGTGGCTTTAAAATTCACTGAGACCAAGATGGGAGTCGAACCTGGAACCTCCAGACTCTGAGTCAGTCCACTATCTCTTTAGGCTACAGAGCCAGACGTGCAGCAGAGCCTCAGAGGGGCTTTTGCTTCTTTATTTGGACTCAAATATTGAAAACTTAAAGACATTGGTTAGATTTGAAAGGCCAACTCCTGGCCAGGTCTCCTGAAGTCTAGATTTGGACTCAGACTTTCAAAATAAATGAACCCATGGTAAGATTTGAACCTGTGAACTCCTGATTTATAGTCAGTTGGCTTTTCCACTAATCCACTGAGACACAGACACCTGCTCATGTTTCTCAGAGGCTCTGATCTCTGCTTTTGGGGACTGGACTTAAAATGCATCAAGAATCAAACCCACAACCTTCCAACTCTATGGCAGTCCTCTTTACTCCTGAGTCAGCAATTTACACCAACAGCTTCAAAAATCCACAGAAGATTTGACCCAACAACCTCATGACTCCAGAGCAGTTATCCGTCCAACTGAGCTAAAACACGGGCTCAATCTGGCCACAGTTTCTCTGAGACTTCACATCTGGAGTAGAACATCTCTATGATCCACAGTCTTTGCTGCTGGAGACCATTTTCATACTAGAGTTGCACATCTCCATGAGTGATAATCTTTGCTGCTGAAGACCATATTTATGCTAGAGTAGAACTTCTCTACGATCAACAATCTTTGCTGCCAGGGATCATTTTCACATCTTGAGTTGCACATCTCCATGGGTGATGATCTTTGCTGCTGGAGACCATTTCCATACTTGAGTTGCACATCTCCATGAGTGATCATCTTTGCTGCTGAGGACCATTTTCACATCTTGTGTTGCACATCTCAATCTTGAAAACTTAAAGACATTGGTTAGATTTGAAAGGCCAACTCCTGGCCAGGTCTCCTGAAGTCTAGATTTGGACTCAGACTTTTAAAATAAATGAACCCATGGTAAGATTTGAACCTGTGAACTCCTGATTTGTAGTCAGTTGGCTTTTCCACTAATCCACTGAGACACACACCTGTTTATAATTCTCAGAGGCTCTGATCTCTGCTTTTGGGGACTGGACTTAAAATGCATCAAGAATCAAACCCACAACCTTCCAACTCTATGGCAGTCTTCTTTACTCCTGAGTCAGCAATTTACACCAGCAGCTTCAAAAATCCACAGAAGATTTGACCCAACAACCTCATGATTCCAAAGCAGTTACCTGTCCAACTGAGCTAACACACAGGCTCAATCTGGCCACAGTTTCTCTGAGACTTCGCATCTGGAGTAGAACATCTCTATGATTGACAATCTTTGCTGCTGGAGACCATTTTCATACTTGAGTTGCACATCTCCATGAGTGATGATCTTTGCTGCTGAAGACCATTTTTATACTAGAGTTGCACATCTCCATGAGTGATAATCCTTGCTGCTGAAGACATTTTTTTATTAGAGTTGCACATCTCCATGAGTGATAATCTTTGCTGCTGAAGACTATATTCATACTAGAGTTGCACATCTCTATGATCCTCATTTTTTGCTGCTGAGGACCATATTCATGCTAGAGTAGAACATCTCTACGATCGACAATCTTTGCTGCTGGAGACCATTTTCACATCTTGAGTTGCACACCTCCATGAGTGATGATCTTTGCTGCTGAAGACTATTTTCATATGTGAGTTGCACATCTCCATGAGTGATCATCTTTGCTGCTGAGGACCATTTTCACATCTCAATCTTGCAAACTTAAAAGACATTGGTTAGATTTGAAAGGCCAACTCCTGGCCAGGTCTCCTGAAGTCTAGATTTGGACTCAGACTTTTAAAATAAATGAACCCATGGTAAGATTTGAACCTGTGAACTCCTGATTCGTAGTCAGTTGGCTTTTCCACTAATCCACTGAGACACACACCTATTCATGTTTCTCAGAGGATCTGATCTCTGCTTTTGGGGACTGGACTTAAAAATGCATCAAGAATCAAACCCACAACCTTCCAACTCTATGGCAGTCTTCTTTACTCCTGAGTCAGCAATTTACACCAGCAGCTTCAAAAATCCACAGAAGATTTGACCCAACAACCTCATGACTCCAGGGCAGTTAGCTGTCCATCTGAGCTGACACAGGCTTAATCTGGCCACAGTTTCTCTGAGACTTCACATCTGGAGTAGAACATCTCTATGATTGACAATCTTTGCTGCTGGAGACCATTTTCATACTAGAGTTGCACATCTCCATGAGTGATAATCTTTGCTGCTGGAGACTATTTTCATACTTGAGAGGAGATATAAATAGATATAACTGACGAAAATGATGAAAAAAACTTGTACACATCTTGAGCTCTCTATTTACTCTTCTGGTCGATCTTCATCACCAATGATTGGAACATTCAGTTAATGCTTTCAGCCACTCTGTCATTTTTCTTCTTGGGAGTGAGCGTGCACACGAGGGAGAGGGAGTGAGGTAGCAAGCATGCAGGAGAGAGAGATAGAGAAACAGTGGCTGAGCCAAGCAGAGCAGAAAGAGGAGCTGTGAAAATGACAATACAGTGATTTGTTCATAATTTGGAGCTGCATTCAAAATTTTCAGGGTGCATGCTTCCTTCCCATTAGTTTTACTGCCAAAATAATGGCAAGCTCTGGAAATTAATGATGGGTATCACCCTCTGTTTCTGTGACAGTGTGAGTGTTGCAACGGTTGCTACGTATCCACTTTCGCATAACACCTCGACATGCAACGGGTTGTGAGGGTCCGATATCCCTGCTTGCAGCTTTAATTATAAGTTATTATTTCATAGCATGGTGAATGTACAGGTCAGAACTTGTCCACAAGAGTGTTTTGGAGTTGTTGGATTGTGTATTTGATGAGTTTGATGAGGGAAAGCAAAAAATACTGTCTGCTTACATAGCATTAGCTGTGCAGTTGGAAAATCGGTCCCCCCAGGTCTAAAAACAGCTTTGCATCAACAATGAAAGGAAACAAACATATTACTAAGACTATAGGAATTATGGCAATGGGCGAATTTGCCAAAATGTTGAAGTATCCCTTTAATAGAGCTCAGACTCTCAGCAGACTTGATGTTTTATTGGACTTTGTTCCAGATATATGGAGAATAGAAACTGAACGCTGATTCTCCATGTTTAGTTCTGACTCTGAGGACACAGAGCAGACCTGCACCAGACGAGCTGAGTGGACTGGTGTAGTGGTCTAAAGCTAGAGTCAATGAAGAAAATCAATCTGGTTCACTGTTTCTTATTCCACGTTCAAATCTGGATTTAAATTTTTAAGTTAAGCAGGGTATACACTGTGCGATTTCAAGCCAACCATGCGACAGTTGCGGCAGATTGTCATCTGAGCGACTGAATCACTTACGACGCATGACCATTGTGCACGAGTTGTGTGCTCACACATATGATCCAACAGTTGTGCACAACCTGAGTGCTCACACTGTGCGACTGAAGTCGGGACGGACTGTGACAGAAACCCACAGAGTTTCCTTTTTAAAAGTCTCAGACACTCAGGGTGAAGTGTCTCCAGTCATACCCCCCCATCTCTCCCGCTCTCTCTCGCTCTATCTCCCTCTCCCGCTACCTCTCTCCCATACACGCAAACAGCATCACCTCTGTGTCAGCTGCAGGTCCGCGGATAGCAATATTTCCTGCTCGTTTATTTACTTTATCATGGTGGGGTGCATCGGAAAGTCATTCCAGCTGTTGCCATGGTAATATAGGACGTTGTCTTACCATTTACAAAGGAAAACAATCCCCCAAAGTTGTTTATTCTGCTTGCGTTTCTGCTCTCACTGTATAGTGTCTGGAGTTGTACAACCAAAATATCAAACATGGCAGAAATCCTCCTGACAAGTCGGGAGCAGGTCGTCAGGTCGTAGTCGGGCAGTGGTCAGCCATTGTACCCCCCTGTACACAGCATGACAAATGACGCCTGATCTGACTGAAACTTGGTCGACTTCAGTAAGTCATGCAAATCTAAATTCGTGGCTGAATTGCAGGAAAATCGCACAGTGTACACCTGGCTTAAGGGATGGACTGTTTGTATAATCAGTTAGCTAACAAGGCCATAGAAGCAGCAATTATCAAACAAATTTTAATCGCCATTTAATTTGTTTATACTTAATTTGATTTAGAAGTCACTTAGTTTGTGGTGACCACAAATGGTTTTCTAGGAGGTGCTATATTGGAAATGCCATCGCCACCTAACTTTCAGTCTCTCTGGGAACAGGCAAAGAGAGGGCATCAAGAGGGCCAAAAGCCTTGATGGCCACAAGTGCACTCCTAATTACACATATAACTATTAGCCTTACTATAATCAAAACAGAAGTATCATGAAAAATCCATCTCCTCCTCAGTTTACATGACCAAAGACAAAAAATGGAGATCTTTCTTAAACTGTAAACTTAAACATGTTCATTTTTGCTGTTTAAAAAGACATTTTAATGTAGGACTTATGATTGGGATTCATCAGCAAGCTTCAAGTGGGCCCCTGAGGAATTACATTTTCTTTGCAGATATTCACTGGCTACACTTTTAACACCAGAGGTTGCTGCCTAATAGCATCCATCAATCCATTTTCTTTTTCTAGTCTGACAGCAGCGTCAGAGTTTCAGCCAGCTAAGGCTGGAGATATACTTTATGTTTCCCTTTGAGTTCATGTCTGCATCTGGCTGCATCATACACAGCACACACAGCAAAATCTGTGTAGTCAAATTAACACATTCAAAGATTATACCGACACTTTTACTGTGTCTATTTGGGTCCACACCACAGAATGCTGATTTGACTCTTTTTTTGAAGAGTTAGTACCTTAACATTAAGCAAAAAGCTCTTTTTGAGTCCAGATAAATTCTCTATTGGATTGAGATCTGGGCTCTGACCCGACCACTCTATTCGCCTTGTTGTCTTTAAACTAGGGATGTCAAAGATTAAAATTTTTAATCGTGATTAATCTAAGAATTTGTGTAGTTGATTGCTGTCTTGTTATCCCCTTTTATAACGTCACTATTTTGCATTCAGAACTGTTTTTTGTGTCATTTTGGATTTTTCTTTCGTCTTAAACTAGGGGGAATTGACATCTTATTTGGATTCAGACCTGCTTTTATACGTAGATTGAAGATGTTAACATGAACTTAACCATCAAAAAAGGAATTTGTTACGGATCTTAAAGGAAACAAGTACAAAGCTAAATGTTTGATTAAATATGGTTTAGATGACTTCTGACTGGTACACTGAGCTGTCTGTGAGTTTTTTAAAGTGAAATGAGACAGTAAGAAGCAGTGGACTTATTCTGCATCACTGTTGCTGCAGGAATGACATGGCTTAACAAAGTGTGCTCAAAGGAATAATAAAGCATGAGATTAATTGCGATTTTCCAAAATAGTGCACTAATCGTGGACCTTTATTAATTGCAATTAAGTCAGTTAATCTTGGCAGCCCTATGTTAAACTAACCTTGCAAAGCAAATGGATACGCCCGTGTCCTTGTTTCTCACTTGCAAACTTTCAGGCGCCACAGAGTTGTGACGTAAGCATGCAGCGACAAGAGGCCAGTGCAATTATGGCGGAAGAGCTTAGCGTGGATGCTGCTAAAGCGCTAGTTTAATCAGAACTTGACAACATTTCTTGGTTAAAAGAAGAACAAAAAACAGCAGTGAGTTGATAACAGGAAGAAAACTCCAAGGCACTCACTTTAAGCATTAAAATGCCTTTAATCTCATGGCATGGTCATGTGTAGACCTTAAAGGTTAAGGTCATAAATTGGAGCAATATGTAAATAATGCATTAAGTGATGAGTGTGCATATGAAGTGAAATTGTAAAAGGAAACAACTATTTCACCATTACAATATTATCAATGAAACTGAACAAATCTGAAGTTTAACTAAATAATAAACCTTAATTTAAAAAATCAGCTCTAGTTATTCCCATATCATTGTCAAATACAGCCCGTCTTTCTCATTAAATGGCCACACAAAAACTGTGTAGTGGTGGGTGTTTCTGTTTGATTAAGTGCTGCTCATTACCCTCAGTCTCCTCAGGAAGACGCCCACCCAACATCGCCCACTTGACAGAGGAGCAGTGCTATCATGTCTGTCTCGAGTGGTCTCTTTGCACCCAACAATAGCTGCAGGGCGTACTCACACACACAGAGCAAGCCCCCTGCCTCATTTAAACAACAGCACACCGCTGCCCACAGTGAAGGAATGGATTGACATGGATGTTTTTTTAACCTACAGGAAATCTAACAGAGGATCTGTGGACACCAACCCTTACAAAACATAACTCAAATACCTTCACTCCACCTTGTTTTAAAGAAGGAATACCTGATAATAACCATTTTAAAAGGGGTCTCATAGAGCCCCAGATTATTCCTCTTTCTTTTACACCTAAATGACTGAAGTATTGAGACTTGGCTGTGAAAACAACCTTAAGAAGGCTTTAACTGTATCAACTTTAAGTCTATTTGTTGTCTGTTGCTGGTGATGCCTGTAGGCCGTCTTTAAGAGCAAAGGACCCCCACTGAAACACAAGATCCCAGCAGGATAACACAGCTAATATAGCTAAACATTTCCTACTGCTGTAACGGATTAGCAAGCCTCTCTGCAGGGTAACACAAACACATAAACAATGCTTGTTTGACTGACTGCAACACTGGGCTCATGTTCCACCAGATTAACATTTATTTTCACTAACATTTATTTAAACTAACATTTATTTGTGCTCTCTTCAGTCTGGAGTTGTATTGTGTTGACCATAGTTGCATTAATATTTGCTTCAGTGTCAAGTATAGCAGAAACAGGAACACTTTGTTTATCCTCTGGGGGGAATTCAGTCATTTAAGTTGCTCTATTACACACTATTGTTGCTAGTATGTGAATAGAAATATAAATGAAATAAGACATAGGAATATACTAAAGACATGTTTAAAGAAAATTAAGCTGGTGCTTGCTAAAAACTACAAATCCTGCTGAAAATTGTATTTTACCTTGAGTAAAATAATGACCTTGCTGGTAATCATGCTTTTATTTCCAGGCTACTTATGGAATTCACAAGAATATACTTTTAAATAATCAGGTGTTTTATATTTAAGGTCCTTTCCACTTAAGAAATTCAATAGAAGTTAATTTTGAAATAACTGAGTTTTTTATTTTGAAAGTCCACTGAACATGAGAGATTCTAAGGAACTTACTTTTATACAATTGAGTTTTTTAAAAAAAAAAATACAGTATGCTTAAGAGATTAAAGATGACTTAATTTGAAAAAGAGGCTTTTATTTTGAAAATCCAATTTGCTTAAAATATACTAGATAACTTAATGTGGGGAAAAAAATGCTTTTATTTTGAAATCCCGCTCACTAAAAACATTATGAAAAGCCACATTTGGAAATAAAAGGCTTTTATTTTGAAAATGCGACTCACTTATAATATTCTAGAAGAATGAATGTGGAAAACAGCTTTATAATTAATCCTGTTTACGAAAAACATTTTTAAAATCCAGTTCACTAAAGACATGTTAAAAAAATTATTTTTTAAAAAAGAGGCTTTTCTTTGAAAATCCGGTTCACTTAAAAATTCTTAATAAATTAATATAAGGAATAGTTTTTTTTAAAAAAAAACCTGTTAACATAAAAGGATAATTGATAACTATTTGGAAAAATGTGTTCTATTTTGAAACTCTACTTAAAATATTCTGAATAACATAAATAAAAATAGCTTTTATTTTGAAAAATCTAATTCTAAATTCTAAATAACTTAATTTGTGTGATTTTATTTATTTATTTATTTTCAAAATCTAGACTGGAAAAAATCTAAAACTTGATAAAACTTTGACCTGTTCTATTAAATAGTTTTAGATAGCAGAAAGATGACTTACATACACACAGTTTGGAAGTTTCTGTACATTTTAAAGCAAACGTAAAGTTTTTAGGTGAAACTGTCCCAAAGCTGCAGGCCTTAGGGATGTTATCGTTTTTTTTCTTGCACTAACCCTTTTATTTCTTTGGGAGATTTTTCCATGTTTTAGGGCTTCCAGGATAATGGTTCATACACAAAATGTCATGGTAGACTATTCCCAAACTTCCTGTTTGCAATTATTTGTGATGTACCAGGGTCTTCTTAAAACTTTTGGTAAAATAATACCTAAAAGAATGGTGTGGGTTTTTTTTGTTTGTTTGTTTGTTTATTCTAGAAGGTGTGAAAAAGCTCTCAAATGTGGATGCAACCCCCAGTCTAAAAAAAAACAAAAAAAAACAAACATAAAACTATATATGAAAAAAAATTATTAACCTCAGGCATTATTTCAAACGCGAGAAATTTCCGACTCATTGACTCTATTTGTTTGTAGCTGATTTGGCCGTCCTTATCTTCCTCCTCCTCCCAGATTAGTGCTGCAGTGCTGCTGTTTTCACACCATTAAGGCCAATCCACATCCTCCTCTGTGGAGATGGAGGGGTGGGGGTCTCCCCTGGAGATCAGTGACGCCTCACTGACCACATCAATCAATCATTCTCTCCCCGACTACCTCCGTCCGCTCCCTTTTGTGTCTCTCTGTATGTCTCTGTCTCCATATCTCCCTGTCTCGCCTACACGACTTTAATATCAGTTTCATCCCTCTTTCCCACACATGACATGGGGGCTGCTTATCATAAAAACACTGAAATGTTGATGTTGTCAGGACAAATTCATTGTTGGAGCTGTCTTGGAAGGTTCATCTTCTAGTGAATTATAACCATCAGGGAGGAGATGTTTTGATAGATAATCTATGATAATCTATGATGGATGATTCATACATTCTAAGGAAGGCAGGCAACATTTCTTTGTCTGCCAAAAACATTAATTGTCTTTAATTTTAAACTAACTTTCACCATTTCTGAGTTGAATTTTTCCCCACAAAAAAAGCGTTTTATCGAGCCACGTGTCGGCCTAAAGCAGTCATGCGTCCTCCTTCCTGAAAAACTCTATACTTGTCTTCACAAAGAGGGCGGCTATGCAAAAAAGTGTTAAAGAAAGTGAGCTGACAATAGAGATCGGTTGAACTTGGCCTCCCTGTGCAGCAAAAGAGTTTTTGTTCCTTCATTGCCCTCATGGGAGGTCATGTACTATGACACATATGCAGGACACATATGTGTATTCTGTGTATTGTGATAATAATATGGGCCTTAACAGTTTCAGTGCAATCCTAGACTTGTTTCAGTCTAAATTCACAAAAAAATGATCCCACAATACAAGGATTGGAGTTGATGGTGATGAGTCACTGATGGCGTTGTAACTAATCTTCTTTGTATTTAGCTAACATCTGATTCATAGAGTTCAATTGAGACAAACTTTACTGACCCCCTGGAAAATCTGCCACAGACTTTACAGTGCTCTGATACAGCAACAAAATACCTCAGTACATTTATACATCAGTAAAACATGTCCATGTTCATCATCATAAAATCTCTGATTTTATAAATCAACATGGTCAATATAATTTGTCTTTTTTGACAAACAAAACCTCTTTCACATCAAACTGAAAAAAGCACAGTAATGTCAATTAACAAAAATAAGTGATATAAAATAAGTGACTGCATATTCACCCTCTTTAAAGTGACTGACTTCATTCAGCAGAGGCCCAGCCAGCTAGTGCGAGTCGTCTTATAATCAGTGAAATGGGGATCACCTGATTGCAGTGAATAGGTCTCAAGTGATTGCAGTATAAAGACACCTGTGTCTTGAAGGTCCAGTCACTGGTTAATCAGTATTCCTGGCTACCTTTACACCATGAAGACAAAAGAACACTCCAATCAACTCAGGTAAGAGGTTATTGAAAAGTGTAAGTCGGGGGAGGGATACAAAAAATTCCAAGGCACTGAACACCCCCCAAGAGTTCAGTTAAATTCATTAACAAGAAGGTGAAGGAATATGGCACATGTGTAAATCAGGGCATCCTCACAAATTGACAGACCGTGCAAGAAGGAGACTAGTGAGAGAGGCCACCAAGACGCCTCTGACTACTCTGAAGGAGTTACAAGCTTCAGCAACTGAGATGGGAAAGACTCTGCATACAGCAACTGATCTTCACCAGTGAAAGCTTTATGGGTGAGTGGCAAAAAGAATGCCACTGTTGACAAAAACTTGTATTAAATCTCAATTTGAGGTCATTTAAAGTTATGTGGGAGATTCCACGGTCAATTGGGAGAGAGTTATTTGATCTGATGAGGAGACCAATATGGTGCTTTTTGGCCATTAGACCAGACGCTACGCTTGGGGGACACCAAACACTGCACATCACAAAAAACACACCATCCCCACTGTGAAGCATGGTGGTGGCAGCATCATGCTGTGGGGATGTTTCTCAGCAGCTGGCCCTAGACGGCTCGTAAAAGCAGAGGGTAAAACGAATGCAGCAAAATATAGGACGATCCTGGAGGACAATCCCTAAAACTCTGCAGGAGAACAACCAAAATTTATTGTCGTGCAAGATAATGAGCTGAGTCAAAGCCAAGACCTCGATCCAATAGGGTCTTTGCAGATGTCGTCAGGCAGCAACAGAAAACACCCCTTGGGAGTCAGGAAGCGATCCCTCAATGGAGAGATACTCACAAAAAGGGCAGGATTTGAGAAGTTGGCGACAATGTCAAGCATTAAAAGTATGAAAATATCAACATTTTAGATACTTAAGCTGCTAGTATTGCAGTATTCAGGCAAAAAATAAGAGTTTTTAAAAAGTCTCATAAAAATGGCAGCAGGCAGGGAAGAATTTTTTAAAAAAACAGCCTCTGTCACGAGAGGTGTCACACCCCATTGTGTGTGATTTGTTTTCACGAAGCAGTCTGGTTTGGTTCAGTCCATTTTTGCCATTATAATGGTTGGTTGGTGGTTTTAGGGGGAGAGGCTAGCAGCATCAGCAGAAGCTCCAGGATAGCAGGTTAGCTCAGACAAGCAGGGGGGTGTATGGGGATTTCCACATGGCACTTTATTCTACAAACTGAAAACAGACCATACAATGCGAAGTCTCCACGGCGCTATATTGACTGACATGAGAAGTAAAATATAGACATAACCTTAACCAACTCATCACATAGTTTTTGGGAGTCCTCTTCACTGTTGTGCATACATGCAAGAATGGCAGAGAGAGTGAGTCACACACTAGCTACTTTCTGGTTCATAGAACATGAACACAGCGAGGGCTCCACCTTGTGGCTTAATTAGGTACTACAATGGAATTCTGACTGTTAGACCATGTGTTAGCACATTAAACTCTGACGTTTCCTCAGCTGATGTATCGCTTGTTGTGAGAGGAAATCTGTCTCTTTTTAGAGCTGGTTGTTTGTCTCAGCTCTTCATTTGGTTTCAGTTTTGCTTTTTAAATGTGGATTAAAGAACAACAAAGGACGGAGGAAAGGAAACTGGCACTCAAACAGGAGCTAGTTCTGTAACTAACATAAAAGAGCAATCCACCAAACAACGTTCATTCAGTTGACAGCACATCAGCATTTTATTTAACAGCATGTTTGTGAAAAAAATAGGGAGTTCTTTATATTTTAAAAGAGCTCAGCTAGCCTCGTAGCTCAGTACAAGACTCCTCTAGACTCTTCATCTGGGTAGACACTAGGGCTGATTCATTTGTGATACTAATCGCCTCCATGCCAAGAAAATCATTTTAACTGTGAATATTACTTTTTTGTAAAGTGTAGGAATCATATTTCATACATGTAGAAAAGACAGAAACACATGCGGTTAACCTGAATATTTTGTGCAATTTTTAGAGGTTCGGTGCATGTGTGAATGCAGCTTTATCCCACCTGTCTGCATACCAGCCTGTCTGCTACTTGCTGTGCCTCCTCTACCTCTCAGTCTGTATGTCTGCCAGTTCAGAAAGGTCAGCGCTAAATGGGCTGAGGGTAAACAATGCCCTCCGTACCCAGGACAGACACAGCCAGTGTCTGTGACCAGACATCCTGCAAATTTCCAACATGTGTGTGCATGTGTCCAGCCCTCTTTATTCATCTTTGTTTTTCTGTCTCCTCCTCCTCCCTGCACTCGCATCGTTTGTTTCTGCATTTGCCGCCTTTTTTTTTTACTCTTCTTCTCCTTCTGTTGTTCAGTTGTTTGCCACTTCTCACTTTGCTCTGTTTTCACTCCTCATGCCCGTCCTCCCCTCCCCGCCTCTCTTCTCCCCATCAGTCCCCATCAGGAGGAACCTAATAGGAAATCAAAGTTTCTGGTGGAAGAATGGACTGGGGCTTAGCGTTACCATCCCCTGGGTCCTCCCTGCTGAAAGAGGAGTGCAGAAAAGGCTCTATACTGGCACTGTGGAGGGGAAGGTTAATGCAGCAGATAGTCTTTCTCCTCAATCTCTTTCCGTGTCTCTTTATCCGTTCTTTTTCTATCAGACACACTCTCTATCCTCTGTTTTTCTGTCTTTTAGCTCTCTTCCCTCCTCGTTGCCTTTCAGCCTCTCTCAGACCCCACCTACACTCACACATCGCACACATGCACTCGTCTTTCCACTCCAGTGAATAGCATTGCAGGTGAACTCAGCTGCCCCTGGCCTGACGGTGTTTGGCGAGGTCGGGTTTGCAGCCCGCCGTTGCACCATCCGTCCTTTGGGATGTGGTGTGTATGGTTGGAATAGATCTTGTGTGTGTGTGTGTGTGTATGTGTGTGTGCCACCCCCGGCCCGGCACGGCACGCACCCCTGCCCTTCAAAGCACTGCCTATGTGTAGCAATTGACTCCGTGGCCCCTGTGAGCTCAGGTACTGCCGCCTTGTCAAGCATGTCAAGAGGCATTTACAAAGGCTGTCACTGTGCAGTGCTGCATGTGCAATGATGCGCTCCATTTAAATAATTCACAGATCACTGGCTAAAAATCCTTAGTGCACAGACAAAGCTTTGCATCTCAAAAACGAACCAAAACTAACACAGAACTTGAAGGTCAAAAAAAATGAGGACAAATTAAGATAAAATGTTCAAACAGTATAAAAGTGAAAGGTCGCCTTCTGAAGGACAATTGTTTCTTAGCAAAAGTGACTGAGCTGGTGTCATTTGCCACTCAAGGGTCATATGGATTTACTTTTTACATAGTTGTCTTAAGCTGTGCTGTATCTTTCTTAATGTGTATTAAGCTCATTTCACTTTTTGACATGCATTTTACCCTCTCTACTCTTATGAGCCGACAAGGACCGGCTGCCAAGAAGCATCCCCACAGCATGATGCTGCTACCAACGTGCTTCAGAATGGGGCTAGAGTGTTGGTGGTGATGTGCAGTGTTTGGTGGCCGTCAAACATAGTGTTTTGTCTGACGGCGAAAACGCAACGTTTTGGTCTCATAAGACCAAAGACCTTTTTTCAACTTGACATGGCGTGACGATGGCCTGATCTAGAAGATTAACACATGTGGCATTTACCTTCCATTTCTTAATGATGGATTAACTGAACTCTGGGGAATGTTCAGTGTTTTGGACATTTTATGTATCCATCCATCCATATATCCATACTTCTCCATCACTTTTTCTTTGAGTTGCTTGGGCTGTTCTTTTGTCTTCATGGTGTATTGGTAGCCAGGAATACTGATAAACTAGTGACTGGGCCCTCCACACACAGGCGTGTTTATTAGTTGAGACACGTTCACTGCACTCAGGTGATCCCCATTTCTCTGACCATAAGGTGCCATATTTATATATTTTTTATAGCATAGACCAGACTTAAGGGAGGTGCAAAATACTTTTAGAGAATTGTTACTGTATCACCCTTAAAACATTAAAAGTATTTAGTTAGGGAGGCAGGTAACCTAGAGATGTCTGCTGGCCTCATGTGCAGAGGATGTTGTCCTCGTAAGGGGGAGTTTGAGGTCAAATCCATCCTATGGCTTCTTTGCCATATGTCATCTCTTATTTTTATTGAGTAAAGCATTGATTTTCTGATATTTCTATGGTAGTATTTTAGCTGGTTAAAGAATAATTGAAAGGCATTCAGAATTTCATCCAAATACATAAAACAGCTTATAAAACACTGTACTGAAGCAGCAAGCAAATAGATGAGCACACAAAACCTCTGATTTCTTGCATAAGACTCAAGAATGCACTGGTGTGAATGTGTTGGAGTGTCAGATATTGTCTTGTACTTGCACATCCTCATTCACATCAGGTGCGATACACACCACAGTAGACTGGCAGGAAGTGGCATGTAAAAGTAAAGGCTAAGCCCAGAATTAGTCCTGTATTACCTGTCAAGCACCAGCCTCTCCTGGGCTGAGCACTGCAGATCCTGCTGTGTTAAGCTGCTTAAACACTCAGAGGAGGAAAAGATTAAACAGTGTGAACGCCTTGGGGCTCAAGGGAGCGCCGCATGGAGGAGAGAGGGCAGGGGAGGGAGATCTATGGAGCAGGGTGGGGCCAATCAGGAGGGGGTTAGGAGAAGATAAAACATACATCATTTAGCTGGAGTCAGGAGAGACAAGCATGAAGAGAGAGGTCGACAAGGAGGAAACATGTTAGAGAAGGAGAGGGATGATGCTGTGGCTGAATCTAGAACTTCTTTAAACAATTCAAACCCCCCAAATTTCCTCCCCTCTGCTGCCTCTTCCCCCCTCCTCTTCCCTCACGCCGGTACACCACCCACCTGCCCTCTATGCTCCCCCACAGAAGAGTTCGGATTCTTGGAAGGTGTTGGGTGTCTACAGTGTCACAACTAAACAAAACCATTTGAAAACAAAGTGGGCCGGTGAATGTGCCGGCGCAATCCGAGCCCTCTCTTTTGTGGCCGCAGAGAAAAACGGCCTCTCAGAATCAAGGGGATGGAGGGAGGGCGGGTGTGTGACGGGGGGGGGGAGGCACACCATTTCAATCCACAGGTTATCCCCCCTTTATCCACCCACCCGGGTCGCTTTTACCGCCTCCTCTCCACCCCATACACACCCACACTTTTAAGTGCACCCTTCAAAGGTGCTATCTGAAACAGAGCGGCCTGTGTTACAGTACCTGCACAAGATACTCCCTCTTTCTCTCTTTCTTTTCCTCTTCAAGCCACTTTCACTCATTTATTGTCTTCCTTTTAGATTTACTAATTTTCCTGGATCAATCTTAAGGTAATGCTCTCAAAACAAAATTGACATGAATTTAACAAATGTCAAAAAGGTTGGTGAAATAGAAAAATACTCAATACCGAGTTTTACGGAAATCTGTGACTTATGTTGAAATAGCACAAAAAGTAAGGACATTTGTGTTTGGTAGATAATTTCTTTGCCTATTGTTTCTTGGCATTAAATACTGTTGGAAAACCTGTTTATTTCTCTTTAAAATGGTGCCACATTTGTAAGGAACATGCATTTGTGGGATGAGCAGCAGAGCTGAGTATGTGGGTTGTGCCCATGAAAATATGCCAAATTTTCTCTGACAATGCCAAACAGCTTATTCTGCCATTGGTTCTTGTTTGGGGGATTGGATGATTGAAGTCTGAAGAAACAAGATATATTGGCAATTTAACAATTAATTCATTTAACAAACAGGAGCCCCATTAGTCCAAAAAGGTTCATTATGTCTATGCTTAATGATATGCTTATACTTCTATAACAGACAAAAAAGTTTTTTGTTCATACCTTTACATGTTTTGACAGAATGCTCCCGTCTTCATCAGAAGTGTCATCTGATGGTCGTGTGACGTGTCCTTATCAGTGTCCAAATCTGACAGGATGATCACGCCTCTGTAAGATCAGCTGATAAGGACACGTCACACTACCATCAGATGACACTTCTGATGAAGACGGAAGCTTCGAAACATGTAAAGGTATGAACTTAAAACTTTTTTCTGTTATAGAAGAAAGTATAAGGAGCCCCAGTAGGTTGTGGAAGAACCATACACAGCCACAACAGCCTGGCACCTACTCCTCATGCTTGTCACCAGACCGGGTCACACACTGCTGAGGGATGGCATCCCATTCTTCAACCAGCATTTGTCACGAGTAAGCAAGTGTGGTTGTGCTGGTCACTCTGGCACGGACAGCACGCCCAAGCTGATCCCTGTTCAATGAGGTTGAGGTCAGGACTGCTGGCAGGCCATTCCATCCTCTCCACTCCCAAATTCTGGAGGTAGTCTCTGATAAACCCCACCTGTAGGAGTGGGCGTTGTCATTTGGGGGATAGAGCTTGATTCCAGACTGTGGAGATATGGGATTGCCACTGGATGCAGAATCTCATCTTGATCACTGTCTGCATTGAGATTGCTTCAGTGATGACAAGCCTCGTTTTTCCAGATGCTGCCCCACCCGATCACACTGCCTCCAACAAAAGATGACGCTTTATCAGTGCAGCAATCAGCATGGTGTTCTCTGCATCTTCTCCTCACTTTCACCTGATCCAACTGCTGTAGGACTCATTGCTAAGCATAATGTTCCTCCACATGTTCAGGTTTCAGGTATGACACCAGCGCAAACAGGCCAGACAGTGAAGGACAGTCATGGAAGGCCTCCTGGCAGCCCTATGAGACCAGAGATTGTCTGGGCAGAGAGTTTTTAGCCATTTTGCAAATCTATAGAAGACAGCCTACAGTTCTTAGTGCTGACAGGGTGAGGACATTGTCTTTGGGGAGTGTCAAAGCAAAAGTCAATAGCAACAACAAATTAGGGTAGAGAATATTTGGCAACTTTTTCATAGGTTCAACTCACATACTCACTGTTGTTCATCCCACATGCATATTCATTATAAATGTGGCACCACTTAAAAGGGAAATAAACAGGCTTTCTAATGTGATTTATTGTCAAGAAGCATTGTCACAACAAAGAAATTATCTGCTGCATTTTTATCCCATTTAAAAGACACAAGTCGCATTTCCATTACAGTTTTTCGCAAAATAAAAGCGATAAAGCTTAAATTTCAACTAAGTACAATTTGCACTCTGGATGTGTTTCCATTGAAGCAAGTTTTGGGCATACCTTGTAGTTCTTGTAAAATTTACGCTGCAAGGAAGCTGAACACTCAAAACCTGTTGTGTGTTGATCCGGTTATGATTACACGTACAGTGGCTGCCTTGACAATTTTGAACAAAAGACAAACGCAACAGATGATAGTTCAGAGACAAAGTCCGTATGGCAAAAGCCATGCGTAAGGGTATAAATATGATGCTAAGAAAAGACTGGGTCTCCTCTTCTGTCCACACGTACCGCGCCATGTTGTCTCAGAGTGAACAGGTCATGTGACCTCGTACGTTATGTCCTGTGACTTGTAAATGCAGAGAAGTGTTTCCATTTCACTTTCCTGATACAAAAATCTCTTAAAAGTGCTTACAGTCTATGGAGTGGGCAGAGGCATTTCAAATTCTGCACAGGCTGTGCGTAATACTGTTTGTCAGACAGCTGTTTCACTAAAAACAATACAACATGAGCTTTATAACATATGTTTCATCATGATGCTGTTCTTGGGCCTTTTGCCCAAAAATTCAACATAATCAGGATATTTTGAAGGATAGAAAGTAAGTTAGTAAGTTATAGTGACACCTGTGTTTACCTTCCACTGGTACAAAGCTCCACGTCAACAGGTAGGAGAGGAACAGAAACAGTGCAAAAGCTTTGGGGATTACCTGAATTGCAACACAAATGTTACATTTCTTGTAACGACAAAATATCTTAACACTTAATTTATTCCTACCATTAGTATTTTGAATTTTACCATATTTTTGGTATCACGTGATATATATATATATTTTTTAATATATTTTTACCAGAGTTTGATCTCCTGCTGGCTACTGGTGTAATAGTTGAGCCCTGAACCTACAGTGGTAGGAGAGAGAACTGACCCATTGCCCACGAGTTGCGTACCATGGGATAGTGACATTGTTATTCTGAGATTTGGCTGTATCACCTGGAAGCCCAGACAGGTAAATGGCACCTTGGGTGGCCAGGAGAGAAAGCTGCTCTGAATGGTCCATGGCTACATACATTAGCTCCATGATTATTCTATCTCTCTCTCACACAGTTTGGCCTGCAGTTTGGTAACGTCTGATTCAAAGTGAGCCAAGGTAGGACAGCAATCCATATACATAGCCATGACACTTTAAAGTTCTTATGCTTTTTTATGGCTAAGGGACATATTGATGTGCCATTTGACTGCAGGGGCTTGGATACATGTTCGAATGTAAGATCCATGAGTTCGATGGCAAAATTTCAATAACGTGATGGTAGTGGCCACACTTGCTGCATAAGAATTTGATGCTGGTGTATTAGTTGCAGTGGCATATAGGATGCAGGCAATTTTTTATTAGATGGAAAAGGCAATTGAAATGGCATTCCATGCTAGCTGGTAGGTCAAGATCTTGTAAAAGCCAAAATATTCGTTTTTGAAAGATAAAATACATGGAAATATATGGTTTCGGTGCTTTTGTAGAAATAAATGTATGCAAGACAACATATGATAAATAAAAATAGAATTGAAAAAATATGAATAAAAACTGAATAAGAGAAACAGACAGGTAATGGTTATATTGAAGGGGTGTTATATATCATGTTACAAAGTTCTGTGTGCAGTAGGCTAGTTTGAAAGTACCCGCACTGATTAAGATACTTCAAGACATCTGGCATAAACAATATTTACTAATAGTTTTCTTTTCTCTGGAGACTCTTTACCTCTGTCCTAGAGGTAAAAACTAAAAGTGGTGGTTTAGTGGCTGTCTGTGGTCCTCAAATGAAAATCAGAAGGAAGAGTGCGATGAAATAAAACCCCTCTAGAGAAGTTATGAGTAATAGACCACGTGTGACATTTGTTTAACAGGTTGATGACACGGCTTTGAGTCATTCCACTGCTCTCTGTGAAATCTGAGATCTTCGAGGATCAATGCACAAAAGCCGAAAAATGACAGTGATTACTCAGTCATCTGCCTAAACAATGTGTGTATTGAGTTATTACATAAATGTTTGAAGCTGCAGTAAGACCTTAAAAATGACCCTGGGTAAAAATAACATGTATTTTATTGTTGTTTTGATCAAATGAATGAATTCAGACCTTATTTTTCACTCATAATGTGTTAGAATAAGATGATCAGGACTTCTCAAGTGAATGTGGTTAAAAGTTGGCATATGAGATGCTTTTGACTAATATACTCTGTAAGATTAGAGTTTTTACTGACATACAGTGTGACAGCATTGCTTTTATTTCTGAACAACCTGTTTATTTTCTTAATTTCTTCCTGCAGACAGAGAACAACACAGGTCATATGTCGTGTCTACACTGCTGATTATGGGAAAGTAATGCTCCTATGATTGTGTGTGTGTGTGTGTGTGTCAGTGTGATGAACTGTCTGTCAATCACAGTCAGAGTTAATTATTTTGTCGCCCCGCTGGGTGTGAGTGTGTGTCAGGAACTCTGACCCAGAGACCTGGGGTTGGGTCACCGACACTCTCATTCTTCCCCCAGAGAGGAGAGGTCTAACGGGGATGGTCCATTGACCACCTGACAAACCACTCTGCTGACCAAGAGACACATGTGGATATGTAAAACAGACTTAGCTCCTTTTTTGAATGATATTCATGTATTTTATTTGTGTCCATGTCTGGAGATAGTTGGCATTAGTGCGAAGGGGCAGGGCTTTAATTCCACATCCCACCTACCAGATTCCTCCTGCACATGTGACTCATCAGTGACTCAAAATGAATACTTGGTTTAACATGAAAACAGGTAAGGTGGAATCGTTTTAGCCCTCACAAATGGGCGCTGCAGTAGCACTTTCTTCCATATGTTTTTAAAGATAACACCCTTCAGGGTATTTTTATGTGTTAATAAACACCTTAAGAATTAAAATGTGCTTACAGCTACGTCTCTATGTCTGTGTGTGTGGGACAGAGTGACGAGTGGAGACGGAGAGCCGCAGGACCCCTGGGAGATCAAGTAATCCTGCCAGCAGCACAAAGGACACCTCTGGTTAAGGTCCTTTCTGTCAGACCTTTGGAGGCAGGGGGCAAAAAACAACTCAGTGGTCTCTCCGTGGCTGGTTAAGTTTGCCTGTTTGTTAGTCTCCTGTCAGCCTCAGCAAGGTGAATAGAAAAACATCTTTTGGACACAATCAGCTACATTTCTCTGTTCCACTTGAGATCATTGATTGTATATGATTTGGGACAGCAAGGCCTCACCTCCTCTGGTTGTGCAGAAGTGAAGCCAAAATGCCCTAGTGTCATATTTACTGATTTGGTGTCAGGACATGCGTGGAAGGAATCTGGCTGGTGGGATGTGGAATTAAAGTCCTGCCCCTTCGCAAACAAACATTTACAGAAACTTCAAAGCCTCACATTGGTGCAATCCACGGCAGAACAGATTCCTTTAGCAGACACTCACTCATAGCCAAATGTAACTCATGCTAATCTTTGGTATATTTCCTTTCTGCTAATCCAGTCTGTAGGAGCCACATTTATCAACAGAGCTGAAAGTCACCAATCAGATTGGCTGGTTGTGGCAAACAAGACTAAGGGCATTTTTAAATTAGCCTTAAATTAACCCTAATTAGCTGTTTCATACCTCACTTGACACCCCAGATAGACTGCTTTGTATATTCATTGCATGGATATAGTTTACATTCATTTGGGAAATATGAAGCTTTTGGTAAAAATCTTGGATGAAGGTGATTGGACGAACGTTCTGCCTGTCTCATTCATGACTGGCCAATCAGATCAACAAGATAAAATTTTATGAATGGCAAAGCTTGTTGTTGGCTAAAATTCATGCCGAAGCCCATCTTGAGACATGCAAAAACTTCTTAACTGCCAAGAGAAGCTTTCAGTGTGACTCTTTGCTCTTGTTTTGATAAAGATATGATCACAAACTCTTGCTAAAATCAGTCTAGTGAAATGCGAAAACATCTTTTCTGTCAAACTTCCAGTGTGCTTGTTTGCTCCTGTTTTAATAAAGAAATCAGGTCCAGTCCTGACAAAAAGGCTGCTGTGGCTACATCCCAGCTAATCGTTCCGCAAGCAGCCATTGTATTGACTCACACTACAAAAACCTCCAGCAATCACCCTTTCCATCATGAAAAGCCTTCAGTGCTGTTCATTGATCTTTATTTTCATTTTAAAAAATGCGATTAAACTGCCTTTATAATATGACTACATCCAAGCTTATTGCTACACTGGTGGCAACCATTGCTATTATCGTCCAATACAATTTCACCCTGCCTGCAGCCTCCCCCTCATTCTCCTTATATGACGCTAGTTAGTCAGAACTGTTTTGCATCAGGCCACCTAGTAGATTGGAGCTTGTCTTTGGACTGTGGACATGTGAAGTCTGCTTTGTGAGGTTATTTTGTACCATGCCTGTGCATGAATGCTTAGTAACATGCTCCTTAGTAATATTGTTCCACCTTCAACAACACCTGCGAATGTATTCTGTTCGATAGAGTAGGTGGTGATATATTCGTATGGTTTATAAATCCACAAATAAGAACAATCACTTCCAGAGCAATGTTCTGAATTTGTTTTGAAGTGAAATACATGAATATCTTGTTTTAAATCTTCTGAGGTCTTTATAATTAGGCGCTTTTATTTGGTACTGTACCTGAGCCCAACTTACATGTGTTCTGTCTCATACAGTAGGCATTGATGGTTTGCAAATCTGCCAAGAAGAAGACTACCATGGATATTTTTATCATTTAAAAAATGCCAACAACACTCCTCTTCCTACTTGTGCATCTACTTTGGAGCTTGAAGGATAAAAGTAGTCCATGCTGTGTGGATATGATGGTTTTAGAAGTAACAGGAGATGTTTATAACTCACTTTATGACTCTACACACTGACAACTATACCAGAGCACGGTTGCATTCAGGGACCCAGGGCCAAAATAGGGACCCGGCCCTGATCTGATTTAACCCCAATGTTTGGTTCAGTTGTGCTTAAATGTTCTGTTCTTCATATAATTTCTAAGTTACTCACAGACACGTTGTTGACAAAAACTACACATACAGGCCTACTCTAATGTATCCTATACAGAGATTTTATTACTTTTATTGATGCAATCAATGCTTTGATTATCTGTGGCAGTTAAAATTGATGAGACATTCCCCAGATTGTCATTGACCTTTATAGTTCCAGGTCTTTTCTGTCTAAAAAACAAGCATCATTCAGTGACCCCTATGGCCAACATCTATTATCAAAGCCCCATCAGACCACCAGCTTTAAAAAAAAAAATCACCAGTGTGATCCAATAGACACTACCTCTGTGTATAAACAATAACAAAAAGCTCTTATTTTAATCACATCTAAACCTTAAACGCTGCTCTTCATTTTCCCACAGGAGAGAAATAAAAGCTTGTACAATAACAGACTCCTACATGTGTCTCGCTCCATAAACTCCAGCACACACCGTGAGCCAAATTGATGGAGAGTAAACCGAAAATCAAAATTAAAACACTGTCACCTTGTTTTTGGAGATGAAAGATGCCGAGTAAAAGTAGAGTGAGCGGGGCGTTATTGGATTAGAAGCCGACACAATCGCATCTGTGCAGATTTGCCTCTGTGCTGTAGATGTGATTGTGGGCAATAACACGTCGATTAAGGGGGCCGTGGCTGGACTATTGGAGGCTTTGTGTGAGGCTGCAGAGAAGGTGATTTGATTAGTGAGGGCCGGAGTGGGAAGACTGAGGTAGAGGGAGTGAATACAGATGAGAAGGTCCAGAAGTAACCACAACAAAGTAACACTATGATGCATGCTGTATTGGCTTTGCTTTATAAACATTAGGAGGTGCAGAGAAAAATTTCAGTTATTCATGTTAAATTGCGTTTTTGTTTTTAATCAGATATAGACGGTTATTATTAAGGGTAGGATGAAAAGGGACTTCAAGCTTTTTCTTTATTTCTGCTGGACTGCTCTGCAGACAGGACAATCAGTATAAAGGGAAGGGACACAAGTTCTGAGTTACATTAATGCACTAGAGATAGTGTCACCTTTTTAGTGGGTTCAACTTTTAGCACAACAGAATTAAAAGTTTGCATAAAAAACATCATTGCATTTACCTTGAAGGAAACATTGTAGAAGCTACATAGCAGTTAGCTAGTTAATCATTTAGCTAATCTTAAATACAGTAAGTGCAGTAAGGTAGTCAGCCAGATGTTCATAGACATAGTGAGTGCCTTAAAGGATGGCCAGATGTTTTAAAAATAGTGCTGGGAGATAGCTAGCTAGCAGCACCTATAGACACAGCAAACATCTCTGCTTTTGACTGTGACGCCTCACTAGAGGCAGCCTACACTACATCGACCAGCCCAAAGCAGCTCCATTTTATTTTTAACCTTTTTGTGGTCGTGGAATCATAATTTTGTGAACTAAGAATATAAACTGTATTGGTATCTCTCAATTAAATGTAATATGCCTCCATACATTTACATTTCACGAGTAAATTTGTACAAAATTTAGTACAAAAGTATGCTACTTAGGACACACTGACTAACTTAGTACATCAAACATGCTCCGCATACCTGCAGGACATCTTGTTTTATGCCATCATGTAAAAAAGCTTCCTCATAGCACTTGTGGCACTTAAAACCGTCTGGATAACAAGTTACTTAGATTATTGCCATATCTTGCTAACCAGCTACACACAACACTGTTTGGTTAGCTAGTTAGCTAACCAGGAATGTGTTGCAGTTGTGCTGAGTGTGTAGCCAGTGTTCTGTGCTAGTTAGCCAAATATTTTAAATGCAGTTAGTGCTGAGTATGCAAAATATTTTTAGTAAGGCAAGCATTGCATGTAAGCTAGTTAGCAAGATGTTCTAAATTTAGCTTGTGAAAAGAATAAAATTGTTAAGTGCTGTTATTAAGCTAGTTAGCCATTTATGCATAGTGTATAAGGTGATATTAGGGCACTAGTTGGCTATGTTCTTCGAGAAGTGTGCTTGTTGACTGCATTCTTGATATATTAGTTAGTTAGCTAATCAGGATTGCCAAATTTAGCTTTTGTGTTGAGTAAGTTTAGCTAAAAGTGTGCTGAAAGTGTTGAGCATCTGGTAGTTTGACAGATTCTCAAAGTAGATAGTCCTGTGTAAAAGTTTTGTTTAAAGCATGCAAAACCTTGCACGCACTGTAAGCCCTAACTAAAAACCCTTAATGAAGCAAGTGTCATAATTTAACACATTAGCCAGTCATGCAAAGTGTAGCAAATAAAATGCTAACTAAACTAGAATAGAAGTAAGCGCTGTGAGTGCTCTTTTTCTCCTCTATCAAATAATTTCCATGCTTTACTTTCATATGTTTGTTTTTTTTAAATACTGAATATCACTTTTCATTGTCCAAAACTGGGTATATGTCTTCAACCATCCTTTGCAGTTTTGTTAAGAAGTTTAGAAATCAGCCAGTTTGGCCATTTTAATTTGTAAGGAGAACATGTTCTCTTCTATAGCCATTAAAATCTCCTCTTTGTAGCGATACAAACATCTTCCTTTCTCTCCACATTCTTGACTTTCCTCACATCATGTTACCTCTTACATGTCCCCACCTCTTGGTCTCCTTCCTCCATCTGTCTCCCCCAGATGACCAAGGAAAGGCCTCTCTGATTTCACCCTGACAAATTGTCTTATCGGCCAGCAAGCCGATTGGGACGAATGAAAACATGACCTTTCTCATGAGGGGTCTCCCACAGAGAACTCTGGGTACACTGATCAAGGCTGATAAAATCTGAAGGAAGAGGATACTGCACACTCACACTGAGACTTATCTGGGTGTACACTGATCAGAGATGATAGAGCCTTATACAGATAAGAGAGAGCAGTGGAGTGGCAAACAAGCACCATTAGGGTTATTCTATTCATACTTAGAGAGAGAGAGCAGGGGAGGCAGTTAAGTGGCTAACTAGAGCCATTAGTACTACTCAGACTTTCAGAGTGATGGCTGGCAGGCAGACTGACTGACTGACTGACTCGCTGATTGACAGGAGAGGACGGGGGGCCATAAGGAGGGGGAG
The DNA here is from genome assembly GCF_018320785.1 of Cheilinus undulatus. Lineage (NCBI taxonomy): Eukaryota > Metazoa > Chordata > Actinopteri > Labriformes > Labridae > Cheilinus > Cheilinus undulatus. The sequence continues at coordinate 39,137,013 of NC_054869.1, read as the reverse complement.
GAGGTAAAAAAGAGAGGCTTTGAGATGGAGCTAGAGAGAGGATAATTTAACATATATCACACTGTTGAATTACAGTAAACCAAACCCCTTTCACACATGCGCATCTGAATATTTCTTAAAAAAAGAAAAAAAAGGACAACGTGCCCCCAGAATTTTTATTATAGGCTTCAGTGTAATTATACCTCATATACCTACTCAAACAAATGCACAATTACTTTTCAAATGCACTCATTTTTATTTTCATTCATTTAAAAGACATTGAACTCTGACTTGCAATAAGTGACATAGTATCACTGCCTTTAAACAAACATGATTGAGCCTGAAAGCTCTGTTCCACTGAGAGCACAAACAAACTGAAAGGAGGATATCAGATTGTATTTGGATTTTATTGGACAGAGGCAAGATGGATGAAAGAAAGGTTTCATATGTAAGATGTGCCACTTGGAGAAAAAATAGTAATGTAAATACCTCCAGTTTGGGGTAAATTTTTAATGAAATATTGATATTTTTAATTATGTGCCTTGTTGTAGCATCCAAATTTAGTTCTTTGAGAATATCTTAGATTTTTAAGCAATACTAAAACTAACTAAAAATCCCTACATGAATCAATATTGAATCGGAAATCCAATCGGGACCGTGTGAATTGGAATTTAATCAATACCCAGCCCTATACAGAAGTATGTTGCAGGTATGTTGCTGAATTAAAGTGCAAACATCTACAGTAATTTTACACAGTGCTATTTGTACACAGAATCTATAAAACCTAAGTCTAGTGTGTTAATGTACACATAAAGCCTGGTTTAGTTCTACATTGCTGTAATATCTGTTGGCTCTCAGGTGAGAGTCTTTCTTGTGGGGGAGGGGACCCGGCCCATTGTAAATGTAAGCGCAGCTCCGACTCCTTTTAATTAAGGTTGTAATATGACAAAGGAAAAGTGAAGCTTTTATGACTTTAACATTTCAAAATTTAGAAAATAACCTTTTCTTAGTGAGATTAACTCTGGAATTTTGATAAGTAATGACAGAATCTTGATACATGACCATTAAAAACCTGTATATACATTTATTTCAGAAGTGTTAATTATATGTTTCATTTTTTTTCAGGGTTATCAGTTACCAGAAACTGTGACGTTATGATGCAACATTTCAGAACCATTCATAGATCCTGATTTTCTTCTTTTTAATGCTCTTTTTAACCTTTTTTTCATTTTGGGATAATGTGGGTATAAAAGACAGGAAATTTGGTTAGAGAGGGACACAATATCGAAACTGCATTGATCAGGAATGGGTGTTGAAATGGATCAATGTGAAGGGGGCTGAAGCCTGATTGTTTTATTTGAAAATTGTTCAAAATAAAGCAGATACAATCAAGGATCAAGAAGTTGGTTGGAGAAGAAATACAGAAGGTGCCCAAGTAAAGAGGCTTTAAATCAGAGGAGGGTGAATGAGGTTGCAGAGCAAAAAGCGTACTAAACTTTCTGTTCTGTCCCGTTGTCCTGCACTAAAAGTGTCAGTGTCCGATGTGAGAGCGTGAGGGGCAAAGTGTTCTGTAAGAGGAGGGGAAGTTAGACATAATGGAGAGGAAAGTCATCAAAAAGTAAAAGGACAAGGATGTGACCGAAGCATAAATTTAGTGCTAACAAAAAGTTTGATGAGCAGAGAAGACGGGGTTGAGGGTAAAACAAGTTGGGGTGTGCTCTAAAATTAAAAAAACAGCCCCTCCTCTCCTCTTTACCTCACGCTTGGCTGCTCCAGGATTGAGAGAGAAGGAGAAAGAGAGAGAGGGGATGGAGAAGAATAGAGGGTCACACTAGACAGTGGGGGCTTTGTGGGCACTTATCAGACACTGATGGCAAAGCAGTGGGCCCAGAAAGGGCTGAAGGTGTATGTGTGTGTGCCATATTGACTGGAGATTTAGAAAAGTTGTGTGGGGGTTTAAGAAATTAGGATTAGACAAAGATGAACAGAAAAGAATGGATAAAAGTGAACTTGGAGTCAAACAATCAGCCTGGTTGTGCATTGCTTTACCGACCTGAGAGCACCTTCAGGAGAGTGTGAGGAGGAGAGAAAGAGAGGGAAGGAGGGATCACAGGGACACAGACAAAGAGCGAGAAGGTCAAGGAAAGGTATATGATATGGAGGAGGAGAAAATGGAAGGCGGAGGTAGGGGAAGGAGATAGGGTTACACAGTGGGAGAAGTCCAGTGTCATGTCCATCAGGGTGGTGTTTCACAGAAGCCCCTTTTATGGTGCGATTTCGCAACAGCACTCAAATGACGTTTCACTGCCTATACTTTAACATTTAATCTGTAAAGGCTTTAAAAGGGAGATGATGGTATTGCAGTGTCACCATCCAAACTCAATCTTTTAAAAGGTGATGGCTACAGCAAATCCTTTTTAACAGGGATATGTGATATTATATTTTTGCTGATATCCAACATGCTGATATTTCCAAGGTCATTCTTCCCTATACTGTTGTCATTACCAACAAATACGAGGGTCTACCTTCCACGAACGTACTTCACACCTTATAAAGTCAAGCAAGGGATGGGCAGTATTTTTAAATATGCAGTCATCATTTCTAAGCTGCTGTTGCGTTGCTCATTTGTTTTTTGAGTTGCTTACTTGTGATTGACCACAATTATTCTCTGTCATCAATTTTTGAGCTCAAACGCCCAAGCTCACCAACCTGACACACCAGATGGATTTGTTTCACACATCCATCTGGTAAACCTCCCATAGACAGCGTTTGGAAAAGGGCAGAGCCTTGGAAAAGCCTTGGTGATTGGATGAACGTTCTGTCTGTTACATCTTAACGGGCCAATCAGAGCAACAAAACACGTGACGTCATAGCCCCTACCAAGGTGGGCCCCTACCGAGGAGTAAACGCCATAGAGAACTGCATAACGCCAACCATGGCGACTGTAGACATGTCAGTGCACGACTTTTGTCATTTCTGAAAAGAAAACAACTCACTGCTGATCTTTGTTCTTCTTTTAGCGAAGAAATGTTGTCAAGTTCTGATAAAACTGACGCTTTAGCAGCATCCACGCTAATTTTTCCGCCACAATTGCACCAGCCTCTTGTTGCTGCTCGCTTACGTCAAGACTCTGCCAAGCCCGAAAGTACTGCCCCACGGTGCTGATTGGTCCTTTCATTTTCTAATGATTTGCAAGATGGATTCACCAGTGAGAAACACAGAAATGGGTGCATCCACCTGCTTTGCAAGGTTACAAGCTCACCCCACAGCACAGAATCTGCTCAGTGAAACCCCCAACCCAACTTACTTCTTGTCCCGTAGTGAGGACTGTTCATTAGAAATGGTATTGCAGTGTTTTGACTGTACAGTAAACCAAGTTTTTTGGTTTTATGGATAAATATCACATAATGAGGGAGAAAAGCTGTTAAAAGTGCCTTTCCTGGTTGTGATAGATCCCAGAATGCTCTTTGAGTAGCGTAGCAACCAAGGTCACTGTTAAAAGCTTTTCTGCCTCCTTTAGTGAAATTCATCACTGAAACTAAACTATACCTTCAAGAGCTGAGTGCTGTTTGATGCTGTAGACCATAATACCCTAATTGACAGACTCAGGTAGCATGTAGGTGTCACAGAGAGTGCCTTTGAGTGGCTTTCCAGCTATCTTTAAATTAAGAGTTTTGGTATAAGTCGTTCATGACTTTTCTGAAGCTTTGTCTTGTGGTGTGCTCCAAGGTTCTGTCTTGGGGCCCATTTTATTCCCACTTTACATACCTCCTTAAGCAGTGAATTCTAAGCAGTGTCTGATTAAACCAAGGAATGGCAAAACATCTAGCCTCTAGAGAAAAAAAGGCAAGGACTTATGGTTCAAAAGTTATTTAAGCCTTTATAAACTGCATCACTCTTGTTTTAACATCAGTCTCAGAGGGTTAATAAAGAAATGTCAAGTTCTGATAGACTTGCCACTATAGCTGGTCGCTGGTCTCTATTGTTTACTGACTTGCAGTACAACTAAACGATGCCTATGGCTACTGCCTCTTTCTTCTCAAATAATGCTGATTGGTCTGGTAATTCTGACCATAACAAGCATGCCTGCCTGATGACAGACATGGAACCTGCACAGTTTATTGGAAAAAATAAACTGGTTGCACTCAGTGGCTTCTAAACATTCTGCATGTTGAGGGTTTTGGTCCAAGTGAAGATCTGGCTTTGATTGCTGTGCTTTCTACAGGCAGACCAGCCAACCAGCCAAACACTTCACTAAATTTAAGTTGTTATGAGTCTTTTGGTTTTTACCTTGGAGTAAGACAATTGTTTTCATTTACAAGTCATAGCAGAAGTTTGAGGTCTTGGACAAACATTTCATACATGAGAGAGAAGGGGAGGGAAGGAGAGGGGACACAGGAAGTGAATGAAAAACTCGTTAAACTTCTCTTTAAGCTGGCAGACTTAGTGTTGTGTGTTTCCTGTTGTTCTCTTTATTCTGCAAACTGACAGGGAGGTAGAGACGACTGAGATGGGAATGTCAGTGCAGGATCAGAAACCCTGCTGGTGGAAGCCGGTTGGGGGTCCCTCTCCTCTGGGATGGCGCTGCATCTAAATGTGCGTGCTTGATAAGGCGTGTGAATGTGTGTGGGTATGTTTTTCGATTTATGTGTGTACATCATAAATATGTGCGCGTCTCCGTAAATGTTAGGGGCCAGTGTCTGGGCTCTTTTTCAGGAGGGGGAGGGAGGTTAGCGTGGTGACAGCCTCAGCTGTGTTGAATTGTGGGAGAAAAAGAGCTGACGCGACGGGAGTTGATGTCTGACATGACCCCTCTCAGTGGGCGCTCGGTGGGGAGCTGGGAGCTGCTGCTGACTGAGTGTGTTTGTGTGTCTGGGTGTGTGTGTGTGTGTGTGTGTATGTGTTTGAGTAAGAACAGGAAGGGGAGGGATGGAGTTAGAAAGTGAGCAACAAAAACAAAAAAAATAAATTTTTCTCTGTGGTCTCAAGATATTTTCAACAGATTCTGTCACTTTTTGTTGCCCTTTTTTATTGCTGCCACACCTCACCATCAGTGTAACTGTCCCAGATGTGGATAAGGGCATGGAGTCATTTTGCTGCTTAGCTAGCTTTGGAGGTAGCAACAGAGGTGTAACAGGGAGAAACAAGCACTATAAAATAGTGGACAATGGATCTGACAGAATAGATGTATGACGTCTAATTACAACAACAACAAAGCATCATAAAAATGGAATAAAACCCAGAAAAACTGTAAATGTATGAGTTAATGTTAAAAAGCCAATTTGAAAAGATGTGGCTTGAGGGTTTTTCAAGGAGTTTCAAAGTGTCTGCACCACAAATTCAAAAGCTCACTCACCAAGAAGAAGACCCTGGTCAGCAGACCTGAGGGGTCTACTGGGGATTGTGCAGGTCAGAAATACAGTATGTGGTCTTCCCCTTGGATATATTACCCTTTATTGATTTCATAAATCAATCATGGTCAATAAATTGGGTTTTGACAGAAAAAAAAAATCTTAAATGCATATTGAAAACAGATTTCCATAACGTAATAGTCCATTTTTAGTAGATGTGCCTTTGGCTGAAATCACAGCATTGAGGCCCCGTCCACACGAAGACGAAAATGATATATTGCCATTTTGTTTTGAAAAAGTTTTCCGTAAGGACAGGATCGTTCCAGAAACATCTGTGTAGAACAGAGCCACTGAAAATGACTGAAAATGCTGTAGTGCATATGCCAAGACTGGACGTGGCGCTATAACGCTGCAACAGAAATGCACCAAAAGAGAGAAGATCACAGAAAACTGACACAAACTTTCTTCTAGTTGCCCTTCTGGTTGTTCTCCGCGTTGGATTTAATAACATATTGTGTGTGCATTTCACGGTGGTGGTAAAGGAGCATCAGATTTTGCTGTAAAAGTCATAACAAGCTCAGTAGCTTCTGCAGTACAACCCTGTATTCCACCATTGTTGTTTTGGCCAGACCTGCGCAGGCGTCTAAAGAGAGCTACGCTATGTGTGACGCAATAGTTTCAAGAGAGATGCGGATAGCCATCCACACGGAGATGAAAAGATAGTTGTTTACAAATTTGTGAACTCTGGTACCCGCTTTCAAAAAGTATCATTTACAGTCACCCAAAACACCGTTTCCATGTGGATGAAACGCTGATACAACAAAAAAACTTTTGCGTATACTCCTGAATTTGCCTCCGTGTGGACGGGGTCTGAGTCTGTGTGGATAGGTCTCAATCAGGCTTGCACATCTGGACCCTGCAATTTTACTCCATTCTTCTTCACAAAACTTCTCAAGCTCTGTCAGTTTGCACAGGGATCATGTGTCAACAGCCCTTTTCAAGTACAGCCACAAATTATCTATTGGATTGAGGTCTGGGCTTTGACTCGGCCACTCCAGAACATTCACCTTGTAGTCTTTCTGTGTAACTTTCTCTGTATGCTTTGAGTCATTGTCTTGCTAAAATGAACAACTCCCAAGCTGTAGTTCTCTTGCAGACTTAATAAGATTGTCCTCTAGGATTGTCCTTTTCGCTACATTTATTTCCCCCTCTACCTTTACAAGACTTCCAGAGCCAGCTATTGAGAATCATCCCCACAGCATGATGCTGCCACCAAGGTACTTAACACTGGAGACATGTGTTTGTAGTGATCTGTGGTGTTTGGTGTCCGCTAAACATTGTGTCACAAGTGTCTTGGTGGGCTCTCTCACTGGTCTCCTTCTTGCATGGTCACTTATTTTGTGAGGACGGCATGACTGAGGCAGATTTACACATGTGCCATATTCCTTCTACTTCTTGATAGTGGATTTATCTGAACTCTGGGGGATGTTCAGTTTCTTAACATTTTTTATGTCCATCCCATGACTTGTATTTTCGTAGCTTTTTTTTTCCAGATGTTTGGAGTGTTCTTTTGTCTTCATAGTGTAATTGTAACCAGGAATGCACCGATGACTTGAGGCACATTCTCTGCACTCAGGTAATCCTTTTTCACTATTTTTTTTTTTTACCACTTGCACCAGTTGACTGGACCTCTATTGAATTAGATAGGTCCCTTTTAAAGAAGAGCAAAAAACTGCACAGAAAGCTTTTCTTCTTGAACACTTCCAAGGAACTCTACATGTCACGTATCTATCAAGGAGCCCTGGGAGGTTTGACCCTAAAATTGCCATTGATGTGCTGCCTCCTGAGACCTCCCCTCCCACTGGGAATACTTCCCACTGGGAGAAATGTGTGAAAAGGCAAATTAGGAAAATGCTAGCAACAGGCTGTCCTAAAATTTTATAGAAAATTTTAAGAGTGCATGTTAAAAGGAGGACCAGGATTTAAGGCTTTAGACGACCTTGTGCCAGAGGATGTTTGTGAACTTTTAAACTGGGTTAGGTGTGACGGCTGTTGAGAATTCAGTAATTTAGCATTTGTTGTACCAGCATACAAACTTAGACACAGCCTGGTTGGATGTGCTGGCGTGGTTTCTGCTGTTAAATTTGGTCTTTTGTCCTTTTTGCCTGGAAACTGGTCTCAGTTGTATCTCTTATGCAACAGTCATTTATTTCTTTTGTGTTTATGCGAAACACTTTCTGATCCATGCTTGTAATGTGCTTTACTAGAAGAGTTTCCACCATTACTAATGTTGTTGTTGTTATTGTTGTTGTTAATAATGTTAATATTTTTACTATTATTATTTTTATCATTATCGTTATTTAGATGATTATTATGATTATTATGATTATTATTATCTGAAAGCTTATCTAAATGTTGGATCATAAAATATTGCTTTAAATTATCTTTATGTGCTAATTCCTCAAAAGTAAAACTGGGCTGCTGTTATTGGAGTAAATGTCTTTTGTGTTTTGATTCTAAATACACCAAGCAGTCCAAGCACCCACTGCTTGGCGCCTTTATTTTGATCTTTAAGATGTTTTCAGTGCCTGACAGAGAAGAATAATAAATCATACATCACAATATTATATGTCTAAATGACAGAGACATAATTGGCAGCATCGTTTGATTCAAACAATCGCAGACAGGAGGACAATGCAAAAGCATGCAGCGCCAACAAAGCTCCGGCTGAACGACGTTCTGTAAGGCAGCCTGGGGATCAGTCATTGTCCGCCTGTCTTTCTGCATGTCTCCTTCAGCTTAATTAAAACACAGGGTTTATGTGATGGACTCAACAAGACGACTGCAGCTTCTGATTTGTGCAGGCAATAAAAAAGACAGAAATATCAAGATGATCTTTTGAGGTAGACTTTATCAGCTTTCTGTTGCAATTTAGATAATAATAAAAACTATAGCTAAGGATTCTGTCATGATCAAATACACCAAATGTTTGCAAAAATCTAAATATGAGTGCATTCAGCAAATAGAAGTAGTAACATTTATGATTTATATGAGCATTATTTGATTAAAGGGTGCAAACAGGAGAACAATGCAAAGGAATGCCGTGCAAACAAAGCTGAGATTGACTGATGTTCTGTACGGCAGCCAGGAGGATCAGTCACTGTCTCACTGTGATTGGTGGGTTGTCTCAGCAGCTCCGCAGCATCACCTCCAACAACATGGGAATTCTCCCCTGCTGCTGTTTCTCTCAGCCTGGAGAGAGAGAGAGAGAGAGAGAGAGAGAGAGAGAGAGAGAAAGGGTGGCTACATGAGTGATGACTAAACAAAAGCAGCACAAAAGAAGTGGTTGATGAGTCATCTGACAGCAGATATTAAGGAGACTCTGAGAGGATTTTTGGTTAGTTCAAACGAGCAGTAAGGGAGTTATACAAAGTTGTTCTACTTGCATGCATTTCTGTGTCACGAAAAAACGTCTCTTTTGGCACCAGCTGGTCATTCATTTTTAAAACAACAGGAGCACATTAGGTCTAACAGCCACTCTAATAAGCTCTGTAAGTGCTAAAACATGAAGACAAATAATAAAGCTAACTCTGGCTTGACAAGCTAAACCACAGAAAATGAAAGTATATGAGTTTACGTAGCAAAGCATTACAATGTAGTTCTTTTACAATGAAAAATTAGGTAGTTCCATAGTATTCAAGCAGCGTACAGCACAAATCATCTCACCACAGGGACATGATGGTGAAGACTGGCAACCATACACAGGCTGGAACACTCACGTTTGCAGGGGCACAGCAGAGGGTATTTATGTAATAAAAGTACATGTCAAAACTCATAAGAGCACTTGCATTATTTACACAGCTAGGTAGAAATTACACAATCAAAGCACAACCCCAATTCCAAAAAAGTTTGGACACGCTGGGGCGTAAAATGTAAATAAAAACAGAATGCAATGAATTTGCAAATCTCATGAACCCATATTCTATTCACAATAGCTCACAAACATCATATCAGATGTTGGAACAGAGATGTTTTATCACTTCATGGAGAAATATTCACTCATTTTGCCTTTGATGGCAGCAATACAGCTCATAAAAGTAGGGATATGCATTTTTTATTCATAGTCTCCCTTTTAAAAAGTGCATAAAAACACAACAACAGAGCTGTATTTGAACATACCCTGAGGTATTCTAAAAAAAATTTCACTTGGATAAATATAAAATAAATAGAATTAAAAAATAAAATGAAATTCTGTAAATAATAATTTTGGTCACATCTTACCCAGGCATATTTTAAAGTGTATAAAAACTAAATTTGCATCGTTGTAGCTACAGTTTAAAAGGTTTAATGTTTTAAACTTGGTATCTTGGGGCTACTTCTGTCTGCGTCGCTAGCCATGCTTCAAAACAGCGCAGTGCATTTTAGGTAGACTGTTGCTAGGCTACATGGAGTGTTGGATTTATGGTCTGAAATACTCTGGGAATTTATGAAAACTTGCACATCAGGTTGCCCTCTCCATCTCTGGCATGACCACAGACTGGGCCACATGTGGCCCCTGGGCCGCTAATTGAATAGGCCTGAACTACAAGGTCAAAGGTTGATACTGGATGCTCATGACAACATTAAAAACAGGCATGATTCTGTACTGCAAGTCACTGCTTGGGCTCAGGAACACTTCCAGAATTCACTGCCTGTCATCACAGTTGGCTGCACCATCCACAAATGCAGGTTAAAGCTGTATCATGCAAAGAAGAAGCCATATGTGAACATGATCCAGATACACCACTGTCTTCTCAGGGCCAAAGATAGTTTAAAATGGACTTAGGTGAAATGGAAAACTGTTCTGTGGTCAGATGAATCAAAATTTGTAAATGAAATTTCTTTTTGGAAACCCCAGATGCAAACTACAGAGGAGAGGGACCATCCATCTTTTTATCAGCACACAGTGTGTTCAAAAGCCTGCATCTGTACTGGCTGCATTAGTGCCTGTGGAGTGGGCAGCTACACATCTGGAAAAGCACTATCAATGCTGAGAAGTTTATAGATGTTTTAGAATATCGTATGCATCAATCTAGACGTCTCTTTCAGGGAAGGCCTTCCTTAAGCCAAGTCTAGTCTTATTTCATTTTGAAAGCTTTTGCATATGTATTTTTTTTTTTTTTTTTTTTTTGCCAGAGATGGTGTTTGACAGCAGAGGCAAGGCAAGCAACTGAGAGCAGCATTCTGCAACCAGACTGTTTTGGATTTATTTGTTCGGATCAGATTTTTTAAACAATAGTTCGTATGGGACAAGTCACACAAAATCTGATCTTGTCAACTCAGCTTTGTATTCTCACGTGTCTTAAAAAGCCACATTTTAAAGGTAATGGAGCAAACAGATAAACAAATAACCTAGCATACAATGGATTGTTTTACACATCCATCTGGGAAAGCTTCAATGGGAAACGTTTGAGAGAAGGCAGAGGATTTGAAAAAAACTCGGAGTATGATTGGATGAACGTCCTGTCTGTCACATCTCTACGGGCCAATCAAAACAACAAACACAGGACGTAGCAGCTACTGAGCTGCGCATGGGCAGCTACCGAGGAATAATGCGAAACATGGCAACTGTAGACATGTAAGTACTTGACTTTTGTCGTTTTTGGAAAGAAAACAACTCACTGCTTTTCTTTGTTCGTCTTTTAACGAAGAAATGTCGTCAAGTTCTGATAAAACTTAGGCTTTAGCAGCATCCACGCTAAGCTCTTCTGCCATAATTGCACTGGCCTCTTGCTGCTGCTTGTTTACGTCACGACTCTGCTGTGCCTGAAAGTACTGCCCCTCATTGCTGATTGGTCCTGTCACTTTCTAACCGGGCTCAAACAGTTTAGATGGGAGCTTTGCAAGATGGATTCACCAGTGAAAAACAAGGAAACGGGCATATCCATGCTGTGTAGTGTAAAGACACTTGTGGCTGGAAGGTCCAGTCACTGGTTTATCAGTATTCCTGGCAACCATTATACCATGTAGACAAAAGAACACTTCCAACAACTCAGAGAAAAGGTTACTGAACAGTATCAGTCAGGGGTTTGGTTACAGCAAGATTCTCAAAATCAAAATCTGCCTAGATCAGGCCGTCCTCACAAACTGAGTGACGCAAGAAGGAGAGTAGTGAGAGAGGCCACCAAGACACCTATGCCATTATGCTTAGAGGACACCAAACATTGCATATCACTACAAACACACACCTCACTGTGAAGCACGATGGTGGCTGCATCTCGCTGGGGGAAGGAGACTACTAAGAGAGGCCACCAAGTCACCTATAACTACTCTGAAGGAGTTACAAGCTTCAGCAGCTAGAAATAGGAGACTGCAGACAACAACTGTTTCCAGAAGTTCCTCACCAGCCAAAGATTCATGTGAGAGTGGCAAAGAGAAAGCCACTCTGGAAGAAAACTCAAATCAAATCCTGATGAAAGTTTGCCAAAAGGCATGTTTTCAAGTGGAAGAAACATCTTTGGTCTGATTAGACCAAAATGGTGTCTTTTGGCCATCAGACAAGACGCTAAACACTGCACATCACCACAAACACAGCATTCCTACAGTGAAGCAGAGTCATGGCAGCATCATGCTGTGGGGATCCCATTTGGCAGCTGGCCCTGGAAGGCTTGTAAAGGTAGAGGGTACAAGAAGTTTGGTAAAATCCTGGAGGAAAATCTTGTTCAATCTGCAAGAGAACTACAGCTTGGGAGAAGACTGAAAAGTAAATTTACAGTGTCCAGATGTGCATGCCTGACTGAGACCTATCCACACAGACTCGGTGCTGTGATTGCAGCCAAAGGTGCGTCTACTAATTGAATGGCGTCAATTCTGTGCAGTCACCCATTTTGCATCACATATTTTTATTTTAACCCCTTAAAGCCTGTTGTATCATTTTCTATATATACTTTTATGATACCTCTATCTAATTAGTATGACCACTAAATTACGGAAAAAACTTGTGAATACAATCTGATAAATGATAAAAATTCCCTCAAGTGGATTATCAGTTACCAGAAACACCTAACGTATTAAATGAGATACAAAAAAATATATGTGTTAAATTTTATGGAAATTTGGATTTTTAAAAATTTCAGTAGAAAGTTAAATAAACATTTCAGTTCCAAAAATCGAGAATTTTCTGGCTATAATTTGTGTTTTCAGGCTTTGAAGGGTTAACTGACATCACTTTGACATTAGAGAGGGTTTTTTTTGTCAAAAAGAGCCAATTATATTGACCATGATTGAGTTATAATATCAATAAAAGGTGTCTGTCTATCTATCTATCTATCTATCTATCTATCTATCTAGTGCTTCATATAGGCTAGTGAGTATGTACCCATGAAGAGTGGGGAGGTGGGGTGGGGGGGTTACATCCCAGACAAGTTACCACGGTGACAAGGTGCTCCCTGCCGCCGTCGGGTCTCGGCCAAGTTGGGCGCCATGGTGACTGGGTGGTGACAGACTTTGTGACTAGTCTGCTGGGACACCGTAGTTGGTGTCACGCACAGACTAACATGCATTGCCTGTACCTACACATGCATTTGATATTAATAAACACATGAAAAAAATGTAGACTGTTAATGTATTACAGTCATGCATGCACTGTATCTATACATAGGCATGTTGTCATATGTTGAGTTTACATATGAATCTGCAGCCCACTGGGCCTGCATTTGTGTGTGTGTGCGGAATAGTATTGGCTGTGCATGCTTGCTCTTACAGAGACTACTGATGTGAAGTTAATTGTTTCTAAAAGCAGATGAACATTGCATCACCTGCTACACACATCACAGGGACAATGATTGAAGGCTTTTGTTTCAGTTATGGCCTCAAGCTAAAACATCCATCAAAACATCCTCAGCTCTTATTTATTTGTGTTGATGCTATCGCTCTGTGTGTGTGCGTCTATGTGCATGTTAAAAACTTCCCTCAGTATTAGGTCGGCCTGCTGATTTATATTTCTGTGTTGTTGCGTACGCGCCTGCTTGTCTCTGTGTGGGTGTGAGCATTAAAATGCACAGAGACTCAAACACAGCAGACTGACATACACAACCACCCTGACAAAACAAACAGAAAAAGAGCTAAACTTTTATCCTCCCATGCAAATACACATTAAAAAAAACACTCTCAGGCGGACAGGAGAAGGCAAGGAGCCACAGTTTGAGCCTCCTGCTGTGAGGGGTCGTGACCCCTATCAGACTCTGTGTCAGTCTGTCTATTGTGCCCCACACAACGCAGAAACACACACACATGCATTAACTTACATGGTCTCCATGACAACAGTGGGGGCGACAGTAAGGCGGCAGGATGGCGCTGCGGTGTTCTGATGAGAGAACCCAACCTAATCAACATAATATATTCACTGTATCCGGACACAAGCTACAGGTGTAACAAGAGGCGGTTTAAGTCATTTAGAAAATAAGAGCAAACTTAGGCCCTGCTGCATTTTGCTTTATAGGGATATGTCTGAATTTTTTAAGTTGGGTTGTGTAAGGTTCTTGCCAGTAGTAGTGGCAGTAGCCTCCAGTGATTTCTGTGTGAGTTGCCCCTTTAAGAAACTTGTTAGTCATACAGGCAGGGAAGCAAGGCTATACAGCACTGCAGACGGGTAATGTTGAGAGTTTCAGGCAAAAATGGGCCCAAAAAAATGTTGGCTAAATTGTACGCTGTGTTAGAAAAGTCTCTGTGTTCTGAACTATTTTACAGTATGAGCTCTTCCGCCTCAGCGTAGCTGAACAGCTGTTTGGGTCTGCAAGCTTCATCAGCAGAAACAACTAAAATGAGCTTTTTTGACTCAAGTGCTGATGACGTGGATACAAGGGGATACTTTCATGACCCCGAAACCCTGAGTTACTTGGTGGTAGCCGCTCACAAATGCCTGCAGCCTGCATCACTCTACATCCAGAGTTCCCTGCCTTATCACAACTTTTCAAGGATAAATTGGAGAAACTGACTACAGAAGATCTGAATAGAAACGTATCATCCAAGTAAGTTTATGGCTGTTGTCTTATTCCTGTAATGGCTTATAATTAGACAGGTTATAGTCGGAATGAAAATGTGTCAGCTGTTGAGGTGGAAAAAAAAGATGTGAAGCTGCTGCTGTCTCTCTATATGGAACGTGCCATGCTTTTCATTGACCAATAAGGAGCATCAAGTTTCCACCATGCCTGTTCTCATTGACCAATGAAAAACATGTTTAGAGTTGTTGCTACAGAATGCTAGGATACTGCAGAGTCGTGACTGTTGAAAAACATGGCTGCAGAGAGTTGGCTCTACCAGAAGCCAAGAAGAGAAGGCTGCAAAAGTACTGCAATGATTGGAAAAAGAAACAAATTGCTAAAAAAGAAGTGAGAGAGAATACTTATAAAACATTAAAATTGTTGTATTAACAGATCAAATAAAATAATGTTGATTCTAGTATTACCAACCCCCTGGTACCGGAGTCCTGTTCCTTATATTTATTTCTAGGAGTTGACAACCCTAAACAGCTTCGCCGCATTATTCTGAGATTGAAACTAAAGAGCGAATAATCAAATAAAATAGATTTTTAATATAACTGTGCTGCATAACTGTTCATCTATATATCTTCCACTCTTCCTCTTCTTTAGAAAGTTCACTAAATTTTTGTTTTTTCTTCCCACAAAAATTCTGGATCCAGGAATTTTTACATTAGGCCTACTTTATTTTATTTTATTAGAATACTTCCATCATTGAGCTGCCATGGTGATGTGTCAAGTTACTGCTGCTGGAAACCAAACATTTCCTACTGTTGCAGCTTCCCATCAAAACATTTAACTGGCAAACTCAAGTTGACTTTTATTTTGAAGGAACTCATTCCTTTAGTAACCTTGCAAAAGCAGATGGATACTCCCGTTACCTTGTTTTTCACTGGCGAATCCATCTTGCAAAGCTTCCATCTGAACCGTTTGGGCCCGGTTAGAAAGTGACAGGACCCATCAGCGACAGGGTGCAGTACTTTCGAGCGCAACAGAGTCGTGACGTAAACAAGCAGCAGCAAGAGCTGGTGCAGTTATGGAGGAAGAGCTTAGCGTGGATGATGCTATAGCCTAAGTTTTATCAGAACTTGATGACATTTCTTCATTAAAAGATGGACAAAGAACAGCAGTGAGTTGTTTTCTTTTCAAAAACGACAAAAGTCGAGTACTTACATGTCTATAGTCGTCCGGTTTCGTGTTATTCCTGAGTAGCTGTGCATGCGCAGCTTGATAGCGGCTACGTCACGTGTTCTGTTGCTCTGATTGGCCTGTAGAGATGTGACAGACAGAACGTTCACCCACTCAAACTCTTTTCTCAAACATTTCCTGTTGAAGCTTTCCCAGATGGATGTGTGAAACACATCCATCTGGCCTGTCAGGTTATTCCTTTAGCACTTAACTGCTAATCAACAAAGGCCAGGCTACGAACAAAACAGTGAACATTTTATGATCTTTTTCACTGCAGATCAGTTTGAAATACTCAAAGGGGAATCAGTCTGTAGTTTAAGAAGGTAAGCTTTCTTTTTTTTTTTTTTTTTTTTTTTTTTAATTCATAGCAGAAATCTGCCGCATTTCGAGGGACATCACAAGCTGGGGACAGGTCTCTCAAAGTAAGAATTGTCCCTGGAAATTATCACAAATAGGAAATGCCTAAATTAATTTAATCAGAAATCAGGCTCACAGTAAAAGTAAACATTGATATAAAACACACAATAATGATAAAACTGTTATAAAGTTATAAAACTGAACAAAAATCACATCTATTGTACTATTTATACCTTGAAAATTTCTGTTAATGAGTAAAATTTTCCACTGGATCACTGTTAATTTTCTTACAAATGTGTATCAATATCTAACTACACTATAAAGTTATATCATGCTATATATAATGAGTTATTTTTCAAGGAAATACTCTTAGTATAGCTTTCAGTATGAGTTGGCCATATAGACAAAATTGTACGACCCTAAACAACTATATATGCCCAAATATGGTTCCTCCATTTTTTCACAATAAAATTGCAGTCATTGCTAGAAATCCTATCCAAACAAAACCTACCATGACATTTAGCACTACACCTTTATAATGTGTGAGATTCATCAATTTATCATGATTAGTTCTGATGTTAGGGCCATTTGGAACCAAAAGAGACATAAAACTGCTTTTTTCAGTTCTGGAGGAAACAGGAAGTTTGAGACTGCTAATTGGTCAGATGGTGTTGAGTCATTTTCCATTACGTTAACTGATCTCCACTGATTGTCTGAGAAAAATCTTACTTGTTCCACTGTATCACACAGAGTTGGGGGGAAGCCACAAGTGAAGTTGACCATATATCAGGACCTTGCCCCATGTAGAGTTAAGGGAAGTCGTATTAACTGACAGTCATGCACACACTGCACACTCGTGCTTGTATGTGTGCAACAACAGTTGTACCTAGCCGAAGTCCACCTCAACCCTGCCAGAGAAAAGTAAGTGTACTGTGCTTGATCCCAGTACTCACAAAACTCAAACAAACTGGCTTTGGGGGTCAGACATACTTGGGCATGGTACAAACTGCCAAGTGTGAGCTCTCTCTTATTGAAATAAACATTATAAATGTGCTCTACAGTTGTGATATCAATCACACTACTACAACTCTTGATTTCTACATTTAATTTATTCAGTTTTACCACACAGTTTAAACTGTTTTATGGATTTGATGTGAAGATGTGTTGGGACTTTATGAAGGGCTTGAGCTTACATCGGGGTCCAGGGGTCCTTCCTGTGGCATTCTATGGACTATCACACTCTGTTTTGAAGTTATGTCATGCACTTATAACACCTTTTATTTTTAACGTTTCGCATAATAATGTTATTTATTGAAATAATATTTAATTTCCACTCCCCTCCAAAAGTATTGGAACAGTGAGGTGAATTCCTTTATTTTGACTGTAGACTGAAGACATTTGGGTTTGACATCAAAAGATGAGTATGACATAAAAGATCAACATTTCAGCTCTTTTTTTCAGGTATTTACATTTGGATCTGATTCACAACTTAGAAAATAGCTTATTTTTAACAGAACACCAAATTTTTAAGTGAGCAAAAGCATTGGAACAGACAGACTTAAAACAGATCTTGAGACT
This sequence comes from Cheilinus undulatus, assembly GCF_018320785.1. Classification (NCBI taxonomy): domain Eukaryota; kingdom Metazoa; phylum Chordata; class Actinopteri; order Labriformes; family Labridae; genus Cheilinus; species Cheilinus undulatus. The sequence goes on along the minus strand of NC_054869.1, from coordinate 39,119,543 downwards.
CGATATTTAATTCCAAACCTTTTGCTTGTGAAAACTTCATCAAGCCTGTGACCCACTGACATCACCAAACTTTAACATTTGTCTTTTGTGATGCTTTTTCAGGCTTTCACCGTAGCCTCTTTCCGTTTTGTTGTTGGGGGGGGGGGTCCCTTCAGTCTCCTCTTTAGCTGGTTAAATGCATGCTCTATGGGGTTTAAGTCTAGAGATTGACTTGGCCAGTCTAAAACCTCCCACTTCTTGCCCCTGATGAACTCCTTTGTTGTTTTGGTAGTGTGTTTTGGGTCATTATCTTGTTGCATGATGAAGGATCTCCCTATCAGTTTGGTCACATCTTTCTTTAAATTGGCAGATAAAATTTTTCTGTAGACTTCTGAGTTCATTTCTGCTGCCATCATGTGTTACATCATCAATGAAGATTAATGAGCTCGTCCCAGAAGAAGCCATGCAAGCCCAAACCATGACATTACATCCACTGTGTTTCACAGATGAGCTTGTATGTTTGGGATCATGAGCAGATCCTTTCTTTCTCCAAACTTTAGCCTTTCCATCACTTTGATAAAGGTTCATCTTTGTCTCATCAGGTCATAAACTTTGTCCCAGGATTTTTTAGACTTGTCTCTGTACTTTTCAGCATATCGCAGTCTGACCTTCCTGTTCTTTTTACTACTGAGTGGTTTGCATCCTCTGGTGTAGCCGCTGTACTTCTGTTCATGAAGTCTTCTGTGAACAGTAGATGGTGATACCTCTCCTGACCTCTAGAGGTTGCTGCTGATGTCACTGACAGTTGTTTTAGGGTCTTTCTTTAAAGCTCTCACAATGTTTCTGTCGTCAATGATTGATGTTTTCCTTGGTCTGCCTGTTTGACGTGTGTTTCTCAGTACACCAGTGTTTTTTTTTCTTCTCTAGGATATTCCTAATGGTCGTACTGGCTATGGCCAATATTTGTGAAATGGCTCTGATTGATTTTACATCCTTTTTCAGCTTCACAGTTGCTTGTTTTTCACCCATAGACAGCGCTCTGGTTTTCATGTTGGTTTCACCTCTCAGCTATAACTGCAGTCTGCACAGGCAAAACCCAAATCTGAAACTGAGTGTAGACATTCAGCACAATTTATTGTGTGAATAATCAATGTAATAGGACACACCCGGGGAACAAAACACACTGGTCAGTCACATGTTCCAACACTTTTGCTCACATGAAAAATGAGTTGGTTCAGCAGATCTTGCTATTCTCTAAGTTGTGTATCAGATCCAGATGTAATTACCTGGAAATAAAGGCTGAAATGTTGATCTGTTGTCTTAACGTATTCCACAGGAGTGGATATCTACGGAAGAGTATTAGGGCCACTGAAAAAAAAATATTTTGAGATGAATTTTTTTTTTTAACTTGTGAGAAAAAAGTCAGAATTCTGAGATTAAAGTCAGAATTCTGAAAAAAAAAATGTGAGACTTTTTTTCATTTGAAGAATAAAGTCAGAATTCTGACTTTTTTCTTAGAATTCTGACTTTAATCTCAGAATTCTGACTTTGATCTCAGTATTCTTACTTTTTTCTCAGAATTCTGACTTCAATCTCAGAATTCTGACTTTAATCTCAGAATTCTGACTTTTTTCTTAGAATTCTGACTTTAATCTCAGAATTCTGACTTTTTTTCTCACAAGTGAAAAAAAAAAATTTCGTCTCAAAAATTTTTTTTTTCAGTGGCCCCAATACTCTTCCGTAGATATCAACTTTGGTTTGTGTTAAAAAAAAAAGTCAGAAACAACAATTGCTGTAAGGCTTGTAGAGGTAGAGGGTAAAATGAATTTAGCAATGTACAGGAAAATCCTGAAGGACTTTTTCAGTCCGTAAGAGAACTACAGTTTGGGAGAAGATTTGTTTTCCAGTAAGACAATGACCTGAAGCATACAACGAAAGCAGAAATAGTTTAAAGTGGGGGTATTATACTTTTACGATTTTTAAAACATAAAGTCACAATGTTAGGTGTCCATACTCCATGTATGCAAATTTTCAAACCGCAAGATAGACATATGAGGCAGTATTCTTGGAATTAACATGTGAACTGATGAAAACGGTTCATTAATAATCTCGCCAAGATTCTACCGAGATGAGATTTCGATGGACCAAACTGATGAGGTCATCACAATAGGATTTCCTGACTGGTTAGTGGTTCGTCCATGCTGCCGGCAAAGCAGAACAGATCGTCCCCACAAGGCCTTTTAGCCATTAGCCACTTAGCAACAGAGTAATTAAACACTTACAAAACAGATACGTCCTGCTCTATCCTTCGCTGCTGCTGCTTTTCTTTCCTCCCTCTCTCCAAACTATCAGGATCAGACTCCGGGTCCAACACGTACAGGCGTATATCAAAATTCGCCGTATTTTACTCAGTTGGACTGGTTCATTCAAAGTTTTCAACTACTCGCATAACAACATTAGCCACATTGGAGGGGCGGGCACAAAACATTGAGTCCTGCCGCCGGCCAGCCTCCAAAAAATCAGCCAATTGGAGGAAAGCAGGTCCGACTGACACCTATCCACACAGACTCAGTGCTGTGATTGCAGTCAAAGGTTCATCTACAAAATACTGACCGGAAGGGGATGAATATTTCTGCAGACCCCTATTTTACATTATATACTTTTTTTTCTGGAAAAAAAAAAAAATTATATTGACCATGCTTGATGTATAAAATCAGTAAAAAGGTAAAACATCCGGGGGGCTGAGTACTTTTTATAGGCACTGAAAATGGTTATGATTGATTATAACTTTTAAAAAATACATTACTGTTTTGCAGAATAGGATGTATTACTTTTATCAACCTTAACTGAATCATTTGTTATTGGAGCGTGCAAAACTGTTTCTTAAAACAGTAATTTGTTTCACATGCTGGGCACAGAGACCTACCACATCCCATTTTCTCTGTCAGTTATTATCAGTGAATTCATACAGAGTTAAGACAGTTTATGATTTCAGTCTTAATTTGTCCTGAAAAATGATCATGACAGCATATAGACACACTCTTTGGAGTCACCACCAAGGGTCAGTATCAAAACGCCTGCAGGCAGACTTCATCACTCGCTCACTTTAAGTCAGATTGTTTGTATTTGCTACCCCCTTTTGACCAGTAAATGTATGGCAGTCACTGACTTTTTAGACAATAGCTCAGTCTAGAGGAAATGGAGGATTAAAGTCCTGGTCAGACCAAAGTAATAGAGGTTCACTTCCTGAGTACTATCAAGATGCCTTTCAGCAAGGCACCAAATCCCCAACCGCTGGCACTGTGGCTATAGATTTTTTTCTCAAAATTGCAGAAAACGCAGGAATAACCTACACTGAGTTTGGATCTTTTCAACGCTTCTATAACAGGATAGATTCTCTGTCATATCTTGAAGGTCTCTTCTTTTACTTTGTTAATAATGCCACATTAAGAAGACAAAAGCCATTTTTCCAATCTAAATTACCCATGAGAGAAGGGCAAAGAAGCTTTGCTGCAGGAGGCATAACATGACTAAAACTCTGATTAAAAATGTCTGTCCACATCTTTTCTAGGATGAACACTAGAGTAAGAACAACTGGAATAGATTTTTGATCATAATAATAGAAACTAAAAACAAAACTGAAATGGGGGGGGGGGGGGGGTGTAAAAATCCATGATGTTTCTCCACATTTCAGTGTATATTTACCTCCTGAGACCCTGCATGTAAATATGAGGACACTACATTTTGGCTTTTTTTAAACAACATTTTTTTTAGAACTTTCAAGGTAACTGTCTGGAATTTTTTTGAGAACTTTGAGTAAGTTGCTGGAATGCTGAGGTTTGCTGTGAAATTTGGCTGGAATTTTCTGGACTTTTTTTTAAAAATATGTATATTTGAATTGAAGTTGGGAGGTTTATTTGTATATTTTGGGGATTTTTTAAAATGTATTTTTTTTTTTTTTTTTTACATTTTTGGTGGATTTTGCTTTGATGATTTGGGGAATTTCCTTGAAATTTTCCAGGACCTTCTTGGGAAATTTTCTTTGAATCTTAAGGCCTTTTCAAAAAGTTTCACTGAAATGTTGAGGGCATTTTTAAAACAATGTTTTAGAATTTTCACGTTAATATCTTGGTAATGTCTTTGAATTCTTATGGAATTTTTTTTTCTTAGGTTTCAGAAATCTCTATTTTAAATGAAATTTTCCAAGACCTCCAGAACTATTGATGGTGAAGTTAATAAAATATTAATGGGTCAGTAATATGATGTTTGTTTGTTTGTTTGTTTTAGTATTATTAGTTTCTAAAGTTTTTTTTTTTTTTTTTTTTTTTTAGGTTTCAAGTAGCCAGAAACCAAAATTCAATTTTCTTCCCAAGAGTGATATAACAGGGATTTATCAGGGCCTGAACACCAACCTCAGAGTGAGGAACCTATTGTATCTGTTATTATTATTCTGTCAGAATTAAGAATTTGGGAGATTTATCATACTCAGAAACTCACCAAACTTTCCCAAAAATGGTCCACCAATAAAAATGTTCTTACTTTGATGGAATCATGCAAGTCTATATCATGTTTGGGGCAACCATTTTGAAAGTACAGAAAGTGCAGTATAAACAACTTTTTGTCAAATTTTGTTATTTTCCCCAATGGACAAGTTGGACATTTTTATGAACTAGTCTGTGGGATTGTCTCTGATAGTCTCTACATTTTTTTAGTTATTCTAGATAAAACTTAACTCAAAAGTTAACAAAAACTTGAGTTTTTGGCGTAGGACAAGAATGTGACTGGGGCCCAAACTTGGGATCATTTTTACTACTTCCTGCGGTGTTTTCTGCACAATAATTCCATATAACTCCACAGTGTTTATTTCAATCATGATCAAACTTCACAGGGATGATGGCACGTTGACCCTTAATACATTCATGCATCAATATTATTACTTTATCACAGCGCCTCCTTCTGCCAATCAAAATTTTCTTCCACTCAATTTGTATTCTTTCTCAAAAACATTCAGCCCCCACACACTATTCAAACTAGGCCTATGATTTTGGGTCAACATATGGGTCATCATCAGACCTACAAAAAAAGCCTCTTGGATCCATGCCCAACAGGAAACCCTCCAGCTTCGTCTAAATTTCAAAATATGGTATTTTTGGTGGTGCCAAATGACTTTGACCTGTTGTAACTTTGGTATACATTATGTCTGGTTCAGTTTCTGGTTAGACAACAGTATCACATTGAACACACCTATACAAACATCTCATCATAGTGCCCTTTACTAGCAACAGGAAGTCACACAGTTAAGCAATTTCTTTACTTCTCTTACATTGTTGAACCTTTCAAGCTCCAATTTTTAAATAAAGGCCACAAAACACTGACTTGTTTCATTAAAGGGTGCCTTGGTGGCAATGGCGACCGTTTGATACAGGAAGTTAGTACGACTGTCATGAAACATCTAATTGGCTTCAGATCTCACATGTATAATCAGGGTCTGCCCCTCTACACAATTAAATGGTTATTTCTTTGTTTTGCTGAAGCACCACCTACTGTTAGCAGTGAGTACCAGCTCTAACCTAAAACTTTGCATCTTTGAATATAACATGATAAAAGTCATCAGTTCTGCAGTGATCACTTCTACATATTTGCATCTTTCTTTGTCATACTGCCATCTTTATGCAAAGTGCAATAAGCTCATCATTTTGACTTTAAAGACAGTCCTGGAAGGATCTATGTAGTCTCTCCGCTGCTGCAGTTTACCGCTTAGTTTACAACAATCAGGCTTCATACCCCTGATTACACTGCACAATGGCATGCAATCAGGGTGCATGAGCCCTTCAGTGCTGCTGCTTGCAGTTTTTGTATGAAATACTCCTGTCTTGTCATTACAGATGCATGATATTATCAACATACTGTTTCGGCTTATATTATCTAAAAAAAGATTTTAAAAATTCATCAAAAGGCTATTATTATTAAATCAGGAGAGACTTAAACAAGTGGATAATTATTAATTTTATAAAGTGTGATGAAAGAGAAATGTGCAATGTCTGGTGATTAGACTCTACGTGATGATGTCTTCATCAGGTAGTGAGGCCAGTCCCAGGATAGGATAACCCCCTTATGGAGTCTACACACTTGTGGTGGTTTTGGTGATGAGGGATGCAGGATCAGAAGAGGAGTGGACTTCTGAGGAGCTGGACCGGGACACTGATGAGATGGCTTGGATGAGAAGACAACGAAATGCAGGATGAGAATGATGAAAAAACAAAGCAAATGACCTGTGAGGATCTGGACCTGATGTTGATGAGCAGGAATGGAGATGGCTGGGGTGGAGGAGAATTGCAGCATTAACACTGAAACAAGGCCGACTTCGGAAGAGAGGAGGACAGATTTGAATATGACAGCTGCATTTATTTATTAATCATTACTTAGACTCAAAAATCATTGAGGGTGTGCCCTCATTTACAATGACGTCGAGCATATGAAGAAAGAAAATGCATGATATCAGACTTATTCAAAAGATATAAAGTACACTATCAAGTCAAAGGGGCTCCATGCAAGATTTAGAAAAATATCAGTGTAGCGACACCGCCGGCCATTAGGCGAACTACAACAATATTGTGTTGCTCGTCCACAACGGGACGCTCCTTGCTCATGAACGAGCCTCCGGTTTATCAGCTGATACACACGCAGACCAAGATGATTTACCGGCATCGTGTTTACAGAGGAGGTGAGTGAAGTAACACTTAAAAGTTCCACCAGCTAAAAATGAAAATGAACAAAGCATATTTGAACCTCTAGTGCGGACACGGCACAAAGGCTATTAAAAAAGGACGATATTTTCGCGACATTTCTATGAATGAACAACTTAGCGACTTAGTGCAGCACTGACCAATTTAATTGTCTTTTTACGTGTGTAATGTGTGATGTGTATTGAATGGGACGCGTTTTAGAGCAGAAGCAACAGGGCTAACGTTGCTTAGCTCTGATAATGGTGCCTCGACCACGGATATCAGACAGCTGACATTATGTGTTGAAGATATTTTACAAACTAGGTATCAAAACATAAACTCAGTAAGTTGAGTCCAGTGCCAGGAAGGAGGAAAAAGATGAAATATTATCCGGAAAACACTAAATGAGTAACGTGACATTCTCGTTGTTTGGATAGCATCTTTGTAAGCAAGCTAACGTGATGTAGTGTGTATGGTTTAAACAACATGAAACACTACATTGTATTTCATGGTCCAGAGTGATGCTTTACCTTTTCCACGGAAAGACGGCCATCTCTGGATCGGTATTTATCCCGAGCGCCGAGCGTAGCTCCCTCTATTTCTCAAATGCTCCATCGATATTTATCCTCCATTTCCCCCTGCGTCGGTTACACTCTCTTTTAGCTTGACGGGCTTCAGCAGATAAAACCGTCTTAGTTTTTTATGTTTTCGAGGAGTTTGTGTGGGTGTTTGGGCTGAGCTAGCCGGTCGTTCACTCGCGGAAGCAGCCTTCTCCATTCAACACGCCGTTGTCAGGTATAAACAGAGCAACGGGGTGCGCGCATTACGTAGTACCCTACGTCACTTCCGTTGAGATTTCGCGGAAAATTCGGCCCGAGTTCTTCACAGAGAAACGACTCCATAGTCTTATACAGGCAAACAAGGAAGACATAAAGAGCCTCATTCTTCACATCGGGGTAAAGTGCGCACCATTGTTTCCTCAAAAGTGGGAAGTTTTAAAGCAAAAATCTTACATAGAGCCCCTTTAAAAATATAGACATCATATCAATCAGAAAGGCAAATCTTCAATGTTTTATTAAATGTGTTGAAAAAGCAATGCCCATCCCTTTCTTCACCAAAAAGGAGAGCATTAAATTAGATAGATAGATAGATAGATAGATAGATAGATAGATAGATAGATTTGTTAGGTTAATGAGTAACAAAGAGACACCGACACGTCTTGAAATCCCTTTTGCACGATTTTAAGAAACATCTTTAACCGGCCATGATTTCCGTTACGTCTTTCTTTTGAAATTATGAAGTCAAAATTTAATCTGCACCTTTTATCAATATTTTTAAAAGTATCAGGAAAAATGTGAATGAATCACATCCCAATGTAATGTGGTCCAACGTGGTCCTGGGGGCTGTCTTTAACCTTACATCACTCCATCACACGTTTCATAAGCGGTCTTATCCTGTCAAGATGGTTCACCTACAGCGACTGCAGGTATTCTCTGGAAACTCAACTTAAACTCAATAATTTCTCGGTTGGACCACTGCTGCCAAATAAAGGGGCTTCTCCCAGATAATGATATGATAACCGAAGAGAAACTTAACGTGTCGGTGATAATAATTTTGCGTGCGAAACAGAATTTAAGCAGATGCGGAAGTAAGCTACAGTATAGTATCTTGATGCCCACGTGAGTTTCCGCCCACCCTCATCTTCTGACCAATGAACGGAGCCGGCTCTGCATCCTCCAGGGCCGCTGGAGTTAGCGGGAAACCCCTGTGGTCTTAACACATCAAGTGGAAACTGGATTTAGCTGCTGTCTCTTATAAGAGGTCTGTCATTTACTTGGTCGAGCGTTACATTCTTACATTTTAATTTCGAGCATTGACATAACGTCAACCCACGTCTTTCTAGCACCGCTGCCCTGACTGCTATGCTAACATCCGGCGCTAGTTAACATTAGCTTGCATGATTGCTAGCTGAGACACTGTGCTTCATGCGACAGGAAGAAAAACGCTGCTGAATAGTAAGAGACAAAGGGCTACTGCTACCTGGCAAGAAAAAAGGCTGTCAAAATGAGTCGGTTTAATTTAGACCGTTTTCGTTTTGACAAGAATGAACCGAAGATTAACAAAGACGACGACAGCAGCCCCAAAAGTTCAGAATCTGAAAAGGAGAACAAACCAGGTAACGTACACACGACTTTCATTAACTCGCTGTCAGAATGACCATAACAGCATAAGGATGTGTTTTTTAATGTCCATCGGAGCCTTGACATAGTTGCATCCCCCGGAATACTATCAACAAGTTACAGTGAGCCAGACATGCCACAACATAATCCACCTGTACAGACAGGAGACGCATGGTGACGTAACGCTATCAAACAAGCAATTAATGACACCGAGGTCTGGGCCTTTTACATGACAGCCGTGTTTGATTAAGACAGTCAAGTGGCTTATAAGAATCAAACAAGGATGCAGAGTTGTCAGATATGTAAACTTCAATGCCTAAGCATACTTGTAAACCAAATAATATAGATATATATTTGGATATTATGGCTAGAAAAATGTAACTACATATTTTAAAATAATGCAGTTTCTGTTATTTTACTGATCGATCCATCAAAAAGTACTCCAGTTTTGAAATAAACTGCCCTTTAACAGATACACATTTACAACTCATGTGCCAGTGATTGGTACTTAAAGGCTACCAATGTATTTGTACAATTTGTTGATATAAGACAAGAATTTACCCCAGATTGGATGACTTCTATTTTTGTTGCTGTTATCAAAAGAGGTATCATTTTAATCAGTTTTGTAAGTAGTATATAGAAAGCCTTTTAACAGAGTGCTGGCATGTGTTTTGAAAACCCAGATAGTGTGATATGTTTTAGATTAACTCTATTGATTGCTTTATTAAAAATAAACCATGGTACTTCATTGACTAATTTTGTTTTCCAGCTAAGATGAAATCTGTCAAAGCTCTTGCAAAGACCCACAACAGAGGAGTGGTTTTTGAGGATGTCGATACAATAGATCTGGAGGATGATGAACCTGTTTTCAAAACCAAAAACAGAGAACAACGAGCCATTAAATCCACGTAAGTTTCTTCTCAAATGACATCACTTGACTTTCTTCACAGCTGTGCATTTACATTTCTGCACTTTTCTTAGGAGTCCAAGGAAGAAGTCTTCAAAAATGGCAGCTCATGATGACACAGATGATGAAGACCAAGATATGGAGGAGAAAATGAGCAAACTACTGGAGATCTTTCCTCAGCTTTCAAGGACAGAGTTACTGGATGTGAGTTGAAGCATTGCACTTTTCCAATCATTCCATAGGAGTCAGCTGTAATTTTGACACGGGCCACACTGATCTCCTGATGTTCACTGTTCAAAGCTACTTGCTTGTTACTGCTACTGTTTTGTTTCAGGTCATAAGCAGCACAAGCACTCTGGAGGGGGCTATAGCTGCATGTATTTTTCAGTATGGGGACAAAGAAGGTAAATTATTACTTCTGTATTATCTTCTGTATTAGAACATTTTGTCAGTCAATGCTCTATCACTGAGATAGAGCATTGAAGAGTAGAAAATCCCTCTAAGGCATTTTAGCAGGAAAAATAAGGTTTAAGTTTTGCTTTTTTATGTTGTACGCGTACCAATTACATTATTTTTTGTATCTGTTCAATTGCTTATCAATCAGTCAATCACATTGCCGCTATCAGTGCATTTAGGCATGTAGACAATCTACTAGAGTTCAAACCAAGCATCAGAATGGGGAACCAAAGAGATTTTTGTGACTTTGGCTGTTTGTGGTCTGGCAGGCTTTCATTTTGCCTCCCTTGAATTTTGAACCAAACATTCAAGTATTGCAGCAGAAATCAAGACTCATCGGATCAGGCAACATTTTTTATGTGTGAATTGTACCTCAGTTCCCTGATTCATGATTTGGTGTATTCTGAGATGCAGAGATAACTTAGTTGTAATGAGTGGTAATTAGAGTTATGTTGCCTTTCTATAAGCTTAAACATGTCTGGTTATTCTCCTTTGAACTCTGCCATCAACAAGAAGTTTTGGCCTAGAGAATTTCCACTCACTGGATAATTTCTCTTTTTCAGACAATTCTCTGTAAACTCTTGAGAAGGTTATGTATGAAAACCCCAGTAGATCAACATGTTGTGAACTACTCAGACCATCCTGTCTGCCACCAGTGATCATAACATGCTCAAAGTCACTTCAATCACCTTTCTACTGGGACTGGGTTGAAAAACTGATTCTGTGATTTGGCTGGATTCTTGTTTTTTAATTAAATATGGATTCATACAGTCGAGAAAGTGATCTTTACATAAAGGACTGCTCTGCTTCCTGGTGGCTCCTCGCACAACCAGTTTCAGAATTACGTCGCACACACTGCTTGAAACTTGACCTGCACTCACCTCTAAAAGCTTAGGACTCTGGTTCAAGGTTTTAAATGTATGCACAAGTATTTTAACCAAACTTAGAGGAGGTTATCAGGCTGCATGTTGGATTAAAAAACTTTAAAGAGACAGACGAGCTGGAAATAGGATGTGCTTCATGGAAATAAAATGTTGTGCAAGTCTGGGGTCGACTTTTAATGCCAACTTTAATATTTTTAATGCAAACTTAATATATTTAATAATGTGCCTGGTTGGAAGGTCCCCAGTAATGTGCTTTAATTCAATGAAAATCTCTTTCATATTGAAGCAAAATAGTTTTTGTGACTTAAATATCTCTGAATTAATTAATTAACAATGTCTACATAAGTAAATGCACTAGTTTCTGCTGCATGATTGACTGATTATTATTAGGGATGAGTATCGAGAACTTGTACTGACATGGTACCAGTACCAATCCATCTGGCATGTTTGACTGGCCACTTTCAAAGATATTTCTGCAAATCATTTATGATATCCAGACAGACAGCTTTTGTTCTCCTGCGGACTAACAACACACATTTATTTCCTCTCAAAAGTATTGATTCTGTACCAGTATAAGATAAAATCCGAACGTAAATATTATAAGTAATTGTGTTGATGAGCATTTGAACAAGTATATTTAATGATGATTTATGATCTGTGGGAATAAATGGACTTTCAATCTTGGCAATCTTCTTATGCTAGGTCAAAACCTAATGAAAGATATTTTACTGAACCACTTGTCCAGGCAGAAAAAAGTAACAAAAAATAAAATAATAAAAATGAGAAAAAGTCATGGTGGTGCTTGACAAAAGGAAATTGCACCTTCTTATTTTTCCACAGTGAGGTGGCTCATTCTCAAAACAACTTTGGCTGTTTTTTTCTTTTCAGAAGAAAATAAAAGCAAGAAGAGAAAGCAGGATGGGTCCAGCAGTTCTCAGGACAGCCAAGAGATTCCTCCCAGCAAGAAGAGGAAATCATCAGTGGTAAGATTACAAGAACAAACTTTACTGCAAAACAATAATGGACTCATTGTTGAGATTCCACCCAAATTTCTAAAGCTGTTTTAAGTTTCTGTGTTATTTTAAGTGCATAAAACAGCTTGGGTTTGTTAAAGCTGACTTTCCTGATCTGATCAGAGGAACACAAATGAGATTTAAATGATGGCTAATGAAGAAAAAAGAGACAGAATATCCTGTGAAAAGATTATCATGTCAAATGTTTTATATGGTTATTGAATAAAAGGTCTTTGCAAGTTTTACGGCTTTCCCTAGACAGCCAAATTGAGCATTCTGCCCGCTTTTACTACTTATAGTGGTAAGAGACCCTTTCATATTTTGGGTCTCCTGCTCTCTTTTTTAAAAGGCTTTTGAAGATGAAGATGATGCAGACAGAAAGCCAAGCTTTGAGAAGCAGGAAGCCATGGTCCGAAGACTGCAGAAGAAGTTTCCTGATCTTGACAAGGAGGTGAGGACACACAAACACTTAGCCCCTGTTAGAGAAATATCATGGCAGTTCATACTGAGACAAAAAGTTAAGCCTCTCTGAATATGTAAATACTATTTTTAATGTAGAAACAGCACCTTAGGCTTATTTTTGGCCTTAGTTTTTCAAACAGTACCATGAATGGCCAAAGTCAAAGAGATTCCACAGCAAACAAAGTCTGTGATAGAACATTTAGGCCATATATCGCTCATGCCTAGGTTTGGATAACATGTAATGATGGGTCAATTTTTCAGTGGCACCAGGTTGGTTGCATTGTGACTGGTGGCTTCACTCATGAAGTTCTATGTCTCTGCATTTTTTTAACTTGTATACTGGTTGAACAGGTATATTGGGCACTGCCAACCTTTCCGGTGGAAAAATAAATCAAAAGTCCTTCTATGCTTGATTTTTTTTGTCACTTCAAACAGTAAATGTCCCCTCTGGTTTATTTTAGGAGCTGCGTATGGTGTTACAGGAACATGATTGGAATTATGAGTATGCTATGCAGGCTCTACAAGTCTTCTCAGACCCAGGTAACACAACAGTTTTCATCTAAATCCAGACATTTGTTCACTGCCAACATGTATGAGAACATTTTAATTGATTTTTTTACTGAATTCAGCCTACTGTGTCTTTGTCGTGTTGTCAGATAGTACCAGCTTCAGCTCCAACGAGGCAGAAGAAGATGATTCCAGATTGAATAGCAAAGAAAAGTCACACAGTGATCACAGAGAGTCGAAGAATCACAAAGACCGTGAAGATGACAGTTCAGATGATACAGACGCTACAAAGGACAGCGAAAATGAATCTGATGATAGTGAAGGTCCTGCAATCAGAAGTAAAACTTCCACTCTGTCTTCCTGGCTATCATTAAGTACCCCCCCAGTGTCCTCATCAACCTCTTTTAACAAACAAACAACTACCTCTTCCTCATTGAAGTCATCATCCTCCTCCACAACTCAGACACAGTCCAGGTTTGTCAGCGGGACCACGATAGCCAAGAAGCAGGCAGCAGAGAGTAAAAGGAAAGCTCGGGCATCAGACAAATACGACAGCTCTGGAGGTGAAAGTGATGATGATGAAGACGCTGTTAGCAGTGAGTTTGAGGACTCAGACGAGGAGCTGAACACTAAAGATTCCGGCATGACAGACATAAAGAGAGAGATACTTACGTTTTTCCAGGATGCAACAATAGATGAAATGTCACTTATCGCTGGCTGCTCTGTTAAAAAGGCCCTGAAGATTGTGGAGCTGAGACCCTATGATAGCTGGCAAAGCCTGGTAAGTGTGTGTGCATTTATGTGGGTTAGGGTTGCTTAATACTAGAATTTTGACCTACAATACTAGTAAAATCTGGGAGTATGATACTGAATTTATACCAAGAAATCAAAAATTAAAGTCTTGGCCACTCCTAGTTGTTTTTGTGTCGATGAACAAATACTGCGGGCAAACTTCTGCACCAAGGGTGTAGTAGTTTGGAATTCTTCATTAGTTTAGTTTAGATACATTTTTAATGCTGGCTTTTTAGTTCCATTCAGGTTTTATTTTGCAAAAATGTTTTGTTTATGTTTAGTTTGTTTTAGTTTTTCAGCATAATTTGATAACTGCCAGGGGGAGACATGCTTTTAAAAATGTGCAAATTCATTGGCAATGTATGTTTGTACATTTTTAGGTGGTGTTTGAACTTAAACTGAAAGCAGCATTTGCTTAAAAATATGGGTAAAGAATTATAGTTTCTGTAAAGTTTCAGTTCCCTTTATGCTTTGAGAGTTGCTGGATACTGAAATCATTCAGCTGAACACCTGGAAAAGAACATTTTACCTGCGTTCATAGTATATTTACTTAACGAACATATTGCAAGTAGACATGAGACATGCCTGACAGTCATTGATTTGCAGAACTCTTCACTTCACAACTCTTCACACCTTTGTGCTGTTAAACTGTCAACAGGTTTTTGTTTTCTGAAAACCTCAATCTGTCAAAAAAGAGTAATGTTAGCAAAAATGGTGCAGATTGGTAAGACGTAGATGTCATGTTACAGTCGAAGGACTGTTAGAAAGGTACGTGGGGATTGGATTTTTGCCCATATCCCATGTGACATTACAGTGCCTATAAAAAGTACTGACCTCTATATTGACCATGATTGATTTTATTAATCAATCATGGTCAATAAAATTTGACTTTTTGCCAAGAAAAAAAAATACAAAAACCCTTTTAATTGTCAAAGTAAAAACAGTTTTCTAGAAATCAATGCAAGTTAAACAAAAATGTTAGTGAAATAAGTGACTGCATAGATATTCATTCCCTTTAAAGGGACTGACCTAGCTTAACTGAGGTCCAGCCAGTTGGTCTTAATAGGCTCATAATTTGTGAATGGGGGTCAACTGAGTGCTGTGAATGAGTCTCAGTGTTTGTAGTATAAAGACACCTCTGTCTGGAAGGTCCAGATTCTGGTTAATCAGTGTTCCTGACTACCATTACATCACAAAGACAAAAGAACACTGTGAGCAACTCAGATAAAAGGTTATTGAAAAGTGTAAGTCAGTGGATGGTTACAAAAATCTGTCCAGGGCACTGAAGCCAAAACGGTACAGATGGATTCCCACGTTTTTTTGCAATGGCAATTGTCCTTTCATTTACTTCCACCCACATCGATTGTTTATTAAACATTAAATTCAGATCATTTCTCATTACTGCTTAACCCTTAAAATGAGGAGATAAAGCATTTTAACTATCCATTGCTAAATATTGACATTGAGCAGTGCATGTTTGACTTAACAGAAAACCATAGCACAGTGCCATCATGACAACCCTGCAAGAGTCTTATAGTCTTAATTGTAAGTCTTTTTATGAAAGGTTCTATATTTTACAAACTGGGTGTCATTAATTTACATGAGTTCTATTACATTTAAAGCATCTTCAATCATTGTACTAAATACCACTGTGTATGACACGATGGTTACCAAATAGTTTGAATTAAACTGCTGTCTTCTTTCCTCTTTAGGTTGATGTTTTTCATAAAGAAAACGGGCTGTCAGAGGACTTACTGGTGGGCTGCAGAGTTGTCCTCAGAGAAAGAAAGGTTGTCCTGGGGCTTATGTCCAAATGTGAGACCATTTCTTCAAAAATGACCCAGCAGGTCGCTTCAGTAGTGGATGCAGGGACGGGGACCATGAAACAGCCCGATGTGCTTAACAGCCAGTGAGTAAAAATAAACATTTATAGTTTAATAGACAGAGTAAACCTGTTTCTTTTCAATCATTCTTACAAAGGACATGCAGTGTGCTTTTCAGAGTTAAGGACAGAACATAAAGAACCATTTGGACTATGCAAATGCCCAGAACAGATGTTACTCTGTGTTAATGCAAAGTGTGAGTAAGGTCAGATCTTACTGTTCAAGTTAAATACTTGAAAACAAAAATAATTTTGTAGTCTGCACAGTCAGCCCAGAAAGTTCACACTGTTATTGGATCAGTACTCAGTATCGGTCGATATCCAACACTTTGGTATCGGAATTGTAATGGGAAGGAAAAATGCCAACCGAGCATCCCTACTTTTTACAAGCCAATACAGAAATAGTTTGTAGAATTTTCCTGTTCTCACAGTAGCCTTTGCCTTGAGTTGGGTATCCACTTCTTGCTCAGCAGGCTCTTGTTTTGTCTTTCAGGTTCCAGCTGAAACCCTATCAGCTGATTGGTTTAAAGTGGCTGCTGCTTCTGCATGAGCACAATTTGAGTGGAATCCTTGCTGATGAAATGGTAAGGCATCTAGCGTAGGTCCTTCTGGAAGTGACATATTCCACTACCAATATTTGTGAGGTGTTGATCAAGATCCTAAAGTAAAGAAAGAAAGGATAATAGAGACCCTTTTTGTGAACCTTTCAAAGCTTGTGCAGGTGTTGTTTAAGTGTTATTTCGGCAGTGTCAAAGAGCTTTCTGTGTGGATATGGAACCATCCTGCAGGTGAATAAACAATCAGCCATTGGAAAAGGCTGAAAGAAAAATCAGAGTGACAGAATGACAAGTTAGATCTGTATGATTTTTGATGCTTCTATGAATGGAGTTGGATTTACAGGATTTTTAAGGTTTGTATGGGTAGTATGTCATTTGACACCCAGATGTTCAAATATTCTTTAATGCTGTCCACCTGGCTCTTTGTTCGTGATTGACTCTGACTCTTTCTCTTCATCCCTCTTCCTCTTTCAACTCTCATTCTCTCCTTCTCTCAGGGTTTGGGGAAAACCATTCAGGCAATAGCTTTTCTGTCTCAACTTTACCAGAATGGAATTGAAGGCCCTCACCTCATCGTTGTGCCGGCTTCTACACTGGGTAACCATCCTCACACTCAAACTTGTGACCCATCCTAATGTTACAGGTTCTAATAACTAAAGGCTCATTTATGCTCTACATTTGATATTCATATAGCTATGAACGACACTTGTGTTTACTTTCTCTGCATTTCTGCACGCTCTCTAGAAACTTACAGACACAGACCAAACAGTGCAATACCTCTGGTAGTCATGTGGGTAGTGTGGAGTAACGTAGCCAACAGTAAAAGCCAGAGCAGCAAAATACAACAATGAGACAGAAGCTTTTGTGTAAAGATTGTGTGAGCTGTTAGAAACTATAAACATATATGTGATAGCAGGGCAGCGTAAGGTTAGACAAGTAAAACAGAAAAGTTGAGTTGTGATCAGACAGGAGCAGGATGTTAGTTGGATGGCACCAAAAAAGACATGGAGGTCCACTCTAGTGGTTAACTATTCTGATGTCCACTCCACAGTGTGGGTTGCACTGTTTAAAATGAAAACATTTATTTGCATAAATGAAGTAAGCATATAGAGCATTTAGATTTTTTAAGCAAAGGGTATTTAGAGTAAGGGAATGTTTACAAATAGGATTTTTTAAGACTTTAAGATGTAAAAAGAAAATCTGTTGATGTAGTGTCCATATCAGCCATAGTCTAACATTAACACTCATCGATCATATTCCAAGAGTAACAAGGCAACCTTATTCATAGAGCGCCAGATAATTTCAAAGTGCTTCATAGAGTTAAAATAGAAGAATTATTACAATTACTGTATTAAAAGATGCTTAAGTCCATGCACAATAAAGTGCTAAACTAATGCAGAGGGCACATGGTAACCATCCTGCGTTCTCATTAGGGGTGAGACATTCAGCTCAGGAGACAAAACCAGATATAGGCTTGTGAGACTGCGATGAGACTGGATTTTGCTCTATTTTAACTTTGATAACAGAATATATGACTGGAATTTTGTCTTTGGTTAAAGTGAAGTCATAAAATGCAAAGATTTTTTGAAAGGTTTTTACTATTAACCCTCTTACTCTGAATATTTTTAGTGAGTAATTAAGTAAACTTTATTCATATAGCGTATTTGAAACAGCTTTCAGCTGACCACAGTGCTTCCCATTTAAATCATAAGCAACCAAACAATACAGGAGATCATAGACAAGACACAACAACATGGCATACAGTACACATTCACTGAGAGGAAAATGTAGCTCAGATTGGAGAAGTTTTTCAGCAGTATTAAAAGCTAAGGAAAACAGGTGGGTTTTGAGCTGGGCCTTGAATGAATGTTAAGTGTTTGCACCTCTAATTTGAGGAGGATGATTGTTCCACAGATGTGGACCTGCCACTAAAAAAGCACAGTCACCTCTAAGTTTGCATTTCACTCGAGGGATGACCAGGAGGGACTGCTCAGAGGATCTGAGGGACCGAGATGGGGCGTATGGGATTAAAAGGTCTAATAAATAGGAGGGGGGCTAAACCATGGAGGGATTTAAAAACCAGCAATGAAATTTTAAAATTTATTCTAAAATCAACTGGGAGCCAATGAAGGGAGGCAAGTACAGGGGTAATATGCTCCCACATGTACCTGACTGACTGAAGGTGCTTCATATGGGTCAAGGAGGATCAGCTGTGCTGCGCTTCATCAAGCATAGATCTGTCTTACACTGATCATATTCGACGATATTTACAAGAAGTCAGCTGAAGCTGTGTGTTGTTGTGACCCAGAAGAATATACATGGCAGGTTGATTTTGTTGTTTCCCCACCACCTTAGCTGGTGTTGAAGCTAGACTGATTTGTAAAACTTAGGGAAAGAAGAAATAGTATTTTAATTTTTGTTTGTGCTGATTTTATTAACTCTGTTTTGCAGATAACTGGGTCAGAGAGCTGAAGCTGTGGTGTCCAACCCTCAAGGTTTTAGTCTATTATGGTAAGACTTCTCATTCATCTTTTTACAATAAAAAGTGTTTGTTTTCTTAAATTGTGCCCTGCAGTCAATCTAAGATGAGTCACTTTAAGAAAAAAATGTTTTAACCCATGTTCATAGTAGTAAAACAAGATTAGCTGCCTTTTATTTGCCAGTCTGAATGACTATAAATAAGGAAGCATGATAGTTTCCTGCTTTTTTGTCCGATACCACTAACATCTCTGATTGAATTTTTTTTTGCCCACTGCATGGTGCATATTACAATCAATATTTAACACATTTTTCTCTCTTTATTTCAAATGAAGAAGATTGACTCTGCATATGCTTTCTAAATATTGTTTTTTAAACGTTTTCTCAATAGAATTTCTATTTGATGAGTAATGAGTAACTTTTGGAAAATCTTTATTACAGTTTGTAATACTGATGAAAATACAAGTTTCTTGTTATCAAAAGCTTACTTTGTGATTAACCTGTTGTGTCTCTTTACAGGATCTGTGGAGGACCGCCGCTACCTCAGACACGACATCCTCAATGATGCTTCTGGGCTCAATGTTATTGTGACCACGTAAGCAAACTCAAACACACACTGATATTTTAAACCAATCTACTGTTAAGAACTAAATCAGTGAGGGTGACTTGGTGGCAATTAAGCCCCTAAAACAACTTTACTCTCACACTTGAATGCAAAATGAATGTTTTTAATGTGTTTTCTTTGTTTGGTTTGTACATCAGGTATAACTTGGCCATAGGAAACGATAGTGACCGTAGCCTTTTCCGTAAGCTAAGTCTGACATATGCAGTGTTTGATGAGGGTCACATGCTGAAGAACATGAACACTCTGCGCTACCGCCACCTTATGGCGATCAATGTAAGTGCACTGAGTAATGTATTTTCTAAATGTATGCTGGTTTCATTCCTCAGAGGTAATTGGGCCTTTGTCATTAACATCCTGAGGTTCTGTACATATCATGCTCAGGATGTTCGTCTTCTCCCTGCAGGCAGAGCGCCGCTTGCTGCTGACAGGAACTCCTTTACAGAACAACCTCTTAGAGCTGATGTCTCTGCTGAACTTTATAATGCCTTCAATGTTTTCGAGCACCACCACACAGCTCTCTAAAATGTTTTCTATGGTGAGTGGTTGTTACACTCTTTGCTATTTTTTGTGTAGATAGATACCGGCCTTGCCATTTGAGGCTGGATGGAGCAAAATAACTGCATGCACACCACTTGGAAATGCAGGCCTGCTCTGTTCAGTGTTGATCCTACAGTGCATTTACATGCATAGTTAAGGGGAACTACAATTTAGCCAGACTGCTGTCCTTGTTCTAGTATGCATGCACAGTAGAAGAATCAATTTATTGATGGGTGCAGGTCCACCTTCACTTCAGCGATATGTCCCCTTGCAGCTAGTTTCTATGGGCCTTCATCTGGTTGATTTCTTATCAAGCTATCCTTAGCATTTGCACTGTTCAGCTTCTAGGTCAGAGCCTGGCAAAGTTACGGAGTATTTGCCGAACATCAGGTTCAGTCTGGTCTGATTGAGGTTTATACATGTGTGAAAAATTAACCTTAAGCCGCATCATCTTGGAGAGGTAGTCTGACATAGAGAAGCTCAATTTACTATGGTTTCAGTTGAGCTGACATGTTTACAGGGGTTTCAAAAGTCCAGTTTTATTTGCACTAATACAATAATTCAACTTTAAATCAAGTATTGAAACATTTACAGTATACATCACTTTACAGAATTGTAAAGTCTCCTGGACTTCCACTGATCTTAAGTACCAAAGAAAACGCAATGACTGCCAGATGTATCACCAAGATAGAAAATAACAGTCTTTTTTCGATCTATATTGTAAATGTTGTTTGTTTGTTTTTTTTGTTAGAAATCCCACGAGGAGCAGAGCCGCTTTGAGAGGGATCGAATTTCTCAGGCCAAACTCATCATGAAGCCTTTTATCCTCAGAAGAGTCAAGAGTGAGGTGAGTTGCTTTAACAGGTCTGTGCTGTCTCATTTTTTGTTTGTTGAAGGGATGACATGATAACAGAATTTGAAACTTTGATAAGACACAGGTAGAATTCAAAGAGTATGCATGTACACTGTGTTCCAAATTATTATGCATATACTGTTTTTGTTCATTTTTCCTAGTCTAATTATTTAGACTAGTTCCTTAGTCTAAATAATTGGCATTCAATAGAATTTTTCAATCATCAACAACTACATTGTTATCTTGACTTTATTTGGCCAAATTATCAATGATATGAGTGGCATTTTTAAATTTTATTATTTATTTATTTATTCAAAATGGTTAAAAATGTTGCGTTCCAAATTATTATGCAAAAAAAGAGTTTCTAAACACTCAATTGTTTCTAAAGGATTAAAAGTGAACTTATAAGTCCATGTATAGTTTTATTTGCATTAAGGCCTTTTTAAGAGCTATCAGGTAGGTTGATTTTACTTGCAACAAAAAATAATTTATTTTGATATTTTATTTGTATTTTTTGTTGTAACTATATTACTACCTCTAGTTAATAAAAAAAATCATTTTCAGTGTTTTTTAATGAACTGGACTGAATTATATCACAGGTTGGATTAAATTATGTTTCATCTATTTACCTTCGCTGATTTTGTCAAACCAGACCTCAGAGAATTTTTATTGATGGCCCCTGTACTAGATTCATTAGACTCAGCCAGTAATAGGTCTTTCCACCAAGTGGTCCAGCTCAGTTTGGTGCGGAACAGCATGCATTTTTTTGCGTTTCCATTGAGCTAAAGTTGGAAAGAGTCCCAAAAAAACCAACCCATACCGTCCCACTTTCTGGCACCCTTTCATAGGGATACCAATCTTACCTATCCATACCAAAAAGGTGGAGCTACACACACAACAATAGGGGCTGCACTGACGTCACGTCAGCGCGCAACTCAGCTGCTCACCTCCGGGCTTCAAACACGGAAGTCTGCGCTGTGAGGAGCGGACAAAAACGGGAGAAGAATTGACTATTATCTGCCTAAATGGGAAATATTTGGACTTGACGGAGATCCAAACTGTTGCCTAGTCTATGGATGCGGCAAATTCTCACAGTACAGCTCTAAACTTTCATATTTTGTTGTATAAACTGTTCTAGACTAGATATGTTAACATATTAACATAGTGTTACAACTTAAACCATTTCTGTACACATATTCCATCAGCTGAGGATCTGTACTGACAGCGGTTATCATCATTAAAATGTAGTTATTTTTTAAAAAGCACTTTCAGCTGAAATAAAGCTGTTTACTGCTTATTCCCTACTGATTTCTGTCACTCATCCTTTCTATAACTCTGTGGCTGGACCAGCAGACTCACGCTGGCTGTGACTTCACATGCATAGCCTGTACAGCCCACCCACCAAGTGAGAGCACGGGTGTCTGTGGAAACGCAAACTATTTTGGAGATTACCGTACAAAACCGCACTGAATCAAACTGGACCCCCTGATGGAAACACGGCTTTAGAGAATCTGTGGAGAATGTAAAGAGGACTATGAGAGTCTAAGGTAATTATCAAAGTAGCTCGGGCTCGAACAATACCTCAGCGGTGCCACAGGCTGATTGCCTCCAAACCATGCTGAATTGATGTTGTCATTCATGAAAAAGGAGCCCCAACTAAGTATGGAGTGCATAAATGAACACACTTTTTAAAAGGTCAAAAGATTTCTTTACTATAATTCCTTTTTAAATTTGCATTTTGAAATGTTAGAATATTTGAAATGGTGGATTTTTGATTTTCATGAGCTGTCCACACAATTATCAAGATTCAAACAGGTTTTATTTGTTTAAGATAAAGTATAGGGAAAGAATTCTGCTTATTATGATATTTTTCTTATTGGGATGCAGCTGTAATAAGAGATATCCTCAAAAAATCCCCACTGTAAGTAGTATTTATTATCAAATGTCAATTGTTTTTCTTTTCCAGGTGCTCAAACAGCTGCCAGCCAAAGAAGAGAAGGTGGAGTCCTGCTCAATGAGTGAGAAACAGAAAGTCCTCTACCAGTCCCTCTTCCAGAGACTCAAAGGATCCACTAATGGCGAGAGTAAGTAGTCTTTGCTGATACCTGTTGTACATCAGAGTTTTATCAATGAAAATGTTTACTGAAACATTTTCCTTGCCTTGTCTGTGCAGAGCGTGAGTTGTGTAATGCCATGATGCAGCTGAGGAAGATGGCCAATCACCCTCTGCTTCACAGACAGTATTACACCACAGAGAAGCTAAAAACCATGAGCAAACTCATGCTCAAGGTTGGTCATTTATTTATTGAGTTTTTTCCCCTCTTTAACCTTTTACTTTCAGGTTTAGTCTCCCCTGCATATTGTATATTTTCTAATTTTTTTCTTGCTGTCTATCTCTTTCAGGAACCAACCCACTTTGATGCAGTACCAGCTCTTATTCAGGAAGACATGGAAGTGATGTCAGACTTTGAGCTACATAATCTGTGCCTGCAATACTCGTCCATCAGCTCCTACAAGCTTGAAAATGATCTCCTGCTCGACTCTGGGAAATTCCACCACCTCACAGAGTTGTTGGCCAAACTGAAAAATAAGGTAAACATCCATTCATCCATTTTCTGTACTGCTTATCCCGTTGGGGTCGCGGTTAAGGTAAACAGCTTAATAAATGTGAATGGTATATGAAGGAAGAGTGTGCTTTTCTCACAGAAGATTAATCAGAAAGTTCCTCTAACCCTACAGGGAGACCGAGTGGTATTATTCAGTCAGTTCACCATGATGCTGGACATCGTTGAAGTGCTGCTGAAACATCTTCAGCATCGATATGTTAGACTGGATGGATCCACGCCGATAGCTGACAGGTCTGAGTTGTACAAGACACTGAATATCTTTTAAGATTTATGCTTCCAGTCTTGCAATAATTTACCATTTTTGGACATAAAACAATCATTCTGATAATTTGAAACAAAATGATGATGTCATGACAGATTGGCTACATCAGTAAATTTTACTGAGATTAATAACTTTATCCTTGATGTTAATTGGCACCAGCTTCACTAAGATGAAGATGTCAGATGTCAGAAAATTATAGAGAGAAGCCCTCCATTCATTTATGATTCATCAAAAATGCATGAAATTATGTCTTAACGTTCAAATTTCCTGGGAGAGGCCATACATTCCCTCTTATTAGATGGTCTCTGTGCTGGGCAACCATAGTTCAATATACCAACTATTCACCAAACAGTAGGACTGTTCTGTCTGTCACATCCCTCTAAATTATATCCACTTTCCTCTTGCAGAATCATGCTGATTGATGAATTCAACACAGATCCAGACATCTTTATCTTCCTGCTGTCCACACGTGCTGGTGGCCTGGGCATCAACCTCACCTCAGCAAATGTTGTCATCCTGCATGACATAGACTGCAATCCATACAACGACAAACAGGCAGAGGACAGATGTCACCGTGTGGGCCAGACAAGGTACAGAGAATAACTGCCAGCAGTTGGAGAGAAAACATTTTTGATTTTTTCCATTGACTATAATAATAACTAGCATGTCTTGCTGTGTGTCTCAGGACTGTCAAGGTGATAAGGCTGATCAGTAAAGACAGCATAGAGGACTGCATACTGCAGCTGGGTCAGAAGAAACTTAAGCTGGAGCAGGACATGACCGCTGCTGAAGAAAGTAAGGAGACAGTCTCATTCATAAGCTCTGCATGAAACACTCATTAACAATTACTTTCATTTAATTTAACTCACAAGACAACAACAAAAGAGGCAGTCAGAAATTTTCCTCTGGTACAGAAGTGAACTGTTTGATGTTGTCCACCTTAAAGCAAAGGTTGGTTAGTTAATCAATAAGGACAGAGATCAATCCATATCCATCCATTTCTGATTAATGCTTTTCTAGCCAGGTTCTGGTGACTGAACTAACTGTGCAAGTGCACCAGAATAGCTACGCTAGTGAAGCTCTACTGATATTACTTCTGCTCATCTTGGATCAAGTTATGTGGCTAGAACTGTAAAAACATGGTGCTTAAAGCTGGAGCTCTGTGTACATAGATTAAATACATTTTAACCATCATTTCCAGGGATTGAATCCAAACTTTTCAACTTTTGTTTTATACAGGTGCATCTCAAAAACTTAAAATATCATGAAAAAGTTCATTTTTTGCTGTGATTGAATTCAGAAAGTCAGGCCTCTGTCTGTTCTGGATTAATCTCAAACAAAGTGAAATATTTGAAGGGTTCTTTTTGTTTGTTTTAATCTTGATGATTATGGCTTACAGCTCTCAAAAATCCACAATCTCAAAATATTAGAATATTACTCAACACCAGTCAAAAAGAGGATGTATGATGTTGAAAATAATTCTCATTTATGCACTGCGTACTTGGTCAGGGCTCTTTTTGTGCATATTACTGCATCTATGCAATTTGGCTCAGAGCCAATCAGTCCATGGCACTGCTGGGGTGTTAAGAAGCCCAGGTTGCTTTTATAGCAGCCTTCAGCTCGTCTGTATTGTTGGGTCTGGTGTCTTATCTTCCTCTTGACGTTTCTCCAGAGATTCTCTATGGGGTTCAGATCAGACCAGATGGCTGTCCAATCAAACACAGTAATACCATGGCCAACAAACCATTTTCTGGTAGTTTTGGCTTCACTGTGGGCAGGTGCCATCCTGCTGGAAAAGAACACCTTGATCTCCATAAAGCTGATTATCAGATGGAAGAATAAGTGCTGTGGAATATCCTGGTAGACGGCTGACAGCACTGACTCTGATAAAGCGATAGTGACTCTGACACTTGACAGTGGACCAACAGCAGTAGATGTCATGGTACCTCAACCATCGCTGACTGTGGAAATCGAAATCAGTGGACTTCAAGCACCTTGGATTCTGTGCCTTGTAGATTTTCCTCCAGACTCACGGATCTTGATTTCTAAATGCAATGCTAAATTTAGTTTCATTTGGAAACAGGACTGTGGACCACTGAGCAGCAGTCTGGTTCTTTTTCTCCTTAGCCCAGGTGGGACACTGATGTCATCCTGCACAACATAGACTGCAATCCAGTCAATCTGTGATTCAGGATTGGCTTGACACTACGAACAAGACATTTTTAGCCCATTTTCTGGACCCTCCTGTGTGTTACGGCTCTTTATACACTGACTCCATCCTCATTCAGGTCAGTACTTTGTGAAGCTTCCCTAGGTTCTCTGTCCTTCTTCTGAAGGCTGAGCTCATCCTGTTGCTTGTGCATCTTTTCTTACCACACTTTTCGCTTCCAGTCCACTTCCAGTGAAGATGCTATACAGCACTCAAAGAACAGCCTTCCCTTTCAGCACTAACCTGTGTGGTTTACACTCTTCATGGATGTCAATGATCCCGGGTGTCAGTGAGGAATGTCAAGACAGAGTCTTCCCCATGATTGTGGTTGTGTGTACTGAACCAGAGTAAGAGAAGTAACTGACAAGAAGTTGGACTTTATCACATTATTCTAATATTTTGAGATGGTGGTTTTTGATTTGCATTAGCTATGAGCCATAATCATAAAGATTAAAACAAAAAAGGTTTTGAAATATTTAACTATGGTGAACCCAGAATATATGGATATAAGTTTGACTTTTTGAAATAAACCACAGCAAAAAATGAAGTTCTTAACAAAATTGTAATTTTTTTGAGCTGCAGCTGTATTGTAACTTTGACTGAATTGTTCTTATTGAAGCGGTTTTTTAAAGGTCTTAAGAAGTCTTCGTTTTAACTTGGAGAATCTTGGGCATACCCTGTAAACTATGCACATGGAAATACGCGGTATCTTTCCTCAACTCCTGACTACATGTACAGTTCCTCAGTGCTTTATCTTTAAATCTAAAACATAGCATCATTTTATGTTTAAAATCCAGTACTTGAACTGATGGGATCAGACAGAAATCTCAGGATTCTTCCTGTGTAAACATGGTTTTATCTGTAGAATTCTTGGGTTCATGAACAAGAAGAAGAAATCCCTTAGAGTAGTAGGCCATGGATGTTGTGTATAAAGAAATAGCAGTGGCAAACTTAAACATGGCCCAGCATGCACAGTATAATGTAAAAGAAGCATGGATGCATGTGGAAAAAAGGATCAGAGAAGGCATAAAGAAACATCCATGTGCTGCAGTGATCTAGCTTGTTTCCTGCTTATTGTTCTGCCACTTTTTCGATCACTCAGTTTATTTTACCTGCTTTTTATCCTTCTTAATCACTTATAATTGAAAAAAATGCACTTCTGTTGTTTAGGTGGTGAGGGGACCATACCTGAAGACATGGCGTCTTTGCTCAAGGCCTCACTGGGACTGTGATTTCCAAACTTGAGACTGCACAAACACATTTGTTTGCATTCCTGTGAGCAGTCTTGAGCGTTGTAACTGAACGCGAACGTGTGTCAATACAAAAAAACTACTGAGAACCATATGCTGCCATGCAAAGATGTGTGGATATAATATCTGTCCACTGTTGGACATGGCAGCTGTGCCTAAAAACGTTCCACAGGTAGATTTTTTCTCTCCTACGAGGAGACCATCATACCAGGACAGAACAAACATTTGCCTTTCAGTTGTCATGTACTGTGATTTATTCAAGGCTCTGAGGTTTAGAAATCTGAAGGTGTGGAGGTCAAAGTTAGACCAAACTGCACTTATTGAAGTGCATTATTTCAATTCTCTGACCAAACAAAACAATCGATAGAGTCAGCAACTCTATGTTGTCTATAATTTCCATATTCAGGAAAAGTTACAATACGCTTGTAAGGAAATTGATGCCTACTAGCGGTCTAATGGGTAAGATTTTCCAAATTATACAAAGAAAATTGAGTTAACATCCCCAAAGACTCAAAGCACATAGAATTAAAGTTTTTAGCAATCCTTAATACCAGGGTTGCACCTTTACTTTCTAACAAGCAGCTCTTCTTGAAAAAACAAACTTCTGCCTTGAAAAGTCTTGCTGCTGTGATGCAAATTTAGAAGGTAGGCCAACTGCACTTCAGGTGTTCCTATTTTCCATTATTTCTTCTGCTACCTTACACAGATGTGACTGTTGTGCTGCATCTGAAAGTAAGCCAAGTATCTTTAAATGTTATGTATCATTTCAACCTGCTTTGTTTTTGTCATTTTTTTGTAATAGGTAGTTTTACCATTTTTCCATAGAAGAGACATGGTATTTTGGATGGAGTTAGAACTTAAATATTCCAAATTTTCTAGTGTACAAAAAAGAAACACGGAAACAAGAATGAGATAGAATGTACACTCATTGACGACTTTATTTGCTACACCTGTTTAACTGCTAATGAAATATCTAATAAGCTAATAACAAGGCAGCAACCAATTCATTTAGGGATGTAAACATGGTGAAGATGATCTGCTGGTACCAGACAGACTGGTCTGATTATTCCACTAACAGCTGATCTGCTGGGGTTTTCACTCACAACCATTTCTAGAGTTAACAGAGAATGATTTGGAAAAGACGAAATATCCAGTGAGCTGCAGTTCTATGGGCCAAATACCTTTAGTTGATGTCAGAGGAGAGAATGACCAGACTAGTTCAAGCTGTTAGAAAAGACTGAATTTACAACACTGAAGCAGATGGGCTGCAGCAGCAAAAGACCACACCAAGTGCCACTCCTGCAAACTAGGAACAGAAAACTGAGGCTGCCTTTTGGATGACTTGCCAAAGTTGGACAATAAAGAAAATATTGCCTTGTCTGATGAGTGTTGATTTCTGCTCTTACATTCACTTGTCAGGGTAAAAATAAATTAGTAGAAATATTGATCAAACATTTAGATTTACCCAATTTCACTGTAAAATGTGGTAAAATAAAAGGTACTGATGCATTTCCAATAAGGACTACAGGACTTTTGTCACCATGTTTGTTTTTTTGATACCTAGTTACAACCCACTGAAAACTTCGCCGTGACCCACTTTTGGGTCCTAACCCACCAGATGAGAACCACTACCTTAAATCACCTTTCTACCCCATCCTGATGCTTGGTTCGGCAGATCCTTTTGACTGTGTCTACATGCCTGAATGCATTGGTTGTTGCTATGTGCTAAATAAGCAGCTGAACAGGTATACAGAATATTTTGATTTTACTCCTTTAACCTGCCAGTCTGCAGAAAATATGATTTGATGAAGCAGCTGCTGCATTCATGTACTGTATAAGTAGCTCCTGTGATGTCAGTGTTAAACTGTTACTGTGTAAGGTTTATGAAGACATTTGTATGTTTTTAAGGTTCCTGTCTTATGAAATAATAAAGGTTGTAATAAAACTTTGTGGTTTTGTCTACAGAGACCTTCTCATCAAGAAAATAGGGATAACTTTGATCATGAAATCCTTGTGCTCTGCCAAACCGCATGAAAGTTGTGAAGTAATGAGGGCTGTGGTAAATAAGGAGTCAAAGACATTTTAAATATGAGGATTAAACTGTTAAAAGTGTATTCACCTGTTTGCATCTTGTTGCTCGATTGCTATGTACAGTCTAAACATGGGGATAAGTTCTTAATAGGTTTGTATTTCATAGATATAAACACCACTGGAGCTTGAGATATGTTTCTCAAATATTTAGAGTGCTTGAATTAATTTATTTCCGTTATCCTACACATCTTCTACTTAAAAGGCATTTGAAGAAATGATGAGTTTTTGCGTTCTGTGAGGTCATCAAAGTATGATGCATTTATCAGAATCAGATTTTGTTACCTTTAACACAAACACAAAATTTGACTTGGTGTTTTGGTGCAAAAACAAGCAGTTATGGTGTAAAAGGCAACTAAACAGCTAGTACAAGTAGTGTAGAAATAAAGTATATAAAAACTACAAATACAATACAGAAGTACGATTTAGGTTCAGAGCAAAATGACAGCGAGGTACAACAATTTTTGAAAAATTGCAGTCCAGTAATCTATATGGTGAATTGCAATTAATCTCCTTTTTTGTTACATTTAGAAATTTTACTGTTGGCTTTTAAACCCCTGTTGTTTAATTTTGGATTTTTTTTCTTTTTTTTTTTTTTTTTTTTACTATTTTAATGGATAAGTGTCTTTTCTGTTTAGAGGTGACTGTGGCTCAGTGTGTAGAGTCAGTTATCCAGCATTAGGAAGGTTGAGGGTTTGATCCTCAGCTCCTGCAGTCACATGTTTCATGTGCCCTTGAGCAAGATATTTAACCCAAGTTTGCTCCCACTTCTGTACCGGTGTCATGTCAGGGGTTATGGATGCATATGACTGGGATAAGGAAACATACTGATGACCAGTTCTCCATAGCAACCTCTGCTGTCAATGTATGAATGCAGAGAGAATGTAGGTTTGACCTGTGGTGTAAAAGAGCTTTTATTAGTTTATTAGTTTATCCCAAATTTATTTGATTTTAGTTAGTTTTGTAAGCGCATGGTACAGTTTTAGGTAATTTTGAGGTGTTTTTTTAAAGCTTAGTTTTTGTTTAGTTTCAGTTAACTGAGATGATTTTTACATTTTAGTTTCAGTCAGCTATAATAACCTTGAGTCAGATGACTAGAAAAGTTCTATACAGGCTCAGGTCCATTTACCATTTAGATACATACCTGCTTTTATTTTGAAATAAAGGTAGATTGAAGATAATGACATAAATCCAACTAAAGATGTTCCACTTGCTTTTTTCCCTTCCCAATACTGCTTCTGATAGCTGAGCGTTGGGTACAGGCTGATACCAGGTACCTGTCTGGTACCGTGTAAACTTTCTGGACTGACTGTGCCATGAAAAGTGTCATAACAACAGAGAGTGGTTATGTACAGCCTCTCTGTGACACTGACAGTTGTTTTCCCTGCTTATTACTGTGAGTTTTACTGCTAGATAATAAATAATTCACATTCACACATACAACTAAATGTGTTCACCCACTTTGGTGAGGAGTTTGGGGAGGGCAGTTTCAGGTTTGAATTTGGGACTTGGCATACTACATTATGGCTCCAAATGCTCCAGTAAGTGGCAAAATCCCACACTTTCCAGGGGGCTGGTCATCTAAAATGACAAACTTCACTATTTTGTTGACTATTGCTTCTGTCCTATCTTTGGTAATGCTGTCTCCAAAGATCACTACTGCAGTGGGTCCTTATATTTCTCCTTTGTTTTGGGTGCGATACAGCCTTGCATACTGTACATGTCACTGTTTTACCTGTCTGACTTTTAAGTGTAAAATACTGCCAAATGGCAGACATTTAACTTGCTCCATTACAAACCTCCTTCAGTTCTATCATGGCTAAATGAAGCAAGATATAAGGTTAAACAAAATGGTATTAGATTGGTCATAAACCCGTGTTGACGCTGATACCAATACCTGCATTTTCAGCAGGATCTGACATATTTCCAATGCTGGTATCAATTGGAGCAACGCTTAACTCAACCATGTCAAAAGAAACTTGCCATGGATTTAAAAGGAAATAAGGGAACATGAATTACACACATTGTTTACTTTAAATCAAATAATCAGACTTGAGTAAAACTCAGTAGTGGGTCAGAATCCCTTTATTTAAGTTTGTACAATGATTAGAGTTCGCTTTTGATTGTACTGAGATTTTAAAGATGACTGGCAACAGTTTTTCTTCTACCAAGGAACACTGTACAGTTAGTTTACATGATAAAATAGTGGGTGAGAAAGGGAGGAAACGTTTGTTTTTGGTGTTCGAAATAATCAGAGACGATAATTTTGCTGCTACTTCTTCAGCTGTCACAATTCTTATTATAGGCCAAAGGTTTTTTTTATTATTATTATATCAGTAAACTTATCTGACTTGTGTGTCTGCAGCAGAATTAATTGAATTCTTTATCAAGGAGACTAAGTCAGAAAACACTAGATTGTATTCCGTCTCATGCTACGTCTGTTTATTGACACACTTTCCAGATTACAAACAACTGAGCTGTTTCTGCTGAACACAAAGGCCCGAAATGGAAGTAACAGCTAGAGATGCATAGCAGGATAAAAGAGGAAGTGTGATGAGTTAAGCTTTAACTATTTTATATATATATACATATATATATATATATATGTATATATATATATATATATATATATATATATATACAGCTTTACACTAACATGTACACTAACAGTTATTCCTATAAATATTGCCAAAGATTTCCTTTAAAGTTTAGAATATCCACCTCATTCCTATCCCCCGTGATACCTTGCAGAAATACTGGGTGTGACTTCTTGAGCCGACCAATGTTTTCCTTAGAACTGAGATGAACAGGATGCTGGATTATTTCTTTGCATTCTACTATAGAGGGATGACAATACAACATATAGAAACAGTGTCAGAACACATGAATATTTAGCTAATTCTGGTGACTCCATATCAATATACGCATTGTAATAAGGTCAGTTGTGTGCTGTAAAAGGATGTGGGACACAAACTTATATACAGTGCCGTGAAAAGGTATTAACCCCTTTGGATGTTTTACCCTTTTATTGATTTTAGAAATCAATCATGGTCAATATAATTTAGCATTTTTGACAAAAAAAAATCTCCATAATGTTAAAGTGAAAACCAATTTCTACAAAGTAATGTCATTTAACCCTCTAACTGCTGAGAAGCATCCCCACAGCATGATGTTGTCACCACTGTGCTTCACAGTGGAGATGATGTGTTTGTAGTGATGTGCAGGGTAGCATCTTTACTGATGGGCAAGAAAACACGATTTTTGGTCTCATCAGACCAAAGAACTTTCTTCCACTTGAACATTAAGTCTCACACATGCATTCTGGCAAACTCTAGTTGAGATTTATTGAGTTTTTTTTTTCAACAGTGGCTTTCTCTTTGCCACTCCCCCATTAAGCTTTGACTGGTGAGGAATCCAAGCAGCAGTTGTTGCATGCAGTCTCTCCCATCTCAGCTGTTGATGCTTATAACTCCTTCAGAGTGGTCATAGGTGTCTTGGTGGCCTCTCATCTCTTTCTCGCATGGTCATGTAGTTTGTAAGGATGGCCTGAATCAGACAGACTTACACATGTAACACATTCTTTCAATTTTTTGATGAACTCTGGGGGATATCAGTGCCTTGGATTTTTTTTGTATTCCTCCCCTGATTTGAATTTCTCAATAACCTTTTTATCTGAGTTTTTTTTGAGTGTTCTTTTGTCTTCATGGTGTAATGGAGGCCTAGAATATGCACAGGTGTTTCTATACTACAATTACTTAAGACACATTCACTGCACTCAGGTGATCCTTGTTTCACTAATTATGAGATCCCTAGCACCAATTGGCTAAACTTCTGTTGAATTGGGTCAGTCACTGTAAAGGGGATGAATTTTTATACAGTCACTTACTTTATCTTACATATTTTAATTTATATAACTTTGTAGAAATCTGTTTTCACTTTGACACGAAAGAGTTTAAGTCAAATAAGCTAAATGATATTGGCAATGATTGATTCATAAACCTAATTAAAGAGTAGAGCATCAAAGGGGCTGAATGCTTTTTATAGGCACCTTAATTTAAATCAGACGTACAGCCGAGTCAGAGCCTTACTATCTCACATCATCATATCCATATCCAGGACTTGACATTTACACCAGCCAACTAGCCAAATGAGGGTGGATTTCAGCTGTGGTAGGTACCAGATTAACTCCAACTAGCCACTTGGGCCAGTGGAATTTATCAGTGTCACAACCTCAGCATTCTCTGGTGGAGATTTGTCTGACTGAGAATTAGATATGTTTATGAACCAGCTGTATTAACAGTCAGTGTTTTAATATTGGTATTAGCTAAATATCCATTAAAGAGAGAAATGGAGCATGTGTTTTGTCTCATACCAGATGTTCCCAATATGGCATACAGCATGTAGTTTCCCAATAACAAAACTGTGGCTAGTGGAAATGCTTAGTGGCTAATAACTGTTCAAAAACAAGTAGCCACAGTGGCCAGTGTGCAAAAATGTTAATGTCAAGCCCTGCCTCTGAATTAATTTCAGAGAAAGGGGTAGACAGAGTACAAACACACCTGTTAAAGCCACAAATTGAGCTTTTTCTGCATATTAGAACAACAGGAAGAGAAACAAAAGGTACCAGAACTCTGCAAGGACATTTTCGTGAATTTGTCTCTCAACTTGATATCATTTTGTTGAACATGTGATTGACATGATGGGAGTAATATATTTTTCCTACTCCACTGTATCCCCCAGAATTCCTCCTATAATCACATCAACACTAGAGCTTCTAGGAATAAGGTGCATACTCATCAAAGGCAAGTGTTAGACCCAATCAGACCAAAAGTATCGATTATTTAAAGTAATTAGAGCTCCTAATTCTGTTAAAAAGAAACATTATACCTAAAATTTTAACACTATGTTTCTAGAAAATATTACACTCTACATTGACATGTTTCTTAGAGGTCTACTCAGCAGTGGGGGAGTACCGTCCACACCTAAAGCCTGTTAGGTGAGCATCACATTTGATGCTGTAGCTGAAATAGAGAACTCCTTTTTTCAACTGACAGCTCAAAGAGCGTCTTCCTCGCTCAGGGAAAACAACACATCTACCCGCGACATCATTGTAAATAACATCTCTATCCCAGACTTCAAACCTGAGCTCCTGACCCAGCTCCACTGATCCAAAATCAAAAGTTGCGTTCCACACTGGGTCATTGTTGTCTATCACTGTCTCGGTCTCTTCATACATGCCGTTGTAGAAGATCTTTACGTAGGCGTCTGTTTTCGTGAAGGTGTCGGCTCTCAGGCCCGCAGCTCTGTGGATCTCCAGTCTGAGAGTTCCTCTTCCAGCCCGGAGAGGACAGCAGTTGTGGTCCAGGTTGGGAGTCGGGGAGCAGTTTCTTAAACCAACCTGTTCTTCTTTCAGCTGGTTCTCTTTAATATACTGAGAGATGGTGATTCTCAGATTATCGCTGATCTGTGGATCCTCCACCAGATGATGCAAAGGAAAGATGGCGTAAGAAACCACATCAGGGTTGTCTTGGAGGCTGTTCATCCAGCTGTGGTATGCTTCAGATGGGTCCTGTTGGTACAGGATGTCAGGGAAGTACCTCTCCCCTCCGATAACCTCGATCTTATGGGTCATGAAGCCTTGGTAGAAGCCCATGCTCATGTTGCCTTTCAGGAGGTCGTCACATTTGTTTGAAAAAGACACGTTGCCAGGGAGAAAGCCGAGAGCCATGCGGAGTTCAATGTTGAGGCAGTTTTTAACCTCTCGTTCAGAGAAGCCCCTCAGTGTGGCCAGGCAGGTCCTGAAGGCAGTGATTCTTCTCACCTTACCACCAAGATGGACCTAAAAGAGACCAACAAGTAATGAAATGAAGGCTTGAAATGTCCTTTTGGCTTCTGAACTCTCCTTCCTATCCTCTGGACCATGCAGCCATCCTAAAACGCATTATGTTGCATTAGTATTTCATGACTAAAGTCTGGAGGAGTCCAGTGTGTCAACCTCCTGACCTGGTGTATGTAGTGCGTTCCATAGGTGTCTATCAGCCGTCTGTATAGGGCTCTGTCCTGGCTGGTGTTCATACCCTGCGGGAGTCTCTGCAGATGTTTGGTGAACTCTGAGCTCAGCTGGGGATGATCAGCAAGCCTGTAGCTGAAATAAACAAAAGATGTGGAGTTTAACCATAACATAATGAGAACATTGAGTCTTATGTAAAAGGAATAAACAGTAAGGTTCATTTATATGTTGTGTATTTAGCTGAAAAATACTTCTTTTCTTAAATTAATTATAACAAGCAGGTTTCTGGTTAAATACCCGTCAGACAGGGCCTGTCTGTGTGGAGTCTGCATGGTGTGTGTTCCCTCTGAGCACTCTGGCATCCTCCCACCCACCAAAACACGCGTGTTAGACTGACTGGCTCTAAACTATCCACTGGTGTGGGCATGACTGCACATTATGTAAGCCACCCCTGCCCTACCAGTACCAGTCAATCGCTAGGCCTGGCACCAGCCCCCCCCCACACACACAGCCCATGCACGGTGTTTGGGAAGGACAGAACGTTCTTTCCGTCACATTCGTTACAGGCCAATCAAAGCAAAAACACAATGTTTTGTTATTTTCTCTTGTCTTTAATCTAATGGTAACCAACTTTCTGTTTGGATACAGACCTACTTTTATTTTTATTTTTCTTCAGTCTTTAACTAATTTTAGCACACTTCTGTTTGGATCCCGGCTTGCTTTTATTTTGTATTTTTCTCCTGTTTTAATCAAAGTGGGAACTTCCTGTTTGGACACAGACCTGTTTTCATTTTGAATTTTTCTGCTGTCTTTTACTAAGGGTAACTGAACTGGTTTGAATACAGGCCTACTTCTATAGGTAGATTGCAGATTATGCCACGAACATAAAAAGAGAGAAAATAACTTGTTCTGGATCTTAAAGGAAGTAAGGAACAGTAATAAGAGAAATGGTTGATGCCTTCTGACTTGTCCACTCAGCTGTCTGTGACGTTTTAAAGTGAAATGAGATATTAAGGTGCAGTGGTGGACTTATCTTAAATCACTGTGGCTCCATGGAGATGCTGATGAGAATTAACCAAAGAAAGGGACACTAAAGCAGGAGATTAATCACGACAAATAAAGAATAATGCACTAATTGTGGCCCTAGTAATAGTAGCCTCAGCAATACCACTGGTTAGTGTACAAATCTACAGTCAGAAGATCGATTTTCTAATCTTAATCTTTTCCAACCCGCTCCTCTTTACCTGTAGTATGTGCAGCTGATTTCATGGATGGCAAACGTGGCCTTGTCCACGCTGTGCTGTGAACGAGCAAACTTTGCCAAATCTGAGCGACTTCCTCCCAGCAAGGCATTCCCGATATTGTCAAGATTCAAACCCATGCCCCAGTTGTTGCTGACCAGGGAGTTAGAGCTGCGCAGCAAAGAGTCCACAGAGTGGTGGAGGGCGCTGGAGAGCTGCTTACTGCAGCGGCTGAAGGGACGCCAGTCCAGCACAGCTGCTGGGAGCTTCTGAATCTAAAATGAGAAAAAGCAGGATGTTGAAGGGGATGCAGGGGGGGGAAAGAAAATATATTAAAGGAAATGTGGGATACAGAGGGGGAAAACAGGATACAGCTCTTTGAGAATTTTGAACTGGTTCTGAAACAGACTGAAATTCCTACTGAAAACTCTTTATAGCCTTCAAAAGCAATGCCAGGACATTCTCGTGAATGCCATATAAGGATTCTTTCAGGGATTTTCTTTGTCTTTGCACAAACTTTCCCTTTGATGAAAGGATAATTTGAATACATTTTTAAGGTCAAGGTCAAAACCAATCACAGCTCTTCTTTTTGACCCACCATTGTAGTTTCACACTCCTTGCAGAGGCATACAGCAGGCAGTGTTTCTAGTTTTGTTTTTAAAAGACACAACTACAGAATACAGGGAGAAGAAGCTATTCTTTTGGTTAACATCATGTTATGTAGGGTGTTGGACTAAAATCTTACCTGTCAGAGAGACTGCATCGCGTATTACACAACAACAGGTTTTATGGGTCTTGTGCCGCTAGACATGGGGTGCCACAGGGGTCTGTAATGGGTCTTTTGTTATTTTGTCTTTATTTGGCACCTTTGAGTCAAATTTTGCACTCATTTGGAAGTGCATTTCACTGTTATGTGGATGACTTTGAGCTGTATATGCCAGTTGTCCTACAAAGTGGGTCTGGCACGAATAAACTTGAGGCCTGTCTGGTTGCAGGTAGGAGCTGGTTATCAGGAAGTCCTGCTCTTAAACTCTGCCAAGACAGAAATGATGGTTGCTTGACCTGCTAGATTCTTTCAGTGACTGTGTAATTCATTGCAAAGACTCAGCAATTCTTACATTTTGCCATAATTAGATTATTCTAATATCATTCTGTCAGGTTTACCAACAAAGACCTTTTGAGGTCTGCAGATGGTACAGAATATAGCAGCTTATGTTCTGACCAGAGCGAGTAAATATGAGCACATTACTCCAGTGCTGGCACCCCTTCATTGGCTTCCTGTTCAGGTTAGAGCAGTCTTTAAGGTGCTGTTCCTAACTTATAAGAAAATGAACGGCATTACACCATCATACCTGTCTAAATGGTGAGCCCATACATTCCTGCGTATGCATTGTGCTCTAAGGGACTTGGGCTTTTAAGTGTCCTCAGAATCCTAAAAAAAGATGGTTGGAGAGCAGGCTTTTTCTTTTTTGTGTACCAGTATTGTGAAATGGTCTCTCTGGTCTATATATCAGGCAGACATTTTTTATTAATGCATGTAAAGCAAAGTTCCAGACAGGCCAACTCATTTACTTGACATGCAGTATTAGTCTAGTTTTTCCCAGTTATTCTCTGAACACATATTACATTACTCTGAAAAAACAGATGAAAGTATCCTCTTGCTACGGCTACAGGTAGTTTCTATCAGGTTTCTATCTCTCTTTAAAAAAAATACTTCTGTGTATTTATGGATAGAGCGACATCTGTCCCATAAATAAGCGGAAACAAGGGGTTAATGCATATACAAATAAAATCAGCAAAGAAAAAAAGGAAATATTTCACCTGTCCATTTTGAAATCGGTTGGGACACAGTGTACAGGTCTGGTTGTCGCTCAGAGCACCTTTGACATTGATGACATACGCCCCTGTTCGCCTCATCCGCACCACATCAAAACCCTCCCCCGCAAGGTTATGACCCGGCACAAAGGGGGCTTTCTCACACTCTGACCCTGAGCCAAACCTACAGCTCTGGACCCTGCAGACTTCCAGCATGGCCAGCAGTGCCAACATAAACAAGACATAGTTTCTCTGTTGGTTTCCTTCAGCTTGCATTGTTACCTAAATGGAACAAAAACAGAGAGAGGGGGACACAGTGTTTGTATTTATAACATTGTTTTGAATGCTTTAAATTCCAGCATGCAGTATTAAGGGTTGTTACTGGTGGCCAAAAATCTAAAAATAATATTTCTTCTTTCACTGTACATGCAGATGAGCCTTTAATCCTCTCTGCTTTAGAAACTGGAGTAATCCTGCACCAGATGTAGTGTCAACTCTAAAAACGTGCACAAGAGACCGATACACAACAACAGAGCATGCATTCTTACCTTGGAGTGCATTTTTTCAGTTGTCCTTCAAACTTTATTCATTCAACTCCAGGAGTTTTCAGGCTGCAGCGTCTCTGCCCTCCAAATTTCTTCTCCAAATTTCAACAACTAAGAAAATTAAATGTGCTTTTCCTCTCCTTCACTGCAAACCCCCTTCGATGGCTGAGCAGTGCAAACTAAAGCCTCTGCTCCTGCTCAAACTAAAATCACAGTCCAGTTTTCCTGGCAGGCTGTGCTCGAAGCCTGCTGGGTGCGCTCTTTTGTTTATCATCCGCCTTATGAAAAGACCAAGAGGGGAGTTTCCCTGCTTCAGGACTCTGCATCTGTCTCTTTATCCCTCCCTCTCTCTCCCCTTAGGCCTTGACAATTTCCTCAGCATGAGTGGGTTTGTTTTCATGCTCATGACCCAGCTTTATGAGTCCCTCACAGCTGTGTGTGTTTGAGTATGGTTGTGTGTGCACGTGTGGGGGGAGGGAGATTCTTGTACAGTCACGAGATTAAAGATGCACGATAGTATGAGCAATCTTTCCGGGAAATGCCTATGTGTATGTGTGTTTGCATGCACAGTGCATGTGTGTGTTTCTTTTGGAGCGACCGTATGTGAGGGTTTGTCTACATTGTGCCTGAGCCAGCCTGTCTGTGTACTGACAACCTTACCAAAACCATGAGGTCAGCCTTGCCATTGTCTATTTGTGGACATGGGAGGAATGTGGGTGGTTTTCTCACTTTGGATAGGGAGGATATAAGTATATTTCTGCACTCTGTGTGCAAGAGGTTTGCTTCAAAATTGGACAGAGGGAGATTTGTTTTAACACCAGAGTCATCATTTTATTTAGAGTGCCACGTTCACACACCACACACCGCATACTGGTCACTTTACTGCAGCTGTCTGCCACATCTGCATTTGGAATCATTCTTCATTTTTATATTTTCATAAAATGAGCACAAATATGAAGATTTTACTCCACTGAATGACCTGCATTATAAAAACAGCACACATCATATATGTATGTACGTGAATACTGAGTATGAAATAGAGGAGAAATACTCGGCCTTGGTTAATGAGAGGACCACATTTATCATTACTACAATTATAATTGCTTATAAATCAATCAACAAATGAACTAGAGGAATTTTTACTTTATAAATATGTATCATTTTCTGATAACTTAAAATTAGGTTTAAGAGTTTTCTGACTGTTGATTCATTCAATACAGCAGTGGTTCCCAACCTGGGGTCCAGGAACCCCTATGGGGGGCACCAAATATCTCAGGGGGGCACGGGGCCCTGTCTGCTCTGATGTTATCAAAATTAAATGTTCATATATTTTTTTAAAAAGTCATGATTAGCAGGGCATAGGGGCCAATCTAAAAGATTAACAACGTAAGGAGAATCTGTTGATTTCTGATGAAAAAGGTCAAAATTTGGATGGGAAAAAATCTAAATTTTTTAGATTTTAAAGTCTAATATTTACAACATTTCAGAGTTTCAAAAGTCAGGAATTTACAAGAAAAAAGTTTTAGAGTTTAAAAAGTCTTAAATTTAGACATAAGAAACTCAAGAAACTCAGACTTTGACTTTTGGGCTTCGTAATCCAAAAAATTACAATCCAGGGTTCAGGTACATTTCCTGCTGTTAAAGCCATAAAAATATATTTTTTTCTTATAAATTAACTTTAAACTTGAAATGTTTTTTTTCCTTTAAATTAGCATTTTCCCTCAGAGTGGCCCTAATACACTGTTGTAATAATGGATATTTTGGACCAAACCTTTAGTCAAGAAAAAGTCTGTATAGGCCTGTTATGTTGGGATTTTGTCAGTGAAAACAAAAACAAAATGTGTTCTTTTTCCAAGTGGGTCCAAGGGGGGTTGGTTTTCTTAGATGCGAGTAGAGGGGGGTCCTAAGGAAAAACGGTTGGGAACCATCGCAGTAGAGTCAGTTGATCCAAGATTGCATGAAAATGCCAAAATCTGTCGTAATTTTGTAGATGAAGGATTCTTCTTTAAATATAACAGGGGTATGAGTGCTGTATACAGCTTCAAAGTGACAAAAACTCATCATTTTAATTGATATCGCAGTTTTTCTGTGTTTGTCAGGTGATGTAAACATGAATTCTTTTAAAAGGATGAACACATTGTGTTCAGTGATAGCTGTCATTGTTTTAAATTTTTGTTTTCTGTTTTCCAGGCCTCAGCATAATCATGTGACTGAAAGCTATAAATATCTAAGTCAACACTATTATTCATCAAATATATATATATAATATATATAATATACAATTTTTTCAGTTACTGACATTTATTTGAATGGCTGCATTTAGTGAGAAAGGGGACTGCATCTGGCCACCAGACTGCCACCCAGTTTTGGACAGTTTCATATATTAGAACAACAACAGAGGCCTTTTGATAATCCTAACACTTTAACTTGTATTTTATAAATGAATGCATAATGAACAGACAGACATTGATCCATTCAATTGTTTTTACACAACTTTAATAAGAAGTAAAGTGCAGTTGAGAAGGGTTAAGATGGCATTAAAATAAGAATTTCTCAGTTTTCATGGCATGACACAAAAAGTTCAGGACAAAACATAATAAATCCTTTATCCAGTTCATTGAATTTTCTTTGATAGAGACAGCAGTATGTAAAAAAAATACAAACTATTCATTTAAAGTGTAAAAGCATTTTGAAAGTGATTTATTTAGACAAAAGATTTAAATGCAGAAGCAAGGAATAAAAAGAACTGCATGGCATAATTCATCCCAGCCTCTTGGGGGCAGTGTTTCCTTAATTTTTCCAATATATATTGGGCTATGGGGCATTTGGGTTCAAATGAATTACAGATTGCTTTTAGAACACAAACAATATTTAGGCTCAGAGTTTGATTGAACTGAGAAATGGTTGTAAACATTTGTCTATAAAAAAAATCCAAAAGCTTGTCAGAATATTTACATGAACAACATGAAACTGTTATTTAAAAAAGAAAAAAGAAACAAAAACAGGGTTAATGCGATGCCCTCAGGGAGCCCTCAAAAATGTGGACATTCTTCACTCATGAATGATCATTAGTAATGGTCCAAAAGTAAGAGCTGACAAAGATATTTGAAAAAATATTCCTTTGTAGTAATGATACTGTGCAGAAAAATATTTTAGGAACTATAAAATCTATATGAGTAAAAGAATGCCTTATATTTACATAGAAAAAGAGGATTGTGCATATTTTGCTTTTTTTGTCAGAATTGAAGTAAGAGAACCACATTTACTTATAAACAGACTTTAATACTATTTCTTTCTGAACATTCAAAAATGTGATAAATCGAGTAGCCAGTCTATCAGGGGTATTGTACCGTGAATCAAGTGTGTTGCTACATCTCTACTTTCCTCATATCTGAGCTTCTATCCTCTCCTTTTATTCTCAAGACTCATCTTCCAATATCACTCTCTCCTCCTCATGCTGTTCAGCTCCTCCACGTATTTCTTGATAGCCTCTAGCTGCCCTAAACCCAGACAGCCCCCTCCTCCTCTTCACCAGGACTACTGCCACCACCACCAGCACCATCATCCCAATCACCCCAAACGCTACTCCAGCCTTCTCTCCACTAGA
The DNA here is from genome assembly GCF_018320785.1 of Cheilinus undulatus. NCBI lineage: Eukaryota > Metazoa > Chordata > Actinopteri > Labriformes > Labridae > Cheilinus > Cheilinus undulatus. The sequence continues at coordinate 39,077,052 of NC_054869.1, read as the reverse complement.
CATCCCATTCAATTCAGGGTTGATCTCTTGTATGATTTTCTTGATTTCCTCTGGTTTCACCAGTTTCCATGACTTGGTCTGCCCTATTCTGACCCAGCTCTTATCTCCTTCAGTCATCACCATCACCGTATTTGTGGCTTGCATGCTGACAAGTGAATGTTTAGTGAACGGAGGCAGATGAACAGGAAGCAGCTGCCCTTCTGTGAATGCCTTTGACTGGACACAGTAAAGGATTTCACAGCCATCGCTCACTGAGGCGAGATGCTGACTGAACTTGGGAGGGCAGCGACGTTGGGAGTTAGCTAGTGGGTTGCTTGACTGACAACTAAAGAGGCCTCCAAACGGCACTGCGAATCTGCTGCCAGCCTCGTAGTCATTGCTCAGACAGATCACCTGTCCATCTGAGAGAAACTTGACTGGGATGAAGCTTTGTGGGCAGCTTTTGGCATTGGTGAGAGGGTTCAGGAGAGAGGGGCTGTAAATCCCTCCAAACAGATACCCTGAGTTTTCTGGGGCCTTTCCATTCACAGAGCACCAGTAGGTGTTAATGTTTGCAGAGCGAACATGGTAGTTGTCCTGACACACTTGGCGATGACAATGTTTAAGCCCTAAAAACCCACAATGATGTGATTCGTCATGGCAGTCGTATGAAGTGTAACCCTGCTGTCTCGCTTCTGATCTCAGTAAAGTGCGGGTGTAAGGAGGACGGCAGGAGAAATCACCAGTGTCTAGGTTTTTCTGAGCAAGGGTGTCACATAGAGGGCCTGCATCTGCGCTGATTGGAACACACTCTTGGTAGACTCCACCAAAGCTGAGGTTTGTAGCAGGACCCTCGCAGGATGAATCATTTACATTGGCTTGGAAGTTGTAGTTCTGGGAGTCAACATCCACACATCCTGGCCTCATGTTGACCTTGTAGTATCGCTCTATGGCCTGACTTAATGTGAGAGCAACTTTCCCAATGGTGGGCTGTGGCAGATCCGGGAGGGTGTTGGTGTTTATGAAGAAGTGCAGAGGAAATCCAGAGCGATCAATAGCAACCAGGTTGTTCTTGGTGCTTTCCTGCCACTTCTGCAGAGTGATGCCAGGATAGAAAGGAATGCCACCCTGGCTTTGGATGAGAGAGTACTGGATATTGGACTGGTATGTTGAAAGTGAGGAGCTCTGTTGGCTGCTTTGACTGCTTATGTCAAACTTGAGTTTGTCAAAGAAGTTTAACCCTGCCTGTGCTTTGATGCCTGAACTGTCTGACGTACTGTCCGACACATATGAGGAGCGGAGGTAGTCTTCCTGAACCAAAGCAGCCCCGGCATCAACACTCGTGATTACATGGGTCCCATAATCCAGAACCATCTTCTCCGAGAGGTAGTCTGCATGTCTTGTTTGGTTGTTCTCAATGGCGCTGGCGATCTCTTTGGCCTGTTGTGCGAAGCGTGTGTCGAGAGTGAAGTCTGGATAAGCCTTTACTGTGTAGATCAGGTTACGAACCTGGGAGGAAAAAGATCAGAAATCATAAAATCACAATACAAATTTCAGTTCATAATTGTTCAAAAATTTCTATTTTCATTTTAAGGTGACAACTATCTAAAACTAGAAAAGCACTCGGAGAACGCAGACCTCCACCATTAGCCCTGTCGCCCAATAGTGAAGAATCCTTTAAAAAAATTCCTGGATCCAGACGGTGATCCGGATCACTCCCAAAACCTAATCATTTCTTTCTTATGCCATTTCTGACCTTTCCTGAAAATTTCATCAAAATCCGTCCATAACTTTTTGAGTTATGTTGCTAGCAAACAAACAAACAAACCCTGCTGATCACATAACCTCTTTGGCGGAGGTAAAAACAATCTGAGTTCACAGTCAGTATGGGACACTGGGGTACCTGTGGCATAGTGCAGCAATCTTCAAACTTTGTTCAAGGCACATCATGCTTGAATCCATCCAAAATCGCCTCTTTAACATGTCATCTTTATTTAATGTTTAGTTGTAGTAATAATGTATAGCTGAAATTCACAATGCACACCTCCATGAACAATTTGAGAACAAATGATTTTAACAAATACATGCTAAAATGTACATTTTTCCAGAATACATTTCAGCTGTTTCAGCCTTATCCACAGTTGTTAATTAAAGGTCACATATTTTACCCCTTTAAGCCAAGTTTATATTGGTCTCAGAGGTCCCCAAAACATGCCTGTGAATTTTGTTGCTGAATAAACACTCCCGTATTGGATTTTTGCATGTCTAAAAAAACCCCGAAGCTGTTTCTGTGTCTGTGGCTTTAAATGTTAATGAGTTGTCAGACTCCACCCCTGACTACGCCCAGGACAAATGTTTTAAGCCCTTTAAAAACAACTTACTGTTTTAGAGTGAATAATGTGTCACCACTGTGTCACACCTTTTAGCTTGTAATTATTAAAAAGGATTAATTTTAGAATCTTCAAACCAATGTTGAGGGAGATTTGGTAAATGTTGCCGGAACTCTCCTTGCTTCTTTGAGATGAAGTCAATTCCTACGTCATTTTCAGACATGCTTCTTGGTCCCCCAGGTCAGCTGAAAGAGGCCTCAGATCTCTTTCACACTCTTTAAATGCCTGGCTGCTTTTGTCACCAGCCTTAATTGTATAATGAATTTTTACAGCCCATTTTCCTAGTGCCAGAGTTACACATGGAAAGTCTTTAACCTTTTGTTCAATTTCATTCATGAAGGTCAAAGCCAGATCATGGTGTCCGGCCTTACAAAGCACCTTAAAGATAACCAGCACCATTTCAGAAAGAACATATGAACATGATGCCTCAGTGGACTGTTTGAGTCCATCACCCTAAAAGCCGCAACCAACAGTCCAGAAGTTGTTGAAAAGTGAGCCACTATGGCAACACTTCTTGAGGTTTGTGTGCCAGCTGAAAAGCCTTTTCCCACAAATGTCTCTCCAAGCAGAAGAGCAGATTTCAAGTAGATCTGGTGGACATCTTCTTAGAGGAAGTAACCCTAGAAGGAAATGGCTACTTGAACCAGAATTTAACAGACTAATGACAAATGCGTATTTGCAACCCCTTGGGGAAAAACGCCCTTCTTGTTTCATGGCAAACTTTTTACCTTCTGTAAAGGAGTAAGGTGAACTTTCTGTCTGACCATGATTCAATCAGCCAGAGTGGCTCTGTCAGTGATAAATCAGCAGCAGCTGTCTTTTGCCACAATGGCGATACTGCTAATTGTAGTAAATTTTCAATGAAAGATTGATCCTGGATGGTACTCTTACTGAGTGCATGTAATCTTGTTCAGATATGGTGCAAACATGAGTTTTGATTTTTCAGTTTTTGAAGTGAGATAAAATAGAAACTGTCCCCCTACTGAGGCCACACCCTCTGAAACTACAATCACAGATTTTTATACAGTACGCAATCAAAGACTTTCAGCTTTCCTGACACAAACTTGACATCTTGTTAACTTGAAACAGTGGTACTAGAAGGTGCTACGGTCTGTTCAAATTAATACCATATTAATGTGTTCAGGTCTGGACCTTTATACTTGGAATTTTTAAGTCACATTGAACTGTGTACAGCTGAGTTATTAATAACTTCCTTTTGCTCGAGAGGAAGCTGATTTTGAGGCTTGCCATGACCAGCCTCTATGAGATTTGTACACAAGTTGAATAGCTTTTGAGCTGAATTGGATAAACCCCCTTTAACAATTAATCCTAAAATAACCACTGGTAAAGGCAACAAATCCCCCAGTTTTGGTTGTTTTTTGTTTGTTTGTTTGTTTGTTTTGTTTTCAAAATGGCAGACTTCTTGAGTAAAGGTCCAAAAGGTTTCTTAGACCTTGTCAAGTCATATCTAACCAGCAAATTTTCTTGGACAAAGTTAAAGGAGGGGTCCTTAACTTTGAAAACTGTGACTTTTGTGAAACCTGATACATCTACTTACTTTACTTTTGAGAATTTTGAGTCCATCAAAAGTCCCCCAAAAAAGACAAAGAAGAGTAATATTTTTTGGACATTGCTATGACAATAAGATTCTTAATCTAGTAATGAAACCCTAATTTAGCTCTTCATCCAGCCATCACTGCTACCACAGTTATATACTTCAATTGTAATGATCCAGTCTACGAAAATAAAGACATACCTGCACTCTGGCTGTGGTTGAAGAGTCTTTGACCTGATGGGTTTTCATTCTTTGGTTCTCTGTAGAAAATTTTCCATTCAGCAGCGAGAGAAACGACACATCAGCATTGATGGAGTAAGATGTTGAGCTCTTCTGGTCCAGCCAGGAGCTGATTATCTCTGAGTTTGTCTCCACGCCCGTCTCTTTGTGGGGGATGACAAACACCTCATCTGGGATGAGGTAGATCCCGTCCTCGGTGGTCTGGCACTGGAAGTAGCTCATGTTCATGACTCGGCCCATGTCCATGTTACGCAGGTTGTCCCAGCCTCCGCCGGGCAGCACCTCCAGAGCGGTGATGGAGGTGTTGGTGGACTCTCGACATTGTCTGAGCCAGTTGGTGGGGCGGCTGATGGGGATTGAGGAGCAGAGGTGGAAGAGTGAGAGAGCAAGGAGGGTCCCTGCTGTCTTCATGATGTCTGAGTCTGAGCAGACTGAGATGACTGAACGGTTCACACCAAGACTCTGTTCCTCTTATAAGCTTTGTCATATGATCAAGTGGAATATCACGTTTAGCAACTGATAGGAGGAAGTGGTTTTGCTTTCAGTTGCACGTCCATACTTGCACTTGCTTAAAAGAAGAGCAAACAGTATACACGACAAGATATTGATATTGTCAATTAACAAAAGAAGAAGTTTAGGTTACAGCAAAAAGAATTATACACTGCATTTACCGTGATTTATGGTAATAACTCAAGTTATGCAAAGATGTGATTGACATTTTGTGTGTGTTTAGAGAATCAAAGAATAGTGTGGTTCAGTGTGCTCTAACTTTTCTGTGGCAGCCATGTAAACATGTCTAAACATGCTGTTGTGTATAAATGGGACCTCTTTTTAGTCTGAAGAACACCAAAGTCATGATTCAGTTTTTAAAAATCCTCAAGATTGATTTCACATAAACTTGAGCAGTGTTGTACAAAGACTTTGTGCATAGTTGTCTTTTATTTACAGTGTTTTTAGATTCATTCCCATCAATCAGGGTTATCTGTGTGAATGCAAAGTGTCTGAGAAAAAGAAAACTAAAAACAGAGCTTAAAAGGATAATGCACTATTGTAGGGAAGATGAAACCTAAATGTAACAGAAACCTGCCAGATCTTAAAAATAACAAAAATACTCTTTATAATACCCTTTACTTTGAGAGAACTTTTCAAAACAGTTACAAAGTGTTCTCCAAGCAGCAGAGAAAGCAAAGCAGATTAAACACAAGTAAAATCTGGCAGACAAGTGGGTACAGGTTAAAAAAAGTGAAATTCAAATAAAATCAGGTAAATAAAAAAAAAGCAGTCATAACCCAAATAAAATTAGGAAAGACTCTAAGATAAAAATGTCTTAACCCATTAAGCCCAAGGTTGCCAAAGTTCATACTCGTCATTTCTCTTCTATAAATACATTTTTAAACGTTGTTGATGCTTTTTCTATCAATGATATACAAGTAGACACTTTAGGACACGGCCTTGAGGAAAGAAGACACGTTTCCATGCACTTCCTGTCACAGGATGTTAATTCCTGTTTTATCAAGGACGAAGCCGTGACAAATCCTCACAACAAAATGTCATTTTCATTTAATAATCAAGTTTTATATGGTTGATAATTATTAACATAATCATGAAAGTCTGAATAACCCAAATGTGTCATCAGATTTGTTGTATTATGTGTGGAGTCATTTGTCCAAGCAGCAACTATTGTTGCCGGTGGGCAGATACCTTCTCAGTAACAATATGAATACTCAGGCAGCAAGCTTGCTGCAAGGGCAATAAATATCTCATTTGTTTTCAGGTGCAAGACTGATGAACCATAGCTCAAATTTATCCTGAGATTTTAACCCTTTATGGGGAACTATACAACAGTCTTCAGAGCATTTTATTTCAACTCAGGCTCATCTTTTCTCCTGGGTGACCCCACATTGAAGATCAGCAGTTTACTTAGCTTATAGCGTCACCAACTTACAGCTGCTACCAAACATATAGAACATGTGGACATGAAGGAGTTAAAATGTAGTAATCCTAACCTTATAAGGAACCCTGCATAATCGGACAAGTTCATCTTGTTGGATAGATACTTGTATCTGTCATATGTATATTGAACTGTAAAACTCATTAGATATCTGCATTTCTTGTAATTAAAGTTCATAAACTCACCAGGAGGCCGCCATGTTTTGGTCCGCGCTGGCGCTGTGACGTCACAGTGGCGCAGCACTCCTCACGTTACTATGGAAGGGCAGGGGGAAGGACAGTAGATAGACTCGGAAACAGAGAAGAGGGTAGGAAGAGACATGTGGTAAAGGGCCACAGGCCGGATACGAACCAAGGCCACCCGCGCACACAAGAGGCGCCCCAAACCACCCGACCATCCACGTGCCCCAAGGGGGTCTCTCTTGACCTTACAACATCAAACGTGTTTGATATTTTTGTGAGTCTTTAGTCTGGTCTTGTGCAAAATGTGTTTTCAGTGATGTGACTGTCATCCACAACCAATCAGAGCCAGTGCTGTGCATAGAAACGTTTAAACAGTAAACTTTTGAAACATGAGCGTGAGCATAATTCAGTCTGAAGTTGCTAATAGTCCGCTCAGAACTCAAGAGATACTGTTAGTTAGTGTTAGAATTTTTGCAAAATCTTAAAATTCTTCAGCTTGCTGGCAAATTATCTTTACATGTGAGAATTTGTCAGATGTCAGTCTTTAAAGTCTTTTAAAAATTTAAGCAAAGTCTTCTGGTGTAGGGCCAGCTTCAGAGACCCCTGAACAAGGATCTCAGGGCATGTGCTAGTTCATACAGGGTTAAAAGATATAAATGTAGGAGCCAGGCAATCAAGAGCTTTTAAAGTTATCAATAAAATCTTAAAATCAGTTCTAAAACATACTGGTAGACAGTTTAAAAAGGATAGAATTGGAGTGATATGCTCAGATCTCCTAGTTTTTTGTTTGTTTGTTTGTTTGTTTTTTGTTAAAAGCCTGGCCGCTGAGTTTTGAACTGACAGCACTCATTAGATATTTTTTTTTCTGAGGCAGGGAGAAAGGCTGTCACAATAACCTAAGCGTGAGGATATAAAGGCATGTCAAAGGGTTTCTGTGTCTTTGAATTCTTGAACCGATCTTGTTTTGAGATATTTCTTTGGTGATAAAAACAGGATTGTACAAGTTTTGTTGTATTTCTAAAGTTAAATTACAATCAAACAGCCCATACATACCCTAATCTTCAACATTCACCCATGGTTTGAAACAGTTCATTTTTTAGACACACAGATCCAGTTTAGAAAACCTTTTTTCAAACTGTGCTTTCTGCTTTAAAGATAAAGGTTAATCTATGTACAGTCTTCCTTATCACAAAGAGGAACTGAAAGCAGATATGAAAACCAGATCTTCGTTCTGTCACATGAGTGTACGTCACAGGGAAAGTCCACAGACTTTTCAGTGACTCACCACCTTTATCCCCAACAATAGACCTGAACTTCTTTATCTTTTCAGCTACAGTTGATGACCTTACGAAACATGTCAGTATAAACCAAAGAAAAAAATAATTTAATGTGAGAATTAAAAACAGATAAAGGACTAGACCTAAAGCTAGATGTTTGTCTTATGTTAGGAGTCAGACCGCTTTATTAGACACACCCTTTTATCTGCTACCTAACCTAAATATCTAATCAGCCAATCACTCGGCTGCAACCAAAGCATTTTGGGCATGTAGACATCGCCAAGATGATCCACTGAAGCTCAAACCGAGCATCAGTAATAATAATGATAAGAGGACTTTAATTTTTCTAAACAAGGTAAAAAGTTCTTTACAAAATAACTGGACAAAACAAAAATTTCTACTCAGTCATTATAAATGTCTTCCCATAGAAATGCATTTTAAGCACAGACTTAACCCTATAGAACCTGGGGTAGAGCCGGCGCTACGATTAGCGTATTCATTTTTGAATTGCAGTAGATTTGATACCTGATAAGATAGATTGATCATTCTTTTTGCATATAAAATCTGGGCAGTTACACTAACATTTTACACATTCACCATGTTTCAGAGCACTTTACGTTGCAGTGCTGGGTTTGTAAAAATACACAATAAAGCACACATAACAAAAATCTTTATAAACGAGACCACGGACTTGCAGAATGGTAGGTTTTAAAGGGTTAAAAACAGGTCGCCTTGGTCAGCCTTCATTACCTGCTTTGACCTAGAAACAACTAATCAAAGTTCTCTGGAGGGTCTTTGATCCAAGTCATGGATGGAGGGGAGGTCAGCCCCAATAATCAGGGCTGCAGAGAGAATTATTGGGTCCAACCTGCCCTCCATCCATGACTTGGATCAAAGACCCTCCAGAGAACTTTGATTAGTTGTTTCTAGGTCAACAGGTCCAACAGGAAACAGGCAAGTAACATCACTGCAGACCCCACGCACCCTGGCTACAAACTGTTTGAACCCCTCCTCTCTGGTAGACGTTACAGGTCACAGGACACCTAAACAGCCTGACAGAACTAGTTTCTTCCCCCAGGCTGTTTCTCTGATGACCCTGCAGTCACAGAGTAACTCTGATGGAGGCTCAACATTGTCTGAGCCAGTTGGTGGGGTGGCTGATGGGGAGTGAAGAGCAGAGATGAAGGAACTAGAGAGCAAGAAGGGTCCCTGCTGTCTTTATAAAGTATGTGTCGGAGCAGACTGAGACTACTGAAAGGTTCAGACCGAGGTTCTGTTCCTTTTGTGAGCCTCATCATATGACTGAGAGGAATAACAAGTCTAACAACGAAGAGAGGAATTGGTTTTGCTTTCATTTGCAAGGCCACAAATGTACTTACCCAAAAGTAAAAACAACAAGTCTTCTGGTTGGCATTACAGGAAACTGCATGCCAAAACAACCTGACACAGATAATATGGATGGCCTCAGTTAAAATCAGGGTAACACTGTTCTGCACTCGCTGGAGTCAAGCCAGTCATGACTGACAAGTCAATTAGAGAGTGCATTGTTGTTGCTCAACCGCAAAAAAGGTGTGATAAAGCCTTTCTAGATCAGTGAGAAACAGGGCTGATTTAATCTTTTTCAGGTTTCTGAGGTCGTCAGAATCCAGAATGAGGTAGAAAGATGATTGAAGTGACTTTGAACATGCAATGATTGGTGGTCTAGTGGGCTTTCATGTAATTCAGGACAAGTTTTGACCCTATCATTTGAATATAGGGGCAGAAATTGAGACTCATCAATCCAGCCAATGCTTTTTGCTGAATCTGTGTGAATTCTAACCTCAGTTTCCTCTTATTAGCTGTCAGGAGTGACACCTGGTGTGGTTTTCTCTTGCAACCTGTGTTCAGAGATGCTCTGCATACCCTGGTTCTAACATTTGGTTATTTTAAATTCCTCTCAGCTCAAACCTGTGCGTCCATTTTTCTCTTAGTGTGTTTGCCATCCCTGCTGGAGATCAGTCAGCTGGCACTATTCTTACTGGCTCAGAGAACTGCAACTCACCAGATATTTGCTCTTTTTCTGACCATTCTATGTAAACCCTAGAGGTTTTAATGTGTTAACTGCAGTTTGTGATACTTAGACAAGCCTGTGGAGCACCAACAAGCATGGCATGTTCAGTCATTTAAATCCCATTTTTCCTCATTCTAATGCTAAACTTGAACTCCAGCAGATCGTCTGGACCATGTCTACAGGCTGAAATGCACTTTTTGCTTCTATGTGACTTGCTGATTAGGTATTTATGGGCATTTGAACAGGTAAACCTGTTTAACTGCTGCAGGTTGGGAAGAGGTTTATGTGTAGCCTCTTTGGTTGTCAAAAAAGATTTAGAATTCCTTTAAGGGCACTGATAGTCTAGAGGTTAGGCAGCACCCCAGGTGGGCAGGCGCTCAGAGCTTGAGTCAGGCCTATGGCTCATTTCCCTCATGTCTTTCCCCACCCTCCATCATACTTCCAACTCTTTCCACTGCTCTACTCTGCAAATAAAGACATAAAAAACCCAAATATTGAAAGGAAAATTCAATCAGTTTGAAACCTAAAATGTTAAATCCCAAACATAAAACTAGTTCTGCATCAGCTCAAAGATCAAACTCCCATTTAATTTAAGCTTGTTTGGTTGTAAAAAAAAATCACACATTAGTTTTGTTACTCTAACCTTTGAGCACAGTGTCAAAGAGACCTCAGATATTTAAGTAAGTCTTTGATGAATGAATATAATGTGAACACATATTGATCTATCATATGGGTTTGTAAGACTAACAGGAAGTGAAGTGCGGTTTAGAAGGACATTTGCTTACATACAGATTTTGTCAGATGTAGTCGCATGACAAAAAATGAGGTACAAAATGTGTGAAACCCTCTATAATACCTTGTAAATTGCAAAGACAATACTTGTTTACATGTTAGAAAAGCTTTAAAAGATGAAAATCAGACATTAAAAATGATTTATTACTCAACATTACACATCAGCACCACATGAGGGCAGTACTGGCTCATGTGTTATGAGACATGTTTGGATATCAAGCAGAATGATCTTTCCCAACCAACACAGTATTATCTGAATCATGAATGCAGGTTTTGCTTGTATAAAATAATAATTGTGAGAGCAAATGAAGATATTATTTTGGGTGATTTTAATTTAAACTGGTTGAGTTCTGCCTCTGGTAAGCTGAGAGGGTTAATGTTACACAACCAGTTTAGGTCCCCATCAGGCTGAAACTAAAAGGCCCCTCAAAGTCAACCTTGACTGGTTTAATTTTAACCAACAAAGCTGAAAAAATGACTGAGTCTGGAGTATTTGAAGTTTGTTTCAGTGATAACTGTCCAATCACTTGTTTTTGAAATACAAAGTTAAAAAAGCATTATCCTAGTGTCGTAATCAGTCACAATTTTAAACATTTTAAACATTTCAATGAGCACGCTTTTCTGTCTGACCTTTATAGAAGTGACATTCATGAAACCGCTAAAATCCCAGATACTAACTTAGCTCTAAATCCCTTTTGTAAATCTTTTAACCCTGTTGTCAATAAGCTTAGATCAGGTTATGAACCTTTGAGAAAAAAGATCAGATATCGTAATTCTACTTTTGTATTAATACATATTTCAGCTTTTAATTTTCCAGAAATATCTGTTCTCCTTTTTATATGACATGAAAGAATTTCATAAAAGTTACACCAGTATCTCTTTTGAAATTATTTTTACAAACATTTCTTTATTGAAAAGTTTTCTTGTGAATTGTGTTTAATTGATTTATCATTATTTTTCATTTTATTATTGAAAATATTTGTTTTATTCATCCACAGATATAGGGTTATAGTATTTTCAATCCAATTTCATTTCCTTTAATTTTTTAATATATTGTCAGTTTTGATTTGTTTTGGCTTTTTTTTTTAATCTTAGATATAATCAAGGCTCCTAAAGGAAACCATGCCCACAATTTGCCCGTTTATTTTATCTTTTATGACTACTTCTTTGTCAGCTCTGTCCCTTTATATTTTAAAACTGCCATCGTAGAACCCCTGCTCTAAAAAAAAAAAAAAAAAAACTTGGATCCCTCCTCCCTTGACAATTACAGACTGGTCTCTAAACTCCCATTCCTGGCCAAAATAGTCTTCATGCAACTTCAATATCATCTATCTGACAATAATCTATTTGAAACATTCCAGTCTGGTTTTCCTTCCACAGCACTGAGACAGCCCTTCTTAAGGTGTGTAATGACCTTTTACTGGCAGAAGATGGCAGCAACTGCACCATTCTTGGCCTCCTTGAAATAAGTGCTGCCACTCAACAGTTCATGGGTTCAATCCTCTAACTTAATTCTCCATTTACATGCTCCCTCTTGGCAATATGATCTATAAAATGTAATCATAAAATCAACTTTCACTGATATACAGCTTTACTTCCCCATCACACCTGGTGACCGGTCAAACATCGATAATTTAAGCAAGTGGTTTACAGAAATCCAATCCTGGATGTCAAACAACTTGTTACAACTAAATGAAACAAAAGCAGGAGTTATTGTCGTTGGTCCCCCTGCAGAAAGAAATCAAATCACCTCACAGCTAGGTAACTTAGGTCAATGTGTGAAGCCCTACATCAGAAATCTTGGAGTAATTTTCAATCAAGACTTGGGCTTTAAAAAAACGTTCCCCAGTCCTGTTTTCACCAGCTCAGAAATATAGCCTAAGTCAAATCTCACATGTCAGCTAAAGACCTGGAAAACTCATTCAGACTTTTATTTCCTGTTGCCTTGACTACCTTGAAACTGCCTTGAATAACAACAGAGGCCTTTTGATAATCCTAACACTTTAACTTGTATTTTATAAATGAATGCATAATGAACAGACAGACATTGATCCATTCAATTGTTTTTACACAACTTTAATAAGAAGTAAAGTGCAGTTGAGAAGGGCTAAAATTGCATAAAATAAGAATTTCTCAGTTTTCATGGCATGACACAAAAATTTCAGGACTAAACATAACAAATCCTTTATTCAACTCGTTGAATTTTCTTTGATAGAGACAGCAGTATGTTAAAAAATACAAACTATTCATTTAAAGTGTAAAAGCATTTTGAAAGTGATTTATTTAGACAAATGATTTAAATGAAGAAAGAAGGAATAAAAAGAATTGCATGGCATAATTCATCCCAGCCTCTTGGGGGCAGTGTTGCCTTAATTTTTTCAATATTGGGCCAATGGGCATTTGGGTTCAAAGAATTACAGATTGCTTTTAGAACACAAACAATATTTAGGCTCAGAGTTTGATTGAACTGAGAAATGGTTGTAAATTATTGTCTATTAAAAAAAATCCTAAAATTTGTCAGAACATACACATGAACAACTAACAGGTAAAAACTATTATTTTAAACAAACAAAAACAACAACAACAAAAAACAGGGTTTATGCAATGCCAACTAGGAGCTCTCAAAAAAGTTGAACATTCTTCACTCATGAATGTTCATTAGTAATGGTTTAAAAGTAAGAGCTGACAAAGATATTTGAAAAAAATATTCCCTTGTAGTAATGATACTGTGCAGAAAAATATTTTAGGAACTATAAAATCTAAATGTGTAAAAGCATGCCTTATATTTACAGCCAGTCTATCAGGGGTATTGTACCGTGAATCAAGTGTGTTGCTACATCTCTACTTTCCTCATATCTGATCTTCTATCCTCTCCTTTTATTCTCAAGACTCATCTTCCAATATCACTCTCTCCTCCTCATGCTGTTCAGCTCCTCCACGTATTTCTTGATAGCCTCCAGCTGCCCTAAACCCAGACAGCCCCCTCCTCCTCTTCACCAGGACTACTGCCACCACCACCAGCACCATCATCCCAATCACCCCAAACGCTACTCCAGCCTTCTCTCCACTAGACATCCCATTCAATTCAGGGTTGATCTCTTGTACGATTTTCTTGATTTCCTCTGGTTTCGCCAGTTTCCATGACTTGGTCTGCCCTATTCTGACCCAGCTCTTATCTCCTTCAGTCATCACCATCACCGTATTTGTGGCGTGCATGCTGACAAGCGGACGTTTAGTGAACGGAGGCAGATGAACAGGAAGCAGCTGCCCTTCTGTGAATGCCTTTGACTGGACACAGTAAAGGATTTCACAGCCATCGCTCACTGTGGCGAGATGCTGACTGAACTTGGGAGGGCAGCGACGTTGGGAGTTAGCTAGTGGGTTGCTTGACTGACAACTAAAGAGGCCTCCAAACGGCACTGCAAATCTGCTGCCAGCCTCGTAGTCATTGCTCAGACAGATCACCTGTCCATCGGAGAGAAACTTGACTGGGATGAAGCTTTGTGGGCAGCTTTTGGCATTGGTGAGGGGGTTCAGGAGAGAGTGGCTGTGAATCCCTCCAAACAGATACCCTGAGTTGTCTGGGGCCTTTCCATTCACAGAGCACCAGTAGGTGTTAATGTGTGCAGAGCGAACATGATAGGTGTCCCCACACACTTGGCGATCACAGTCAAAAAACCACCAACATGAATATGATTCCTCATGGCAGTCGTACGAAGTGTAACCCTGCTGTCTCACTTCTGATCTCAGTAAAGTGCGGGTATAAGGAGGACGGCAGGAGAAATCACCAGTGTCTAGGTTTTTCTGAGCAAGGGTGTCACATAGAGGGCCTGCATCTGCGCTGATTGGAACACACTCTTGGTAGACTCCACCAAAGCTGAGGTTTGTAGCAGGACCCTCGCAGGACGAATCATTTACGTTGGCTTGGAAGTTGTAGTTCTGGGAGTCAACATCCACACATCCTGGCCTCATGTTGACCTTGTAGTATCGCTCTATGGCCTGACTCACTATGAGAGCAACTTTTCCAATGGTGGGCTGTGGCAGATCAGGGAGGGTGTTGGTGTTTATGAAGAAGTGCAGAGGAAATCCAGAGCGATCAATAGCAACCAGGTTGTTCTTGGTGCTTTCCTGCCACTTCTGCAGAGTGATGCCAGGATAGAAAGGAATGCCACCATGGCTTTGGATGAGAGAGTACTGGATATTGGACTGGTATGTCCGAAGTGAGGAGCTCTGTTGGCTGCTTTGACTGCTTATGTCAAACTTGAGTTTGTCAAAGAAGTTTAACCCTGCCTGTGCTTTGATGCTCGAAGTGTCTGAGTTTGACACATATGAGGAGCTGAGGTAGTCTTCCTGAACCAAAGCAGCCCCGGCATCAACACTCGTGATTACATGTGTCCCATAATCCAGAACCATCTTCTCCGAGAGGTAGTCTGCATGTCTTGTTTGGTTGTTCTCAATGGCGCTGGCGATCTCTTTGGCCTGTTGTGCGAAGTGTGTGTCGAGAGTGAAGTCTGGATAAGCCTTTACTGTGTAGATCAGGTTACGAACCTGGGAGGAAAAAGATCAGAAATCATAAAATCACATTTGTTTAATACAAATTTCATTTCATAATTGTTCAAAAGTATCTAATTTTTTTTTAAGAAGACAACTATATAAAAAAAAACAATCTGACTTCACAGTCAGTATGGGTCACTGGGGTACCCTGTGGCATAGTGCAGCGATCTTCAAACTTTGCTCAAGGCACACCATGCTTGAATCCATCCAAAATCACTTCTTTAACATGTCGTCTTTATTTGATGTTTAGTTGTAGTATAAGGCCGTTTCAGCCTTATTCACAGTTGTTAATTAAAGGTCACATATTTTACCCTTTAAGATAAGTTTATATTGGTCTCAGAGGTCCCCAAAACATGCCTGTGAATTCTGTTGCTGAATAAACACTCCCGTATTGGATTTTTTTGCATGTCTAAAAAACCCCCTAAGCTATTTCTGTGTCTGTGGCTTTAAATGTTAATGAGCTGTCTGACTCCACCCCTGACCACTCCTCTCAGGAAATGGATGTGGTTTAATGATTGAGCCCTCTGAACTTTCTTCGAAGTAGGGAAGAAGGGAGGGTCAACCAAACCCGGGGGAGGGCTAACTCCCCATATGACATCATGAGGGGAGAATCTGAGGACAGCTTGTTCCAAAACACGTTTTCTGGAAGGTGGAGAAAGGGGGGATGGGGCTTTTTCTGATTCTTGGGGGGATTGTGAACAGATCAGGGGCACATATTTCTGTTAGAAATACCAGAACCAGAAAACTGTCTGAAAATTTTACAAATTCTATTTAGCTGCAATAAAATGGAAAACCTCTGCTTGATTTGGTGACTGGGGTCCAAGAGGATTCTTTGTTGATCCTATAATTGTACATTATGCCTGCCAAAATTCATTATCTTGAGTTCAACATGCTGCAGCAGCTTAATTTCTAAAATATATTAGGCGGCATCTCTGATCCAGTTTGTCACCCACTGACAAAACCCATAGAAAAATCTCATTTGCCCTCTGATCTTATGTCCACCAATATTTATAACAGTACAAATGTTTTAAGCCCTTAAAAAATGACTTATTGTTTCAGATGGGTAATGGTTCACCACTGTGTCAAACCTTTTAGCTTGTCATTATTGCACAAGGTTAATTTTAGAATCTTTCAAACAGTGTTAAAGGAAATCTGGTAAATTTGCAGGAACTCTCCTTGCAACTTTGAGATGAAGTCATTTTCTATGTCATGTTGAAGAAGCTGGGTGTACCCCGCCTCTCGCCCAGTGACAGCTGGGATAGGCTCCATCAATCACGTTTAGTCTCGTTACAAACAACTTCACTTCATTTTGCAACCGCTTTCTTACCCTGTCTCGCGCTCTACTCCCAACTTATAATTTCTCCTGAATATCCCCCTATTTTTAAGTATGGTCCTGTCATCTCTAATATTTTTCAAGTCAAAGCAAGTCCTCTACTTGTGCCTTATGTCCAAACCCCAAAAACATCCACCCCTCTCCCTGTAGTTGGTTTGATCCAAAGACAGTGCATGAGATCCTCTCTGACTGCAGGTTACACAGTCACATAGGTCACTTGTTGCTGAAGAGTTTATTAGAGCATCAGCTCTTTTTTTAAAAAACATGTGTGATATGTGATGAGTTATACTGGTTGGTTAAAGAGTTTATTCATCCTGTGGTTTAGCCCTGTTCTCGCCACCTAACATAAGTTCTGACATGCTTTAACGTAGCATCCTCTAATATTCATAAGGAGAGTTTAGAGCTGCACGGATCTTAAAAGTAAGGAGGCTGACTGTTACTATCACGACTGATTTTCATAAAAAAGCATCTTGTCTACAACCAATCATCTAACAAACCATATCCAGCTGTCTTCCTCCTCCCTCCCCTCCTCCTCTACAAACAGCTGAAACCTCGTTCCTGTCTCTCTCCCTCCCCGACTCTTCCAAAAAATAATTCCTAATCAGCTAAAAAAAACGCCTAAATTTCTCTCCCACTCATCTACATGAACTCCAAATCAGTAAATACCTTTCTAAAAACTCATGGGCGGAGTCATGCTGATGTTGAGCTCCAACTCAGCCAATGGAATGCCGACGTTGAGCGGCGTTAAGCTCCACCCCGAACTGCACGCTGCAGTCAGGGTTTCTTGTCATTTTGACACTGAAGTTTGAAGAGCCACTATGGTCACACTCCTTGAAGTTTGTGAGCCAGCTGAAAAACTTTACAAGCAGAAGAGCAGATTTCAAGTAGATCTACTGAGCATCTTCTTAGCGGAAGTAACCCTAGAAGGAAATGGCTACTTGAACCAGTATTTAACAGATTAATGACAAATGCGTATTTGCAACCTGTTGGGGAAAATCATCCTTCCTGTTTCATGGCAAACTTTTTGCCTTAGGAGTAAGGTGAACTTCTTTGGAGATGGCTCTTCAAATCTGACCATGATTCAATCAGCCAGAGTGGATCTGTCAGTGATAAATCAGCAGCAGCTGTCTTCTGCCACAATGGTGATACTGCTAATTGTAGTAAATTTTCACTGAAAGATTGATCCTGGTTGGTACTCTTACCAAGTGCATGTAATCTTGTTCAGATATGGTGCATACATGAGGTTTGCCTTTTCAGTTTTTGAAGTGAGACAAAATGGAAACTGTCCCCCTACTGAGGCCACACCCTCTAAAACTACAATCACAGATTTTTACACAGTACAGAATCAATGACCTTCAGCTTTCCTGACACAAACTTGACATCTTGTTAACTTGAAACAGTGTTACTAGAAGGTGCTACGGTCTGTTCAAATTAATACCATCTTAATGTGTTCAGGTCTGGACCTTTATACTTGGAATGTTTAAGTCACATTGAACTGTGTACAGCTGAGTTATTAATAACTTCCTTTTGCTTGAAAGGAAGCAGATTTTGAGGCTTGAAATGACCAGCCTGTATGAGATTTGTACACAAGTTGAATAGCCTTTGAGCTGAATTGGATAAACCCCTTTTAAAAAGTGAATGCTAAAATACCCCTGGAAAAGGCAACAAATACCCCAGTTTTTTTTGTTTGTTTGTTTGTTTTGTTTTGGTTTTTTGGTTTTTTGTTTTTTGTTTTTTGTTTTTTATTTTTATTTTTTTCAAAATGGCAGACTAGAATAAAGGTCCAAAAGGTTTCTTAGACCTTGTCAAGTCACATCTAACCAGCAAATTTTCTAGGACAAAGTTAAAGGAGGGGTCCTTAACTTTGAAAACTGTGACTTTTGTGAAACCTGATACATCTACTTACTTTATTTTTGTGAATTTTGCGTCCATCAAAAGTCCCCCAAAAAAGACAAAAAAGAGTAATATTTTTTTGACATTGCTATGACAATAAGGTTCTTAATTCAGTAATGAAACCCTAATTTAGCTCTTCATCCAGCCATCACTGCTACCACAGTTATATACTTTCATTTGTAATGATCCAGTCTATGAAAATAAAGACGTACCTGCACTCTGGCTGTGGTTGAAGAGTCTTTGACCTGATGGGTTTTCATTCTTTGGTTCTCTTTGGAAAATTTGGCATTTAATGTGGTGTTAAAAGATAGATCAGCATTGATGGAGTTTGACGTCGAGCTCTTCTGGTCCAGCCAGGAGCTGATTATCTCTGAGTTTGTCTCCACACCCGTCTCTTTGTGGGGGATGACAAACACCTCATCTGGGATGAGGTAGATCCCGTCCTCGGTGGTCTGGCACTGGAAGTAGCTCATGTTCATGACTCGGCCCATGTCCATGTTACGCAGGTTGTCCCAGCCTCCGCCGGGCAGCACCTCCAGAGCGGTGATGGAGGTGTTGGTGGACTCTCGACATTGTCTGAGCCCGTTGGAGGGGCGGCTGATGGGGATTGAGGAGCAGAGGTGGAAGAGTGAGAGAGCCAGGAGGGTCCCTGCTGTCTTCATGATGATTGTTTCAGAGCAGACTGAGACGACTGAAAGGTTCAGACCAAGACTCTGTTCTTCTTATAAGCTTTATCATATGATCAAGTGGAATATCATGTTTAGCAACTGAAGGGAGTGGTTTTCCTTTTGGTTGAACATCCACACTTGTATTTGCTTAAAAGAAAAACAAACAGTATACACGATAAGAATACAGAATGACATGTTTGATCATAGCTGGTTTTAACAATGACTTGCTGCTTTCTCTTTCAGTGTACTGTTGTTTGACATTTTACTTGTATGTTTATTCATTGTTTGTCTGTAACTTTGACTGTGCTGCTGCTGTCTTGGCCAGGACACTCTTGAAGAAAAGATTTTTAATCTTAATGAGGTTGCTCTCCTAGTTAAATAAAGGTTGAATGAATAAAAAAGACATTAGTACTGTCACTTTACCAAAGAGGAAGTTTTGGTAAGAGCAAAAAACATTATACATTTACTGTGATTTATGATAATTGCTCAAGTTACACAAAGATGTGTCACATTTTGTGTGTGTTCAGAGAATCAAAGAACAGTGTGGTTCAGTGTGCTCTAATTTTTATGTGGCAGTCATCTAAACATGTCTAAACATGCAGTTGTGTATAAATAAGACCTCTTTTGAGTTTGAAGAACACCTAAGTCCTGATTAATTTTTGAAAAATCCTCAAGATTTATTTAATATAAACTTGGGCAGTGTTATACAAAGTTTGTGTACAGTTGTCTGTCATTTACAGTGTTTTTACATTCATTCCCTGCACATTCACCACGCTATGACATAATCATGGAACATCATGAGACGATGTTTTTAAGGTAAATGCAAAGCCGGAACTACACTCCAGGCATGGCTGCTGCACTGTGTCACTCTAGTGGTTTACTCAAGAAATAGTTTTGAGTATTTGCTTCATGTGTTGTAGCAAATTGTTGTCATTATACGTTATTATTTCATTGCGTGGTGAATGTGCACGTAACAACTTGTCCACGAGAGTATTTTGGAGTTGTTGGATTGTGTATTTGATGAGTTTGATAGGGAAAGCTGGAATACCGTAAGACACCATAGTGTTAGCTGAGCAGCTCCTATCTCAGCACCGCCGATCTAAAAATAGCTTGCACCGACAACTAAAGGTAACTAACCTATTAGAGGTGTAACGATTCATCGATCTGGATCAATATATCGATTGTTTGAGCAATGTTTCAGTCAAATCGATTAAAAGTATAAACATCGATAATAGTTTTTACCTTACGCTTTAATTTTGAAAGTCCTCCCACATGCTTGGCTATGACAGTTTCCGCCTATCACAACACCGCTAGGCATGGATAGCAGGTAATGGCTAGCAGTCGAGAGTATCAATGTTGTGTTTTTTTCCTTTATGTGAAAGGTAACAGATTGTGGTAAATGGGTTCAAAATATCGTCTGATATCGATCGCAGGCCTCTAAATTGAATCGAATCGAAATGGAATCGTGGCAGACTTTGTGATACCGGCAAATATTGAATCGTTGCTCTGAGAATCGAAATTGTATCCTATTGTGATGAAACTGGTGATTTACACCCCTAGGACCTATTAGTAAGACTATAGAGATTATGGCAATGGGCGAATTTGCCAAAATGTTGAAGTATCCCTTTAATCAAGTTGTTCCCCGATCTTCTAGTCTTTATGAAGCTTTCTGTTTCCACAAGGTCCAGATAAAGATAAACACAGAACTTAAGCACTTCCGGTTTGCCCTTTTCAAAGTAAAAGTCCACTTTAACATTTCTTTGGAGAAACTCCCTTCGTATGTTCATACTGCTTTTATTTTGAAATGCTCCCGGCAGCTTCCACCATACACTGAAAACTGAATCCAGTCACTTGTAGGGAGTTTTCTTGAGGTAAAACTTAGGAGGAATGACTGAACTTAGACAGCAGAGACAAAAACAACAGTGAACTCGTGTCTGGTATAGAAGCTGTTATGGTAGCAACAGCTGCAAGCAGTAAAAAAACATCTGAAAAGCGGTTAATGCATAGTGGCAGCGACGCACTATGACGTCACTCTACTAGCACGGACCAAATCACGGTGGCCTCCTGGTGAGTTTATGAGCTCAAATTTACTCAAATTGCAAATATCCAGGATATTTAGTGAGTCTTTTAGTTCAATATAAATATGTGACGTGCAAATATCTTCCCAACAAGATGAACTTGTTTGATCATGCAGGGTTCCTTTTAAGTAACGAAGGGTCTGATATCTAGCCAAGGACTAAGTTATCATTGTGGATTGCCAAGTGGAAGAGCCATGACTACTAGCTAGCTAACTATTAGTGCTGAAAATGCTAATGTTACCTCTAATGTTTGTGTTTTCCACATTTACATGTTGTCAATTTAAGACCCTTGTCAGTATCAGTAGTTATGAATGTCTAAAGTTTTTCTCATCCTGCATGTTCATACCGTATTACTCAGGTGCATCTGGGCAGATGTTTTAAAGTCCTGCTTACATGTGATCCCTCTTCAACAATCTTAACCATAACAGTACAGAGAAAATACCAAATTAACAGACTTTTGTGGGCTAACTTTTTTGGCCTGTGACCAGAAACGCCTTAATTAACACACCTAAAGGTGAGGTTACATTATTTTTATAGATTTTTTCAAATATTCAACTCCAAACATAAATGCTCACAAATTTTAAGCCCTTTTACAAATTATTTTTTAAAACAAATTAGTTTTCTTCAGATTTGTTCACCATTAAAAAAAAGACTACAAAAACTACACAACTGCAATGAAGTTAACCTCTCTGATGAAAAATAAATTTTTTGTCTTATATGCTGTGTAATGAAATTATTTCCTAATAAGGAAAGCTCTTTTGAAATACTACATATTCAATTTCATGTTATTCAACGTACTATTATTCACACTTTATCATCAAAGTGGTAGAGACAAAGTATGTGCCCACCAGTGGGCCATTCATTCAAATACAATTTTTTAGACATGGGAGCCAAAAAGGAGAAAATAACTGCAGAAACATTTTCACACTGGACCCAGTTAACATAACTTTTATGCATAAAAATATTGGGAAAAAAATGGGCATAAATGGATTAAGAAGAGATTTAAATGAAGCCACTGACTCTGCAAATTGGCAGGCAGTGTGTTCCAGAGCCTCAGGGCCCGGACTGAAAATGCCCTGTCCCATTTAGTTTTTAGCCAGGTCCCTGCAGCTAACCTACACCTAACGACTTTTAATGTGATTTCATGGTCGCAGACAAAATTCCAAAGTCGGATTGAAAAAACATGTCTTGCTGAAGTTGTAGCATGCTACAAAGATCTCAGTCGTTGGGTTAAGGCTGTTATAAAACTCGATCCAACCGGTTTTTAGGGAATCTTTCTTCAGTCTTGGCGTTACAACAACATCAAACCTGTTTGACACTTTCATAAGTCCTTCATCCGGTCTTATGTAAAATGTGTTTTCAGTGATGTGACCACCATCCACAACCAATTGGAGCCAGTGTAGTGCATAGAAACGTTTAAACAACTATTCTGCTCAGAGCTGCAGTCAGATCTCTGCACTGCACCTGTGTGTTTGTATCTTGTCTGTTGATTGATACATGCCAGGCTGATATGACATGAACAGTAAACCTTTGCAGGTTTTTTCAACTAAAAGCTCCATCAGTCTGCTTCTATCGTGAGACAACCTGTCTTTTTTATTTGGTACCTTTATTCTTTTGTGTCTAGGGAACTTCTTTGGTCGTTGCAGCAACCTCAAAGTTGCTTCAGTTTTTAATTTTTGTTTTATTCTTATTCTAAATAAATGATTTAAAAACATCAAATTATAAGTATATTAACTCGTGTGTAATCTCTACCTCTTTCTTCATCCTGTTCTCTTCCCAAAAGTTGTTTTTGTGAATTCCCACCAGATGCATGATGGGAAATAATCCTAAAGGAATCTTGTTCTTGTAGTCAGTGTTAGAGTCTTTGCAAAATCTTAGTCCATGACTAAAAACTCTGCAGCATGCTGACAAATTTTGTCTTAAAATGTGAAAATGTCTCCAATGTCAGTATTTTGAAGTTTTTTAAAAGTTTTAGCAAAGTCCTCTGGTGTAAGGCCAGCCTAAAGACCCCTGCCTGAGGATCTAAGAACATGTGCTAGCTCATATTTCTCATGAGCTGGCACATGAGAAACAAGGTAAAAGCGTGCTTTACAAAATGACTGGACAAAACAAAAATTACTACTCAATCATTATAAATATCTTTTCATAGAAATGTATTTTAAGCACAGACTTAAACACAGGTCACCCTGGTCAACCTTCATTACCTGCTTTGACCTAGAAACAACTAATCAAAGTTCTCTGGGGGTCTTTGATCCAAGTCATGGATGGAGGGGAGGTTGGCCTCAATACTCAGGCCTGCAAAGAGAATTTGGGTCAGACCTCTCCTCCATCTATGACTTGCTCCAGTCACGGGTCAGGATCCAGGCAGGTAACATCACTGCAGACACAAACCGTTTAAACTCCTCACTTCAGGTAGACATTACAGGGCACAGGATGCCAAAACAACCTGACTGAACTAGTTTCTTCCCCCCAGGCTGTTTCTCTGATGACCACTGCAGTCACAGAGTAACTCTGATGGAGGCTCAACATGGTCTGAGCCAGTTGGTGGGGTGGCTGATGGGGAGTGAAGAGCAGAGATGAAGGAACTAGAGAGCAAGAAGGGTCCCTGCTGTCTTTATAAAGTATGTGTCAGAGCAGACTGAGACTACTGAAAGGTTCAGACCGAGGTTCTGTTCCTTTTGTGAGCCTCATCATATGACTGAGAGGAATAACAAGTCTAACAACGAAGAGAGGAATTGGTTTTGCTTTCATTTGCAAGGCCACAAATGTACTTACCCAAAAGTAAAAACAACAAGTCTTCTGGTTGGCATTACAGGAAACTGCATGCCAAAACAACCTGACACAGATAATATGGATGGCCTCAGTTAAAATCAGGGTAACACTGTTCTGCACTCGCTGGAGTCAAGCCAGTCATGACTGACAAGTCAATTAGAGAGTGCACTGTTGTTGCTCAACCGCAAAAAAGGTGTGATAAAGCCTTTCTAGGTCAGTGAGAAACAGGGCTGATTTAATCTTTTTCAGGTTTCTGAGGTCGTCAGAATCCAGAATGAGGTAGAAAGATGATTGAAGTGACTTTGAACATGCAATGATTGGTGGTCTAGTGGGCTTTCATGTAATTCAGGACAAGTTTTGACCCTATCATTTGAATATAGGAGCAGAAATTGAGACTCATCAATCCAGCCAATGCTTTTTGCTGAATCTGTGTGAATTCTAACCTCAGTTTCCTCTTATTAGCTGTCAGGAGTGACACCTGGTGTGATTTTCTCTTGCAACCTGTGTTCAGAGATGCTCTGCATACCCTGGTTCTAACATTTGGTTATTTTAAATTCCTCTCAGCTCAAACCTGTGCGTCCATTCTTCTCTTAATGCGTTTGCCATCCTTGCTGGAGATCAGTCAGCTGGCACTATTCTTACTGGCTCAGAGAACTGCAACTCACCAGATATTTGCTCTTTTTCTGACCATTCTATGTAAACCCTAGAGGTTTTAATGTGTTGACTGCAGTTTGTGAAATACTTAGACAAGCCTGTGGAGCACCAACAAGCATGGCATGTTCAGTCATTTAAATCCCATTTTTCCTCATTCTAATGCTAAACTTGAACTCCAGCAGATCGTCTGGACCATGTCTACAGGCCGAAATCCACTTTTTGCTTCTATGTGACTTGCTGATTAGGTATTTGTGTTACGGGCATTTGAACAGGTAAACCTATTTAACTGCTGCAGGTTGGGAAGAGGTTTATGTGTAGCCTCTTTGGTTGTCAAAAAAGATTTAGAATTCCTTTAAGGGCACTGATAGTCTAGAGGTTAGGCAGCACCCCAGGTGGGCAGGCGCTCAGAGCTTGAGTCAGGCCTATGGCTCATTTGCCTCATGTCTTTCCCCACCCTCCATCATACTTCCAACTCTTTCCACTGCTCTACTCTGCAAATAAAGACATAAAAAACCCAAATATTGAAAGGAAAATTCAATCAGTTTGAAACCTAAAAATGTTAAATCCCAAACATAAAACTAGTTCTGCATCAGCTCAAAGATCAAACTCCCATTTAATTTAAGCTTGTTTGGTTGTAAAAAAAATCACACATTAGTTTTGTTACTCTAACCTTTGAGCACAGTGTCAAAGAGACCTCAGATATTTAAGTAGGTCTTTGATGAATGAATATAATGTGAACATGTATTGATCTATCATATGGGTTTGTAAGACTAACAGGAAGTGAAGTGCGGTTTAGAAGGACATTTGCCTACATACAGATTTTGTCAGCTGTAGTTGCATGACAAAAAATGAGGTACAAAATGTGTGAAACCCTCTATAATACCTTGTAAATTGCAAAGACAATACTTGTTTACATGTTGGCAAAGCTTTAAAGTTGAAAATCAGACCTTAAAAATGATTTATTACACAACATTACACATCAGCACCACATGAGGGCAGTACTGGCTCATGTGTTATGAGACATGTTTGGATATCAAGCAGAATGATCTTTCCCAACCAACACAGTATTATCTGAATCATGAATGCAGGTTTTGCTTGTATAAAATAATAATTGTGAGAGCAAATAAAGATATGCCGCTTTAGACATGTTAGCTGGTCTTTTAGCTCCTGAAGATATTATTTTAGGTGATTTTAATTTAAACTGGCTGAGTTCTGCCTCTGGTAACCTGAGAGAAGTATGTTAAAATTTATTTCTACACAATCGATTTAGGTCCTCACCAGGCTGAAACTAAAGGATCCCTCAGAGTCAACCTTGATTTGTTTAGTTTTAACCAGCAAAGCTGAAAAAATGACTGACTGGAGTATTTGAACTTTGTTTCAGTGATAACTGTCTAATAGCTTGTTTTTTAAATGTTTTTTAAAGTTAAAAAACCATTGTCCTTGTATTGTAGTCAGTCACTATTTTAAACATTTTGATGAGCACGCTTTTCTATCTGACCCTTATAGAAGTCACATTCATGATACCAGAATAATCCCAGATGCTGGCTCAGCTCTAAATCCCTTTTGTAAATCTTTTAACCCTGCTGTCAATAAGCATGCACCCTTCAAAAAACACAATGTAAAAATCTGAAATCTCAGTTCTGCTGAGACAGAGGAATAAGACCTGGGTCCTTGCCAGGCATACTGGTGAGCCCAGTCACTGGGTCAGTTTAGGCGCCTTAGAAACAAATGTACCACCACAATAAGGACGGCTAAAACAACTTTTTACTTACTTCTTTATTTGATTCCTAATCCTTACTCAAACCCTTTATTATTCTGGAAAACAGTACATTTTCTTTATCAGAAGGCCTCCCCCTCATCTCCTCATCTCACCTCAGCTGATGAAACCTCAATAACTGACCACAGAGACATCTGTGTGGCCTTTAATCATCATTTAGTGCTGCTGATAATCCATTTAAAGAAACTTACACAGAACCCCCTCCCCCCATTAGTGATAATTCCTCCCAAGCCATGCCAAGCCATGCCAAAATTTATGCTGCAGTCTATTACCTCCGATGAAGTTCACAATGCTTTGTTAGCTTTGGACTCAAACTCTTCTGTTGGTGAGGATAAACTCAACCCCTCCTTTTTAAAGCTTGCAGCCCCTATTTCAGTCGACTATCTTACATATATTTTTTATCTTTCTCTTTATCCTGCACTGTTCCCTTAGCTGGGAAGACCATCACTCCGCCACACAAAGATGGTGAAACAGTAGTTATGAACAACTTTACTTCTAAACTGAGGTCCCTTGCTAAAATATTTGAGTCATTAGTAAATGAACAACTTACATAATTTCTATTAGAATATTCTGTTTTAAGTTCACACCAGTCTGGTGTTAGATGAATACACAGCACTGTCACTGCTGCCACTCTTGTTTTAAATGACATTATATCAGCCATGGATAACAGGAAACACTGTGCAGGTCTTTTGTTCACCCTGCTAAAGCTTTTGAGACTTAATCATTCGACGCTTTTAAGCAAGCTTTATTCTCTATTCTCTGTGTTTATTGCTGTGTCAAGAGCTATGTCATGGGCAGACAGCAGTGTGTAGCTCTAGGAAATATAAAATCAGAAATGACTGCTCTTGCAATGCTGTTCCATAAGGTCCAGTGCTTTTTACTCTTTATGTGAATGATATTGTGCCAGCAGTTTCAAATTGCAAAATTCATCTTTATGCAGATAAAAGGTTTTTGTATTGCTGATAATGAAAGTCCGCTGTTTTCTTCAGAGCGTTTTATTATTATGATCATACTATAGTAAAGTTCCCTATAACTGAGTTATTAAAATATTTAAAATCATCTTTAGCCAGTTTGTTTTTTATAGACATTTCACAATTAAAAAGAGGATGTAATACAAATATGTGAATATATTCCACTCCTGTAAGATCTAAAACAATGATTTAAAGGTAAAATAGGCCTCATCTTGCTTTGTCACTCAGTTTCAATTTCAGTTTGCTTTACTGGCATGAACAGATCCGTTACTGCCAAAGCAGTGTCAAAAATAAAAATGCTTTAAATGTTTACACATAATATTGATTTAAATACTAAATAATTCCACAAATAATCAATGTATAGTAAAATAAATCTGATTAATTAGATAAAACAATAAGACTAAACACTAAAAGAAATAAAGATAAAGAATTTAAAAAAAACTCTCTCTCTCCTTCTCTTGCTGTTCACCCTCATATCTCTTCATAGCCTCAAGCTCTCATGAAAACAGACAGCTTCCTCCCTCTCTTCACTAGGACTGCTGCCACCACCACCATCATCTCAATCACCCCAAACACTACCCCAGCCTTCTCTTTACTACATAGCTCATAGTTCTGGGTTGTACTTTTGCATAATTTCCTTAACTTCTTCTGGTTTGGCCACTTTCCATGAGTTGGTCTGCCCTATTCTGACCCAGCTCTTACCTCCTTCAGTCATCACAATCACAGTATTGTTACCGTTCATGCTAACAAGTGGAGGTTTAGTGAATGGAGGCAGATGGATGGGAAGCAGCTTCCCTCCTGTGAACAGCCCTGACTGGACACAGTAAAGGATTTCACAGCCATCGCTCACTGTGGCGAGATGCTGACTGAACTTGGGAGGGCAGCGACGTTGGGAGTTAGCTAGTGGGTTGCTTGACTGACAACTAAAGAGGCCTCCAAACGGCACTGCAAATCTGCTGCCAGCCTCGTAGTCATTGCTCAGACAGATCACCTGTCCATCGGACAGAAACTTGACTGGAATGAAGCTTTGTGGGCAGCTCTGGGCATTGGTGAGGGGGTTCGGGAGAGAGGAGCTGTAAATCCCTCCAAACAGATACCCTGAGTTTTCTGGGGCTGCTCCATTCACAGAGCACCAGTAGGTGTTAATGTATGCAGAGCGAACATGGTAGTTGTCCTCACACACTCGGCGATTACACACAGAAAGCCCTAAAAACCCACATGAATATGATTCATCATAGCAGTCGTTTGAAGTGTAACTCTGCTGTCTCTCTTCTGATCTCAGTAAAGTGCGGGTGTAAGGAGGACGGCAGGAGAAATCACCAGTGTCTAGGTTTTTCTCGGCCAGGGTGTCACAAAGAAGGTCTGCATCTGAGCTGATTGGAACACACTCTTGGTAGACTCCACCAAAGCTGAGGTTTGTAGCAGGACCCTCGCAGGACGAATCATTAACGTTGGCTTGGAAGTTGTAGTTCTGGGAGTCGATATCCACACATCCTGGCCTCATGTTGATTTTGTAGTATCGCCCTATGGCCTGACTCACTGTGAGAGCAACTTTCCCAATGGTGGGCTGTGGCAGATCAGGGAGGGTGTTGGTGTTTATGAAGTAATGTAGAGGAAATCCAGCGCGATCAATAGCAACCAGGTTGTTCTTGGTGCTTTCCTGCCACTTCTGCAGAGTGATGCCAGGATAGAAAGGAATACCACCATGGCTTTGGGTGAGAGAGTACTGGATATTGGACTGGTACGTCGAAAGTGAGGAGCTCTGTTTGGTGCTATTACTACTTATGTCAAACTTGAGTTTGTCAAAGAAGTTTAACCCTGCCTGTGCTGTGATGCTCGAAGTGTCTGACTTACTGTCTGACATGTATGACGAGCAGAGGTAGTCTTCCTGAACCAAAGCAGCCCCGGCATCAACACTTGTGATTACATGAGTCCCGTAATCCAGAACCATCTTCTCTGAGAGGTAGTTTGCATGTCTCGTTTGGTTGTTCTCAATGGCGCTGGCGATTTCTTTGACTTGTTGTCCAAAGCGTGTGTCAAGAGTGAAGTCTGGATAAGCCTTTACTGTGTAGATCAGGTTACGAACCTTGGAGAAAAAAGATCAGAAATCAAATTAACTTTTGTTTTAATACGAATTTCAGCTTGTAATTTGTCCAAAAATGTCTGTCTCCTTTTTAGATGACATGAGAGAATTTTATACAAGCTACACCAGTATATAGTTTGAAATAATGTTTTACAACAGTTCTTTATCGAAAAGTTTTCTTGTGAATTGTGTTTTATCCATGATCCCTTGTCGAAAATATTTGTTTCATTCATCCACAGATATAGGGTTATAGTATTTTCAATCCAACTTTCATATCCTTTCATTTTTCTATATTGTCAGTTTTGATTTGCTCCTTTTGCTTTATGTGTCTTTTATTTTTAAATCCATGATTATTTTTCTTTTTATTGTGTTTTTATGTCTGGTCTTTGAGGTTTTTGTGAAGTGCTTTCTGACCCTTGTTTTGATAAGTGATACAAATAAACTCTATCATTATTAATATTATCATCTATAAAAACAAAAAATAATCTGACTTCACAGTCAGTATGAAACATTGGGGAACCTGTGGATAGTCTGTTAATCTCTCATACTGAAGATGTGGTCCTTAAGGTGGGCAGCTTAGAATCTGAATCTGACCTGTGGACCCTGAACTGCCTGCTTTTCTTCACCATTTTGCCCTGATTTTCGACTCTATCCCTATGCATTGTCCTATTTCTCAAATAAAGGCATAATACCCCCTATATTAATATTGAATATGGTTTTGGGGCATTCAAAGCATTTTTAATGTATACCCTAAATATACTTTATATTACAAGGGCTGCAAGCAGCACTGACCAGCCCTCACAGCCTCATGCATCTTATGCCTACATCTTGGCAGAGTTTTGAAATGTGCTGCCACAGCGATGTCTATCAGACACAAAAATGTTGAACAGTTATGAACTGTTGTGCCCTTTGAACACAACCCGAAGTGAGTGCTTACTGTGTAAATGTTACCTGAAATGCCGGTGATAATGGATCTTACATACAAGTGGTGTTACAACAGAAATTTAATGTTAGCACACACAAGTATGTTTAGAAACGGTGTGTGATAACACACGTGCAGTAGGCAGGTGGAAGGACATCAATCTTTGATGAGCCACCAGAGCCACGCCCTGTAAGTTTTGTATATGAGCTGAATAACAAACTGTGTACATGGTCTTTTGTAGCTCTATACAAAATGTAACTCAGTTTTGGGCATATTAGTAGTTATACTTTATCCCTGGACAATATCTCAAAATGTACATTTTACAAATTATGTTTAGGTTAGATTTAAAATGGCAAACTTCCTGTGGATTTGGCGATGGGGTCCAAGACACTTTTTGTCAAACCTGCAATAGTGCACACTAAGTTTTTGGATTGAACTGGTACAGCTGAGTTACATAAGCCTCCATTTTCCTGAAGAAAAAAAAACAACTAATTTCAGGATGGCCATGGCCGTGCCCTTTGAGAGTTGAATAACGTTTTTTAAGATCTCTGTGAACTATATGTTAAATTTGAGTGGAATTGAATGAATCCCCTTGAACAGGTTATCTTAGCACAACTCCAGGAAGTAGTAAAAAAAATATACCCAGTTTTGGCTATGTTTTTTTTAATTGTAGACATGATCAAGGCTCCCAAAGGAAACCATGCCCACAATTGGCCCATTTATCTTTTATGAATACTTCTTTGTCAGCTCTGTCCCTGTATATTTTAAAACTGCCATTGTAGAACCCCTGCTCAAAAAACAAAAGAGAAAAAAAAACTTGGATCCCTCTGCCCTTGACAATTACAGACTGGTCTCTAAACTCCCATTCCTGGCCAAGGTCTTGGAAAAAATAGTCGTCATGCAACTTCAATCTCATCTTTCTGACAATATTGAAACATTCCAGTCTGGTTTTCCTTCCACAGCACTGAGACAGCACTTCTTAAGGTGTGTAATGACCTTTTATTGGCAGAAGATGGCGGCAACTGCACAATTCTTGTCCTTCTTGATAGAGCATTACATTCTTATTAAGAGAGCACAGATGTGGACAGTTATTCTCCATTTACATGCTCCCTCTTGGCAATATCATTTATAAAATGTATTCTTAAAATCCACTTTCACTGCTACGCCGATGATATACAGCTTTATTTCCCCATCACACCTGGTGACCAGTCAAACATTGATAATTTAAGCGAGTGTTTTACAGAAATCAAATCCTGGATGTCAAACAATTTGCTACAACTAAATGACACAAAAGCAAGAGTTATTGTCATTGGTCCCCCTGCAGAAAGAAATCAAATCACCTCACAGCTAGGTAACTTAGGTCAATGTGTGAAGCCCTACATCAGAAACCTTGGAGTAATTTTCAATCAAGACTTTTGCTTTAAGGTGCACATTAAAAAACATTCCCCAGTCCTGTTTTTACCAGCTCAGAAATATAGCCTAAGTCAAATCCCACATGTCAGCTAAAGACCTGGAAAGCTCATTCATGCTTTTATTTCCTCTCACCTTGACTACTGCAACTCTCTCTGCACCTGTCAGCAGCTCAGCTTTTAACAGGGACAGAAAAATGTGCTCATATTACCCAAATTTTAGTTTCTCTCCACTGACTGCCAGTTGATTTTAGAGTAAATTGATTTAATAACTTTTAAGGCACAAAATGGGTTGACCCCTCACTATATTTCTGAGCTTTTATCCCTCACAAACTAGGTTTCAGTCTAAGATCCCCATTCCTAACCCAAAGCCCATACCTCAATCCAATAGAGAAGTTGTGGCTTGAATTGAAAAGGGCTGTTCAAACTAATCTTTGGAAAAAATACCTGCACTCTGGCTGTGATTGAAGAGTCTTTGACCTGATGTGTTTTCATCCTTAGGTTCTCTTTGGAAAATTTGGCATTTAGTGTGGCGTTAAAAGATACATCAGCATTGATGGAGTTTGATGTTGAGCTTGTATGGTCCAGCCAGGAGCTGATTATCTCTGAGTTTGTCTCCACGCTCGTCTCTTTGTGGGGGATGACAAACACCTCGTCTGGTATAAAGTAGAGCCCGTCCTCGGTGGTCTGGCACTGGAAATAGCTCATGTTCATGACTCGGCCCATGTCCATGTTACGCAAGTTGTCCCAGCCTCCACCGGGCAGCACCTCCAGAGCGGTGATGGGGGTGTCAGTGGACTCTTGACATTGTCTGAGCCCATTGGTGGGGCGGCTGATGGAGACTGAGGAGCAGAGGTGGAAGAGTGAGAGGGTCAGGAGGGTCCCTGCTGTCTTCATGATGCTTGTGTCAGAGCAGACTGAGACGGCTGAAAGGTTCAGACCAAGTCTCTGCTCCTTTTATGAGCTTTGTCACATACCACCTGACAATACCATACCTCTGTGAGCACTACCAGCTCTGCTGCTTCTACTGAGTAGTGAGATAGCAATGAGGAAGATTTTGTCACGGTGTTGCCCCTAACCACAGCATGCCTGGCTTGAGGGTTTTTTTTGTGACTTCCTTCCTGGACACACAGCCAACATAAAACACAAGAGCAGATAGTGAAAGTATGAGGATGCTTGTGATTATTTGTCAGGGTTTACCACAGTGACTGAGGAGACATAATGAATGATCTGAGACTTTCA